>NC_035440.2:155503424-155841072 GCF_002127325.2 Helianthus annuus
CCATCTGGTGGCGGCGCACACCGGCGAAGGGTAGAGAGAGAAAGAGAAAGATCAGTGGCACGACGAAATTTTCAACAGCGCTGCTCATTTCATCCAATCTTCTCACATCTGCTCTAAATTGGAGGCGACCATCTTTTGGAGGCTTCCTACGGAGCATTCTTGGATCCTAGAACACAAGTAAGTGTTCTACCTAGTCTTGTTCATTTCTTTTAGCTATTTTAAGTTGTGTAAATTCAGGATCTGGATCAATTCATTTAACTGTTGAATGCGTACGAACACGTGAAATGTGTGGAATCCAATCACATGTATGGATAGAACACGAAGACGTAATTATAAACTGATTTCTATTACTGATATAACATTGTCTACACCACGAAATCAAACGGGCAGAGCTTCACCTCAAGAATGCCTAAAAGTTATCAAATGACAAGACCCTACTCTTCTATTTATAGGCATCCTCCATCCAGATGAAAAATGCTAGCAGATGGACTCCATCCGGACGTATGGGCCTCCATCCGGATGGATGGACTCTAACATAACATATCCGAATGAACCTGATGATGCATTCGTTCGGATGGACTCTGTGTCCATCCGTCCGAATGGACTATAACATGTATCAACTTTGTCTTTTGCTCCGTTTAGCATGGGTCTTGTATCATCTGATTATGCTACGATACTTGATTGACGCAAGCGATAGACATATGCACTCACAGACTCCCCCTTGGATATTGCTGCAGTTAATCTCGTAGCTTTCTATCTCTCTCTGAGTCTTTCAGAAATGTTGACATTTTTAGCAACATAGACTCTCCCTTCACTCTAACAAATTCCTCGTGGATCTGCTTACAGCTTTAGTTGCTCCCCCTTTCAATTTACTCTATCTTCAGGCTCAGACTCTCCCTTCACTCTAACAGATTCCTCGTGGATCTGCTTACAGCTTCAGTTGCTCCCCCTTTCAATTTAACTCTATCTTCAGGCTCCCACTTGCTTTAAGCTTCCGTGCTTTCAGCTTCTAAGATCGACACCTGGTACAAGCTCCCCCTTATGTCGAGCTCGTCTTCAGATTCCCTCTTAGCCTTAGCTATCGGGATCATAGACTGGCAAATCATCTGCAAAATTTCTAATCATTTGTAAGATATTTGAAAATTTAAGACCAAGATTAAAAGTCTAGCTCCAAACATTTATCATGAATAAGCTGGAGCATTTCAAATATGTGACTGCACATGACATCGTTTGTTCACAGAAATCTGTGACCTGGCTCAAATTTAACAATTTAAAACTATTAAAGATTTCCCAAAAACGATTGCCTAGCCCCTAATCTCATATGTATTTGACAACTTTAGTTCAAGATTATAACCTGACTCTATGCATCAAATATAACAGTTTAAGTATCCAAAAACCTCACAAATAATCATCCAAGTCCAAATTAATGACCTAGGAGATTTCACCCCAACTGTTTTTTTTATTTTTCTTTTAAAAACTTCAAGTTTCAAATTAATAAACTTGTTTATTTTCAGAAACATGTTCAGCATACTCAGATTTTGAAACTCGGCTTTTGGACATCGGGTGTTTAAAATAAAGTAGAAACAATATCTTTTTGTATTTTTTCTGAAATATAAAGCAGCAAAGAAATATTTGTGACAACTGTCAAAATTCCAGGTATCCGTACAACTATTAAACCATGATTAGTGCTTAGACTGTGCTAATTTCAATTAACTGCTTACGGATTATTGCCATATACATACATGTGCATCATATATTGCTTAATGTCATACCATTATTGCATGAAAGCTTATTTGACTCAAATGATGCACGAAACACAGTTAGCACAGTTATCAGATATATTAGGAAAATGCTGACAGAACTCAGTACATAGACAGGCAGTGTGTTGAGATACAGAATGAGCCAGAAACCAAGTATTACACTAGTATAGTGTGTAGGAAAGTAAGGATCACCAAACTGCCTTTCTAGTGATAGTTTAAGTGCTGGAAAGTGTCTAAAACTCACCCAAAGTGCTGGATTCAGCAAAAAATCAGCAATTTTCAGCATTTTGACAATCTAATATTATGCGGAAATGTGGTTAAATGGTTCTGAATGCTTTCCTAAGTGTCGGGAATTAAAAGTGTCACAAAAGGTAACATAAAGCACCCTAAACTGCAAAGTTTAGCACCTTAACGAACTGGTAACCAACCGAAACTGCAAAGTCTAGCCACGATCCTCATGTTTCAGCAGCATTTCCCCACATACCCCATTCTGCACCTTTTGCTCATTTTACTTCTTCACCACTTGATGAGCCACTCAGATGGTTCCCGCCATACACCATGCCGATTTCTGATCCCTACCATCCCTCGCATTTTACTGGTTATACACGGGATAAGTTACTTCTATCATTGCAGCTCCAGTACGAGGTTATGAGTAGCAGGATTTTGGAGCTTGAGATGACACCGCGTCCTTTGCCATCCCGTGTCAGCCTGCTTTTGTTCCCCCTCGTTCATCACCGTCCCCGTTTTCACATCCTCCTGCACCGCTTACTCCATTTCTCGAGTTTGATACTCGATTTCTGACCGTTGAGCAGCAGATCAGTTATCTGTTGCGTCATGTTTATGATCTTGAGGAGGAGCTTGCGCATGTGTGCAGCTTGCTTTTTGTTCCTCCACCTCCTCCTCCACCACCATCAGCATAGCCGGTTTTTGGTTTTATGTAGGTAGCTTGCTTTTGATGAAAGCACCACTATTGAGCTGAGGTAGTGAAGCCTTTCGGAGACTACCTTTTGATTGTATGACTTTGTAGACTGATAGACATTTTGGACAAGGGTAGTGTGACCCTGTGTTCCCTTTTGATACGATACTTTTGTAAAACATGTATCAACATTTATGGTCGATGATTAATGAAAGCTCAATCGTCATGTTCTCATTAAATACGTTGTTAATTTACTTGTTTATGCTATGATTGTGATGATTACATGCTTACTTGTTATCGTAAACACTACTATATACGTACTAATTATTACGCGAATACGACCTGACCTATACAATCTTCTTTTAGAAGTTGCCTCCTCGAAGGAACAATCAGTTGCCCACAACAAAGGCAGAACTGCAAGAACGGATTTCACAGGCAATCGCACAACATGAGGCCCTACGCTCTGAACACAGCGGAGGCACCTCAGGAAATAACCCACCTCATGGTAATGTTTAAGTCACTTAAGACACATTACGTGTCACAACCCCTGATCCCACCCTGGGAGCGGGGGCCGTGAGCCAGTTTCGGTGGTATCCTGTTATTGTCTAATTTGGCAGCGGAATTTTTCATCAGGACCGTAGTTAGGAAATATTTGATCAGAGTAGAATACCACATTTTCAAAACATTAAACACATGGGTAAAACCCAAGTTTTCAGTACACACATTTTCAAAGGAATATACCCTATTTTTATTTAAGAAAAACATCTATTTCTTTTAGGTAACTTTATTGCCACTTTTCCAAGCCTTCAGTGCTGTCCAGCTGGCTTCTATTTGGCTTTCACATATTATTACCTGAAACGTGTTTTAAAAACATTTTGTCAGTGGGAAATACTGGTGAGTGAATCCCAGTCAATCAAGTTTTTAATAAAAACCATAGTACAATATTGAGGGCGCATCCTCAATTACATTTGTTTCCAAGTCATATCAATTACCACCACACAGTACTGTCGTTCCGACTTATGGTCATGTTACTCCTCGCAAGGTAGTAACAAATTTTGTATACAAAACCCCAAATTTACCGACTGTAATTGTATCCTTACAAATACTCAATAACTGTTTAATGTATAATTAATTAAGTGAGGTTTTGTAAAAACAATTTGCAAAAAGGAGATTACTCACATTGCTGTCTTAGATTATCCGTAAGGGTTTCCTGGTGACAATCTATAATTTACACAAATGCACACGTGTTAGTATAATAACCCAATTTAACATCAGTAATACCCTCCCTGAGACGGCATTCCAACGACTACATCAGGCAGAACCACGACAGCCGTTACGGAACCCTAGATCAATCGGGCAGAGTATCTAATACGTCTCCAGGGGTTATGATACTTAGATCGGAGCAGAACCTCGCTATTTAGGGGGGTATAATACTCGTGTATAGTGCCCACTATGTAAAATTAAGAGAAAGAAAGAAAGATTTGGACGAAACAGACTGAAGGCTGATGCAAGCTATTTATAGGGCCAGATTCTCACTTTCTCGCGGCCCGCGTAAATGTAAGCAAAGGCTTACGCGGCCCGCGTCAACGCTGGTCAACAGCGTAGCCCATCCGGATCACCAACTAGACTCGCCACGGTGATGACACGTGTCATCACCGGGCTGCGCCACGATCTTGATCTCTAGCGGCCTGCGTAAGACTCTTAAGAAGTCTACACGGCCCGCGACAAACCCAAAAATCAGATTTTTAATTATTTTTATTAATATTTAAGATATTCGGTGCCCGTTTTCGCGTATGGGGTGTATCTTAGGACATATTGGGATATTTTAAATACTTTTAGGGTGTCGGAAAAATTATGAGGGTGTCGGTTTATGTCAGGGTTGTTATATCATCCCCACCTTGTTTTAGAGCTCGTCCTCGAGATCTACTAGAACAAGTGTGGATATTTCCTTTGCATTTCTGATTCAAGCTCCCACGTGTACTCAGGTCCTCTTTTGGAATCCCACTTCACTTTGACCAGAACTAATCTTTTATGCTTGAGATTCTTAACTTTCCTACCTTCAATCTGTAGAGGCCTTTCTACAAATTTGAGTTGCTCATTTACCTCTATATCCTTAAGAGGCACTACAAGTGTTTCATCAGCTAGGCATTTCTTGAGATTAGATATATGGAATACATCATGTATTCCTGCCATTTCCTCTGCCAGTTGTAGCTGATAGGCTACAGGTCCAATTTTTCTAATAATCTCAAAAGGTCCAACATACCTGGGACTTAGTTTCCCTCTTTTGATGAATCTTACTACTCCTTTCCAAGGAGAGACTTTTAACAATACTTTGTCACCTACCTGAAATTCTAACGGCATACGTCTGTTATCAGCGTAGCTCTTCTGTCGATCACGTGCTGCTTTCAGTCGTTCCTTGACTTGAATGATCTTGTCGGTTGTTTCCTGCACTATCTCAGGTCCAGATAGTTGCTTTTCCCCAATTTCTACCCAACAGACTGGGTTCGGCACTTTTGTCCATAAAGTGCTTCGAATGGTGCAGCATTTATACTTGTGTGATAGCTGTTATTATAAGAAAATTCTACTAAAGGTAAGTGATCGTCCCAATTACCTCCGAAATCAATTACACAAGCTCTAAGCATATCTTCCATTGTCTGAATTGTCCTTTCGCTTTGTCCATCTGTTTGAGGATGATAAGCTGTGCTTAGGTTCAACTTGGTTCCCATTGCTTTTTGGAAACTTGACCAAAAATGAGAGGTAAAATGGCTATCCCTATCAGAAACAATTGATAAAGGAATTCCATGTAATGAAACAATTTCATTTACATACAATTTGGCTAATTATTCCATACTAAAAGTTTCATTCATTGGTAGAAAATGAGCTGACTTGGTTAGCCTATCTACAATCACCCAGATTGTATCATTACCTTTTCTTGTTTTGGGTAATTTGGTAACAAAATCCATTGTTATCAATTCCCATTTCCACACTGGCATTTCTAGCTGTTGCAGCAATCCTGAGGGTTTCTGATGTTCAGCTTTAACTTGCGAACAGGTTAAACACTTAGAAACGTAGGCTGCTATATCCTTTTCCATTCCTATCCACCAGAATTTTTTCCTTAAATCCTGGTACATCTTATCACCTCCTGGATGCATCGTATACTTAGACTTATGGGCTTCTTCTAATATAAACGTAGGATTCCTAATTTAGGTATCCACATTCTTTTCTTATGGAATCTCCAAATTCCATTTGTTCCTTATTCTAATTCCTTAATCATACCTTTTAATTTTTCAGTATCTTCCTTGATTACTGATTCTTGTGCCTTTCTAATCTGATCATTTAAATCTACTTGCAGATTTTATTTAAGAGAACGTATCCTTTTTGGCTTTTCATGATACTTTCGGCTTAAAGCATCGGCCACTACATTGGCTTTTCCTGCATGATACTGGATATCACAATCATAATCACTAAGGATTTCCATCCAGCGTCTTTATCTCATGTTCAGCTCTTTTTGCCCAAAAACATACCTTAAACTTTTATGATCTGTGAATATGGTAAACTTACTACCATAAAGGCAATGTCTCCAAATCTTAAGGGCAAAAATTATAGCTCCTAATTCCAAGTCATGGGTTCAATAATTTTCTTCATGATTCTTAAGCTGTCTGGATGCGTAACCTATAACCTTTTGATGTTGCATCAGTACACATCCATATCCTAACTTAGAAGCGTCACAAAAGACTACAAAGTCTTCAGTTCCTTCTGGTAACGCTAGTATGGGTGCATTGGTTAGTCTTTGCTTAAGGATTCTAAAGGCTTCTTCTTGTTTTGGTCCCCGTTCAAACTTAATGGATTTACAGGTTAACTTAGTTAAGGGAATGGCTATTCTAGAAAACTCTCGAATAAATCTTCTATAATAACCAGCCAATCCTAAGAAACTTCTAACCTCGGTTGGCGACTCAGGGGTTTTCCATTTGGTAATTGCCTCGATCTTTGTTGGATCCACATGAATTCCTTCATGATCGACTACGTGTCCAAGAAACTATACCTGTTCTAACCAAAACTCGCACTTTGAAAACTTAGCGTAAAGCTTTTCCTTTCTTAGTAAACTTAAAAGTGCATGCAAATGCTTTGCATGATCCTCTTTACTCTTAGAGTAAATGAGAATATCATCAATAAAAACGATTATGAATTTACCCAAATATGGCTTACATATTCGGTTCATCATGTCCATAAATGCGGCTGAGGCATTGGTTAAACCAAATGGCATGACAGTAAATTCATAATGGCCATACCTTGTTCTAAAAGCGGTTTTAGGAATGTCCTCTTCCTGTACCTTTAATTGATGATATCCTGATCTTAAATCGATTTTAGAGAAAAATCGAGCTCCTTGAAGTTGATCGAACAGATCATCGATCCTTGGTAATGGGTACCGATTCTTAATCGTGACCTTGTTCAATTGACGGTAGTCAATGCACATACGCATTGATCCGTCCTTCTTTTTGACAAACAGTATCGGTGCTCCCCATGGCGATGAGCTTGGTTGTATGAATCCTTTCTCTAACAATTCGTCTAACTGTTTCTTCAGTTCCTGCATTTTGGCGGGTGCCAAACGGTAAGGTGCTTTGGCAATCGGTGCTGTTCCTTGTAGTAGGTGGATTCGGAATTCAACTTCCCCATCTGGCGGTAGCCCTGGCAATTCTTCTGGAAATACATCTGAAAACTGGGACACTTCTAGAATATCTTTTAGTTCTTTTCCTTTAGTGTTAGTAATTATAGAAATCAAATACACTATAGATCCTTTTCTTATATAACTTGCAGTTATCATCACAGAGATGAATTTAGTGGATCTAAATGGTTTATCTCCTTTAATTGTGATCTTTTCACCCCATGGTGAATTTACTTGAATTGACTTTTGATCACACAAAATACTGGCTTTATTGGCTATTAACCAATCCATTCCTAATACAATATCAAATCCTGCCAGATTCATTAGGTAAAGGTTTGCAATAAATTTTTGATTAAAAATTTCTATTCTTGCTCCCTGCAAGAATTCAGAAATCCTAATGGTTTCTCCATTTGCTGTTTCTACTAGACATTCTTGTGGTAGTCTAGTTAATGATTGATTTAGAAGTTTGCAAAACGAAGTATTAATAAAACTTTGGTTTGCACCAGAGTCAAATAATACTTTAGCAAAAATATCATTAACTAAAACCGTACCAGCTATGACGTCTGGAATCATCTTGGCTTCATCTGCAGTTAGAACAAATGCTCTAGCATTTTTAGTGTTCTTGTTGTTTGCAGCTGGAGCCAATTTCGGACAGTTTGGCTTGATATTATCTTTTTCTCCACAGTTGAAGCACAATCCATTAGTTGGTTTCCTTCTGCAGGTTTCTTCCTTGTGTCCTGGTACTTTGCAGAAATTGCAGTAAGTGGAGCATCTTCCAGAATGCGTCTTTCTGCAGGTTTTGCAGTATGGTGCAGAGGTAGAACCTACATTCCTACGGTTGGAATTCCCAGAACGGAATTCTTGAGTAAGCCTTTGAGATAGGTTTCTCCTCTGGTCTTCTTCTCTAGTACGGATTAATTCATCTGTCAAGGTATTGGCTAGTTCTACAGCTTCTTCTATGGTTTGAGGTCTAGCTGCCTTGACTACATGTCTAATCTCTCCAATTAGTCCCCAGATGTAACGGGAGATCAATACCGGTTTAGGTGATGCAAGGGTTGGTACTATTCTAGCATATTCAAAGAATGTAGTAGTATAACCCTTACTATCTACCCCGGTCATCCTAAGGTTCAGAAACTTATTTGCTATCTATTCCTTTTCATTGGGATGGTAGGATTTCCTTTCTACCTTATTTTTAAATTCCTCCCATTCCATGTTGTATACCCTATCACTTCCCCTTGACTGGAGGATAGTGTTCCACCATTCTAGGGCTGAATTTTTAAACAGATTAGAAGCAAACATTATATTATCTTCGTCAGCACATTTGCTTATTTTTAAAACAGCCTCAGTCTTTTCTATCCAGCGTAGAGCTGCAATGGGTCTTTCATTGCCCGAGAATTCTATTGGTTTGCAGGACCAGAATTCTTTATAAGAACAACCATATGGCATGGTTCTTCTTCTTTTGGGAATGAGCACTTGAAGTACAGGTCCATTGTTCACGCTGTGTTCCGGTTCAGTTGGTCGTTTACTGTTATGCTTACTTTTATTTTCTGCTTCCTTAACATTTTGGATAATAAATGGCATCGCATCTATGATTCCTTGTGCCACTATATGTTGAAGGGCACTATTATCCACTTGGTTTCCATTGTTATTGTTGTTCGGATTCTCGTTATTCAGATTATCGTTATTCGAGTGGTTATCATTCTGGTTTTCCTGATTCACTTCGTTGTCCATCTGAATTTTAAACATTTACCACATATTAATATCACCAATAATAATTGAATATAGCCAATCACATGTCACACACTTTTGGTCAAAAGCGTCGAGCATTGCGACTTTACTCTATTCATATAGTATGCATCTATTACACACCAGTACTAAAATAAAATTACAATACCGACTGAAATTTAAAGCTACACTACTAGTAATAGTCATCCGTAGCTTTTTTGTCACACCCCCAAAATCCACCTGCGGAATATCACCGCTTGGGAGCGTGACATGACCAGGATCAAGCCACCAATCATATTGAACATGTAATCAATAAGTAAAAGTAAATGCCATTCAATCACTAATATGAAAGGTGTTCCAAAACATAAGTATGTTATCACTGTTTAGCGGAAGCGTATAAATAAAACCCATCATAATAATGTATCAAATGTCATAAGTGTTTAACAATACAATCACGATCCAAGCCCACAACGACCAGGTCCTCCCTGTGCAAGCTCCATGTATCTAACGACCTGCAAGGCATGTAACAGAGGATCAACAACTAGTTGAGCGAGTTCACAGAAAGTAAATGCGTAAAAGTATATTCGTTTGTAACATGTGGCTCTACTGGGCCGATAGTACGTTCTATTGGTGGGGGCTTCCCATGTTGTATAACCACTAGACTATTCGTAACCATAGGTGTTCTTCACAACCGAGAACAGTAGTACGTACAAGCTTTACGTAGGTATTACGTAAGTAACCTTCACAACCGAGGATAGTAGTAAGTATAAGTATACGTAGATTGTAAGTATGTGTCCTGCACAACCGAGGACAGTGAATAGCATAAGTATGTGTCCTGCACAACCGAGGACAGTGAGTAGCTTAAGTATGTGTCCTGCACAACTGAGGACAGTGAGTAGCATAAGTATGTGTCCTGCACAACCGAGGACAGTGAGTAGCTTAAGTATGTGTCCTGCACAACTGAGGACAGTGAGTAGCATAAGTATGTGTCCTGCACAACCGAGGACAGTGAATAGCTTAAGTATGTGTCCTGCACAACCGAGGACAATGGTATGGTAGTCTAGTATTAGTGTCAGTACGAATCTATTCAACCTTATTCCTTCAATCCCATTCCCAAGCCCTGGGAATCCCATGCCTTAGTAAGAGTGTGAACTCACCTTGGTTTGCTCGGTATGCTTAACTATGTGCTAGCAATTACTCAATCAAATCCTATAGTAAGCACGTATACTTGATCAGTTCACGTTCGTAATGTTTCATATGCAATTATTACCACAGAGTATGTTCGACAATCGATATCATGCATCATACGTCAGTTAATCACATTAATACGATCCCTGTTTCTCATCAAGGCTTTCTCAATTTAATCTAACAATATCATCCGCGCGTAGCTGGATTAATACACTTCGCATAGCTCACATGCGCATCAGAGTTAATCAGGACCGTATTACAGTTAATTCACGCAACGTGGTTATCATACAGAGTCAATCACATTTAACATAGCATATTTAACAGCGTTAGTGGCTTAGCAAAGTAACCTTCATATCTTAACATATTCAACATGTTATAACATACATTCGTAGTTTCATTTTATCATCACACAAAGCCTTGCCCTATCTAAAACTCAGACAAGAAGTGAGGGGGGGGGGGTTTCCCCTGTACAAAAGTTGGACAGGAAGTGTGGGGGGGTTAAAAGTCGGACTAATGGGAGGCTACCCCAAAACTCGGACCACACATGGGGTGTCAAAACTCGGACATGATGTGGGACTTGAAACTCGGACCAACAGTCCTCTTCTAAAACTCGGACACACTTCAACAAAGCAAAAGTCGGATCCTCATGTTTGAAACAAGAAGTCGGACCCTTGATCCCTAATGAAATTCGGACAACTTTTATACCATCTAAAGTTCGGACAAGGTTTAATAAATCAAAACTCGGACAATGCTTAACACTTATAAAGTTCAGGCTTGTATCATTCAAAAGGTCGGACTAGTTTCTATGCATATAAAAGTCGGACTAAGCTTTCTTTTGATATCAATAAAGTTCGGACATGTTATAACTTAAAGAACTCAGACAAGCATACTCTATAAACATCGGATTCCCTTTATCAACATTATTAAAGCTCGGATCCATCATATTGTTATAAAAACTCAGACAACAAGCACCTAATAAAAGTCGGACAAGCATCAAGAATAAAACTCTGACTAACATTTCAATCATTCGTTCTTTGAAATTGAAGCAGTTACGTTTCTTCGTTCAACAGTTACATTCTTACGACTAGAAACCCTAATCTCATGATTTTCATAATGCAGAATCAATCAATCATCAATTATTTTGACCAATCAATCATCTAAATCATCAGGCAACGTTTACACAACAATCAACATTAATTCCCAATAATCAGAATCCAAAACCACAATCACAGAACATCATATGAAAGCTAGGGTTTTCATGAACACATAATCAAGAATCAAGAACATCAACAAATCAACTAATCAATTAAACAATTACCTTGTACTGATTCTAGAGAAAGTGTGGAATCACGGGTGGTGAATATCTTGTGCCAAAGATGATGGTGATGATTGCCAGAGAATTAGAGAATAATAGTACGTGTCTTGCTTTGTAAATGATTAGTGAAAAGGAATTAGGGTTAAGTATGATTTAGGTTTCACTAATAACTCTTTACACCCTTTATTATTATATTTTACAACAGTGCACCATCACACATCAATTTCACAGTTTCATCACCAAGTTCACATATTTGACTAGTCTTTCCCAATTAACACGTAACCATGCATAATCACATAATACACTTCATTGTATCAAAACGTTACAGTTCTATAGCCAATTATTTGTGCAATTAAACAACTAAACAATACATGAACATGCAATAAATGCGAAATAGGAATCTTGGAAATTCGAGTTGTCACATTTTTTTTTCAAACACACATAATATATATATTATTATTATATTATTACTACCATTATTACCATCCCATTCATGGATATGGATTCATCCAAAAATCCATATTGCGCTCGTCGTATTTCCATACGAGACGCTCTCCCACCTGTCTCATTCTCTCACTGCTTTCTAAAATTTCCTCACCAAAAGTCCTAAGTTCTTATACGTTGTCTGCACTCATTGGGGGTGCAGGTTCTAGGACTGGGTTCAGAATCTGGGGTGCGGGTTCCTGGTTTGGGGGTGTAGGGGCCTGAAATGGGTAAGGGTTTTCTAAGATCTCCCTGATGTACACATCATTATTGAAATAGGGATCTAGAGGATCTAACCCTGGATAGGCTCCTAGATTGGGAATGGGAAAATCTTCATGTATCGGGTAGCGTTGCACATAGTCCCTGTTATCGTCCCACCATGGGTCATAATTTGGGTCTAGGGGGTTTGGTGCAGGTACCCTAGGTATTTCCTCCGGATTGAAATCATGCATTTCTACTTGGTTTTCAGGGTATTCTATTTCCATTGGTTGGTCAGGAATTAGTGGTTGTGGTTGGGGTGCTAACATTTGCTCTTGGTTTGGGTCAGCTGCAGTGGTTGCTAATATGTGGATATTAGCTATACCCCTATTAAGCATATCCTGGGCATAAGCATCGGTTTCTCTCTTAGCTGCTGCTAACACTCTCTATTCTTGCAAGTATTTCATATGCTTTCTACGCTCATGTGCTCCCCTACTGAACCATCCCCTCTTTTTCTAAGGAAATGGCTCTTCAGATTGAGCCTTAAACATGAATATTCCTTCTTCCGTATTAGTAGAGTACCCCGAGAGGGCAGGCTGAGAAGAGGCACTTTCACTTCTAGGAGAACCAGACAATTGACGGTACGCCTCAGATGGTCCTTGGTCGCTCATACTGTAAACTAACAGATAGTCAGATAACACAAAAGAAGAAAATGCAATTATGCACGTATTTCCGTAATTTATTTCCTAGCACTTTGAATTTTGGTGTCAGCAGAACACTTCTGTGGCTGAATCAGTGGCTTAGCTCTGATACCACCTTCTGTCACAACCCCTGATCCCACCCTGGGAGCGGGGGCCGTGAGCCAGTTTCGGTGGTATCCTGTAATTGTCTAATTTGGCAACGAAATTTTTCATCAGGACCGTAGTTAGGAAATATTTGATCAGAGTAAAATACCACATTTTCATAACATTAAACACATGGGTAAAACCCAAGTTTTCAGTACACACATTTTCATAGGAATACACCCTATTTTTGTTTAAGAAAAACATGTATTTCTTTTAGGTAACTTTATTGCCACTTTTCCAAGCCTTCAGTGCTGTCCAGCTGGCTTCTATTTGGCTTTCACATATTGTTACTTGAAACGCGTTTTAGAAACATTTTGTCAGTGGGAAATACTGGTGAGTGAATCCCAGTTCAATCAAGTTTTTAATAAAAACCATAGTACAGTATTGAGGGCGCATCCGCAATTACATTTGTTTCCAAGTCATATCAATTACCACCACACGGTACTATCGTTCCGACTTATGGTCATGTTACTCCTTGCAAGGTAGTAACAAATTTTGTATACAAAACCCCAAATTTATCGACTGTAATTGTATCCTTATAAATACTCAATAACTGTTTAATGTATAATTAATTAAGTGAGGTTTTGTAAAAACAATTTGCAAAAAGGAGATTACTCACATTGCTGTCTTAGATTATCCGTAAGGGTTTCCTGGTGACAATCTATAATTTACACAAATGCACACGTGTTAGTATAATAACCCAATTTAACATTAGTAATACCCTCGCCGAGACGGCACTCCAACGACTACGTCGGTCAGAACCATGACAACCGTTACGGAACCCTAGATCAATCGGGCAGAGTATCTAATACGTCTCCAGGAGTTATGATACTTACATCGGAGCAGAACCTCGCTATTTAGGGGGTATAATACCCGTGTATAGTGCCCACTATGTAAAATTAAGAGAAAGAAAGAAAGATTTGGACTAAATAGACTGAAGGCTGATGCAAGCTATTTATAGGGCCAGATTCTCACTTTCTCGCGGCCCGTGTAAATGTAAGCAAAGGCTTACGCGGCCCGCGTCAACGCTTGTCAACAACGTAGCCCATCCGAATCACCAACTAGACTCGCCACGATGATGACACGTGTCATCACCGGGCTGCACCACGATTTTGATCTCTAGGGGCCCGCGTAAGACTCTTAAGATGTCTACGCGGCCCGCGACAAACCCAAAAATCAGATTTTTAATTATTTTTATTAATATTTAAGGTATTCGGGGATTGTTTTCGCGTATGGGGTGTTGTTGGTGCAGTCATCTGTCATCTTCGTCTTATGTCGAGTCTTGAGCTCGCGTTGCGGATATGATCGAACATGATGTCATATTATACAATGATGACATCATAGAAATGACATCATCATTGCATCACATATTACATCATTCTCATAAAAGACAAAATGGTGATGGTCCAATGAGAGTCTCCCATTTAAAGGTCCAATTAGAGATATCAATTTGAATGGTCCAATAGAAGATAGCCGTTTGAATGACAAATTACATGTGAAGGTTCCATTTGAAAGCTTGGCAGTTTGAAGTCACACCGTTTGAAGTCAACCGTTTGGGTTAATATTCCGTTTGAGCATATGGCCGTTTGAAGACATGTATCCATTTGAAATGTTTCAAATGATAGATCGACTAGTATAAATACCATTCAAACTGTCAACATTTGTAACGATTAGGTCAGTTGATACCGAAGTGCTGCCGGTATTTCCTCTCGCTGTAAACTTTGTCAATTGAATATAAAAGAGGATTAAAGTGATTTTCTAGTTGTTTTCAAGTGCGTTTTTTAGTTTCCGCCTCCGAAACGTACGAGAGCTCTTCCGAATGACTCATTCAGGTCGAAACATGTCCTACAGGTGTATTTTAGGACATATTGGGATATTTTAAATATTTTTAGGGTGTCGGAAAAATTATGAGGGTGTCGGTTTATGTCAGGGTTGTTATAGTACGATACATTTGGACATTCCATGTGCGTTTGCTAGTGCTTACTGTGAATGATGTTGCTAGTACAGGCTGTACTTACAAGCAGTTCCTTGACTGTAAACCTCTGAACTTTTACGGCACCGGAGGTGCTGTGGCTTTCGTAAGATGGGATGAGAAAACAGATTCTGTGCTGCGAATGAGCAAGTGTGCGCCAGAGCACCAGGTCACTTATATTTCTGGACTATTCCTAGACGGAGCTCTATCATGGTGGAACCTTCAGGTTCAGACTCTAGGTGAGGAAGCTGCGTATGCTATGACTTGGGATGAGATGAAAGAACTGATGCGCAAGAAGTACTGCTCGAGGGCTGAGTTTCAGAAGTTGGAAACCGATTTTTGGAATATGAAGATGGATGGTCCTAAGATTGCTGAATATGTACAGAGATTCCATGACCTGTCTCGTGTTGAAAAAGGAGACTCATGTCGAGTTGTCTAGAGAAAACAAGCGGAAGTTCTTGAATTTTAAGAAGGGTACCCAAGGAAACAACAACAGTGGTGCTAACAAGAAAAGAGATGCTAACCCACCAGCCGAGGTCAGGACTGGTGCTGCAAGTTCTGAGAACAAAGGGAAAGGTTACATGGGCACCCTGCCCAAGTGTGATATTTGTCAGCATCATCACACAGGGCGATGTAGGTATGGGAAATGTGAGAACTGTGGCAAGGTAGGGCATGCCAGGGAGGCGTGTTGGTACAGTACTGGACGAAGAAATGGAGGATCTGGTGGAAATGGTAATGGAAACCGTGGTGGAAACGGTAATGGGAATCAGACTTGGAACCGTAATCAAGGAGGAAATGGAAATTTCGGTGGTAATGGAAATCGTGGTGGTTCTGGAAATCAAGCTGGAAACGGAAACCGTGGAGCAAACAACAACCAGGGCGGGAATGGAAACGGAAATGGTCGCGGCCAAGGTTGTTTTGGTTGTGGAGACGTTGGGCATTTCAAGCGGGATTGCCCAAAGAACAATCAAGCTCAAGGAAGAGTTTTCAACATTGGAGCTAGGGAAGCTCGTCAGGATCCGAATGTAGTCACTGGTACATTCCCTATCAACCAACACTTTGCATCTATGCTATTTGATACTGGTGCCGATTATAGCTTCGTATCCCTAGAATTTAAGGATATACTTGGGTTAGTTTCCAGTAAGTTAGAAATTCCGTACTCGATAGAACTAGCTAATGGGAAGCTAGTAGTGGCAAATGAAGTGATTAGAGGTTGTGTGATAGAACTTGGAGAGCATGAGTTTATGCTTGATCTTCTGACAGTCGAGTTGGGAAGCTTTGACGTGGTAGTTGGAATGGATTGGTTGTCGAGCAACCGAGCTGAAATCGTATGTCATGAGAAGATTATTTGTATCCCGACAACGAATGGAGAGACGATTGTAGTTCATGGGGAAAAGCATGATAAGCCTCTACGAGTTGTTAGCTGCTTGAAGGCACAAAGGATGTTGCGGAAAGGATGTGTTGCCTTTTTGGCTCACGTTGTTGATAAAGAAGCCGAAGAGCCGAAGCTAGAAGATATCCCTGTGGTAAGGGAATATCCTGAAGTCTTCCCTGAAGACTTGCCAGGATTGCCGCCTCAACGACAAGTCGAATTCCATATTGACTTGGTTCCAGGTGTCGCGCCTGTAGCCAAGGCACCTTATCGACTTGCGCCTTCCGAGATGCAAGAGTTGTCAACGCAGCTTTAGGAACTTCTGGATAAGGGATTCATTAGACCAAGCTTCTCGGCTTGGGGAGCTCCGGTTCTATTTGTAAAGAAGAAAGACGGTAGTTTTCGTATGTGCATTGACTACCGAGAGCTAAACAAGTTAACCATCAAGAATCGGTATCCTTTGCCGAGGATTGATGATCTCTTCGATCAACTTCAAGGTTCGAGTTATTACTCCAAGATTGATCTTTGATCAGGTTATCACCAGCTGCGGATTCAAGAAGAGAGTATACCGAAGACTGCCTTTGGAACTCGTTATGGACATTATGAGTTTCTAGTGATGCCATTTAGTTTGACAAATGCACCAGCAGTGTTTATGGATTTGATGAACCGAGTTTGCAATCCATATCTCGATAAATTCGTGATTGTATTTATCGACGATATTTAGATCTATTCACGGATGAAGGAAGAGCATGAGCAACACCTCAGAGCCATCTTAGAGCTACTAAAAAAGGAGAAACTGTATGCTAAGTTCTCGAAGTGCGAGTTCTGGTTGCGTGAAGTACAAATCCTTGGTCATGTAGTGAACGAAGATGGAATCCATGTGGATCCCACCAAGATCGAGGCAATTAAGAATTGGGAAACTCCGAAGACGCCAACCGAGATCCGTCAGTTTTTGGGTTTAGCAGGGTATTACCGCAGATTCATTGAGGATTTTTCTAAAATCGCTCAACCGCTGACCTCCCTTACTCAACAGGACAAGAAGTACGAATGGGGAGACAAACAAGAGGGAGCTTTTCAGTTACTAAAGAATAAGCTTTGCAATGCATCTATCATATTCCTACCCGAAGGCACCGATGACTTCGTGGTATACAGTGCCGCCTCGCGTCAGGGATTGGGCTGCGTACTAACGCAGTGACAGAAGGTTATCGCTTATGCATCACGTCAGTTGAAGATACATGAGAAAAATTACACCACACATGATTTGGAATTAGGCGCAGTGGTGTTTGCTTTGTTGATTTGGCGGCATTATTTGTATGTCACCCGATGCACGATCTTTACAGATCACAAGAGCCTTCAACACATATTTGATGAAAAAGAGCTTAATATGAGATTGCGGCGATGGGTAGAACTGTTAAATGATTATGATTGCGAAATCAAATATCATCCAGGAAAGGCGAATGTGGTGGCAGACGCCCTAAGTCGAAAATAGAGGATTAAGCCCAAAAGGGTTAGGGCTTTAGAAATGATCATTCAGACAGACCTCTCGTTGCGCATTCGTGCTGCACAAAGGGAAGCTCTTAAGAAGGAAAATCTAAAGGCTGAATATCTCCGTGGGATGGAGAAAAAGTTGGTACCCAATGAGGAAGGAACCTTGTATTTTATGGGACGAATTTGGGTTCTGCTTTTTGGTGGTCTTAGAGATGTGATTTTTAATGAAGCTCATAAATCAAGGTACTCGATCCACCCAGGATCGGACAAGATGTACCAAGATTTGAAGGATTTCTACTGGTGGCCGAGACTGAAAGGTGATGTTGCAACTTATGTTGGAAAGTGTTTGACTTGCGCCAAGGTGAAGGCCGAGTATCAGAGGCCTTCAGGTCACCTACAGTAACCTGAGATACCCGTGTGAAAATGGGAGCAGAATCGCAATGGATTTCATAACGAAGTTGCCAAAGACTCCCAGAGGTCATGATACGATTTGGGTAATCGTAGCCCGGTTAACAAAATCTGCGCACTTTCTGCCAATCAGAGAAAAGGATAACACAGGTAAGCTAGCTGAGCTATACCTTAGAGAGATAGTTGCACGTCATGGAGTGCCTATCTCGATCATATCTGATAGAGATGGGAGATTCGTGTCCAGGATTTGGCAATCCTTCCAAGAAGCGTTTGGTTCTCAATCAAATCTGAGCACAGCATTTCATCCACAGATGGACGGTCAAAGTGGGAGAACGATTCAGACATTAGAAGATATGCTTCGTGCTTGCGTAATGGACTTGGGTGGTAGTTGGGACACTTACCTACCTTTGGTTGAGTTCTCCTATAACAACAGCTACCAAACAAGCATTCGAGCTGCACCGTTCGAAGTTCTCTAAGGACGGAAGTGTCGATCACCGTTATGCTGGGCAGATGCAGGTGATAGACAGCTTGTTGGTCCCGAATTGGTCCAAGAGACGACAGATAAAATCATGCAGATCCGAGAGCGCATCAAGGCGGCTCGTGATCGACAAAAGAGCTATGTGGACCAAAGAAGGAAACCTTTGGAGTTTGTAGTGGGTGATATGGTTCTGTTAAAAGTCTCACCTTGGAAAGGTGTGGCACGCTTTGGGAAGCGTGGAAAGTTAAACCCACGATTTATCGGACCATTCAGAATCCTGGAAAGGATAGGTCTTTTAGCCTACAAGTTGGAACTACCAGCAGAACTGAATGGTGTTCATGATACATTTCATGTATCTAATCTGAAGAAGAGTCCAACACAAGAAACAGTGGTTATTCCTGCCGATGAAGTTCACATTGTCGACACACTCCACTTTACCGAAGAACCGGTTGAGGTTACTGACTGGAAAGTTAACAAGACTCGGAGGAGTAGTGTTAAACTTGTCAAAGTTCGATGGAACGCGCGTCACGACCCAGAGTTCACTTGGGAGCGTGAAGACCGCATGAAAGCAAAATACCCGCATTTATTCCCTAACACCCCTGCAGCTAGTAGTAGAGCTTAAAATTTCGGGACGAAATTTTCTTAACAGGGGGAGAATGTGATAACTGTCAAAATTCTAGGTATCCGTACAACTATTAAACTATGATTAGTGCTTAATGACTGTGCTGAATTTCAATTAATTGCTTACTGATTATTGCCATATACATACATGTGCATCATATATTGCTTAATGTCATACCATTATTGCATGAAAGCTTATTTGACCCAAATGATGAACGAAACACAGTTAGCACAGTTATCAGATAAATCAGGAAAATGCTGACAGAACTCAGTACATAGACAGGCAGTGTGTTGAGATACAGAATGAGCCAGAAACCAAGTATTACACTAGTATAGTGTGTAGGAAAGTAAGGATCACCAAACTGCCTTTCTAGTGATAGTTTTGTTGGTGCACTTATGTCTGTACTTTGTCTGTTTTCGGTCATGATGTAAAACGATGTCTTTGTTAGTCTGTAAGTTGACCAAGTCAACCGTCCTCCTGGTTTGACTTGGCCGAACAGTTAGAAAATGGTTGTCATACATCTCTGTCGAAGGATAGCTCATCGAAGGATAATATAGATCCTTCGATGACCACGAAAGATATGCTTCGATGGATTCTGATGGACCTCGAAGGATACACCATCCTTCGAGGTATTTGTGGATCCTTCGATGGCTTTGACATCGATAGATGATCCTTCGATCATCTATCGGATCCTTCGGACAGGCAACCATTGCTGGGTATATATATACCCATGCAGTGTGTGTTCATGGGTAGCAGACACTCGAGAGACTGAGAGCATTCTGTCCAGGAACACACACACACTTAGAGAGTTTGCAATACAGATTTGTAAACATTGAGCTTGTAACCGGACCCTTCATTCGTATTAATACAAGTTGTGTTAATCGGTGAACCTTGTGTGTTTGTGTGTATACTTGTTTCATCTCGGTTTGCTTGCTAGCTTGGATTCCGCACTCGCTAGTGGGTTTGTATAACAAGGTTTAGGTTCGTCATCCTCCGAGAGGGACCTACAAGTGGTATCAGAGCCTTGGCTCTTTACCTTGTTTAAAACCGGGTTTGTTCAAGTTCTTGGTGTGTTTGGACACTTGGTTTAGCACCCGTTTTTGGTGGTTTTCTTGCAGTCTTAAACTGAAAAACGCGTTCTAAACCTTTCGGAAGTGTTCAAGGTTGGGTTGGGTAACTTAAAAACCTGTTTTTAAGTAACTTGGTGTTCTCCGGCCATATCTCCGGTGTGTTCTGGTGACCGGACCTTCTGGATAAGGTTTGCCATTTTGGGCATATTTTATTTGAAAGTCAAAAAGTTGGTGAAAAGTTGTGTGCAGAACATCCCTTCTGCCGAAAGTTGGTACACCAACCAATCACCTTTCTCATCAACCTGTCACCTTTTTGTCAGTGTGTCAGATCTGTTCGAAAGATATCCTTCGAAGTCGAAAGATCATCTTTCGATCAAGGAGTTTCGACAGATATTCATCTTTCGATCAAGGAGGTTCGACAGATACCCATCCTTCGAACATCTTTCGAAGTCAGTGAGTAATCTTTCGAGCCAAGGAATCTTTTCGAAAGATACATCGTTCGAGTTACTGTTTCCCTTCGAAAGATAAGGATCCTTCGTGTAGGAGAATCTTTCGAAGTTATTGTTCGAAACTCAACAGTGATCCTTCGAACACTGTTGATCCTTCGAACAAGTGTCATCTTTCTTATGCTTGTCGATATTTAAGCTGCTTTATGAATTATTATCTTCTCATACAGCACTCTTTGGACTGACACGTTGATCTCAAATATCACCTCACACGTGATTGTCTCTTTATGAAACTCGTCAATGTTGTCATGGTCCACACCGATGACCAACGTGCCGACCTTTTTACCAAAACATTGACAAATCAAGATTTGATTCTCTTTTTATTATTGGTAAACGGCATTAAGGTCAAGCAAGAGTAAACCAACATCCGAAAATCATTTTTGTAAATACATTTGTGTTTTAAATTTATCTTAGTTTATTGATTTTAGGGGGAGTAAATCCAAAAATCTGAAAATCCAAAAACATCAAAAATTTCAAAAACACAAAAACAATAGAAAAACAAAAATGAGTTTCCTGGCGAGCAAAAGAGAAAATGATAGTACATCAGTGGTCTATCCAAACCTCTTTAAACCTTAAATGAAAAACGATAAGCAGCTCTATATAAGATGTATCGGTAGGCTCACAATCATTTTAAAGTGTGCAGGGTGATATAAATCTTAAATCGACTGAAGACCAGGTGGGAACCATTCATTGGCATATGGTCTTAGTACCGAAATTTCGTTTGATAGATTGCCGAGGTTCTGAGATATTCGGTCTTTATGCTGCTTATCATCTGGGTATCATGGTTGTATCTTTTACCGAAAAATAACGGGGACGCAAGTCTAGATCTTCCATGATACTATACATACGTGTACATATTACATACTGCATTCGACCTCAATAAGTGATAAACAATCACATGTCCATATCAAATAAGTGATAAAATATCACATTCATCCGGGAGTCAAGTTCGTCTCTCTGCTGTACGAAAGTACTGACCTGTTCACGGACTTGCTCCTGTGCCCTCATGCATCTGAAAATCAAGTTCCTCATCAATAAGTGATTATATCACATAGGGCTTGTTTTCAAATCAAAATAAGTGAGAATCTCACATCATATATGGTCAAACAGATGATAATCGGTATACTCACCGGTGAGATGAACCCTCGTGCATACCTTGATACGGGAATGTGTCGTGATGTGGATGAACACCGGTCGGTAAGTATAAATCATACCTTAAAGTATCCCCTCGCCATGATTACATCTGATAAGTTGAGTTTAAGTGGACAACAATACCGATAATTGTTATAGGATGCTTATCTTAATGTTAACTAATTGAACAACAAGAGCGTTTTGGCGGGACCGTACACTGATATGATTCTCTTACCCTCGAAACTCGCAAAAAGAATGTCTGTATATATTTATTTACTGCTTTCAGTCTTTACATTTGAAAAATTCAAAAATACCAAAAAGATTTTATTTCTGCTTTATTTTCGATCGTACGATGTTGGAACTCGAGTCTTTGCTACCTGAAACCTGAACAAAAATCGAATTGACAAAATCTTCATAAACGGTCGAAATTTGCAAGTTTTTGAAAGTTAAATCTAAAACTGACAAATTTATTAAACTTTCAAATTGTCGGACGTGTTTGATTGTGACATGGTCATACGTGTGTCTTTTGGTTATACTAATTATATTCCAAGCAGTTGTTCTCATTACGCGTTTAGATTTCTTGCATGTGCAGATTCTAAAGGCAAGGAGAACATGGTCGATGACAAGCTTCGGAATGAAGACACGACGTGAAGGCATTCAAATGATGAAGTTGATCGAGTTGCTGCTGACCATCATCAACACCACAAGGATCTCAAGCTGTAAAGATCAAGTCATTCACAAGCATAACTCAAGGGGGAGCTTATGTTAAGGGGGAGTTTGTCAACACACTTCCTACATGATACGGGTAGTTTGTTGATACACTCTCTGCGTTCAAGACGTGAAGACTTGGAAGATCCTCCGACATTGAAGACTTAAAAGGACATCAGAGTCTTGAAGACGCGAAGATCAAAGATGACCAAAATCGAGACAAAGCTACAGCCAAGGGGGAATTTGTTGGTGCACTTATGTCTGTACTTTGTCTGTTTTCGGTCATGATGTAAAACGATGTCTTTGTTAGTCTGTAAGTTGACCAAGTCAACCGTCCTCCTAGTTTGACTTGGCCGAACAGTTAGAAAATGGTTGTCATACATCTCTGTCGAAGGATAGCTCATCGAAGGATAATATAGATCCTTCGATGACCACGAAAGATATGCTTCGATGGATTCTGATGGACCTCGAAGGATACACCATCCTTCGAGGTATTTGTGGATCCTTCGATGGCTTTGACATCGATAGATGATCCTTCGATCATCTATCGGATCCTTCGGACAGGCAACCATTGCTGGGTATATATATACCCATGCAGTGTGTGTTCATGGGTAGCAGACACAAGTGACAGAAAGATACACTCGAGAGACTGAGAGCATTCTGTCCAGGAACACACACACACTTAGAGAGTTTGCAATACAGATTTGTAAACATTGAGCTTGTAACCAAACCCTTCATTCGTATTAATACAAGTTGTGTTAATCGGTGAACCTTGTGTGTTTGTGTGTATACTTGTTTCATCTCGGTTTGCTTGCTAGCTTGGATTCCGCACTCGCTAGTGGGTTTGTATAACAAGGTTTAGGTTCGTCATCCTCCGAGAGGGACCTACAAGTTTAAGTGCCGGAAAGTGCCTAAAACTCACCCAAAGTGCTAAATTCAGCAAAAATCAGCAATTTTCAGCATTTTGACAATCTAATATAATGCAGAAATATGGTTAAATGGTCCTGAATGCTTTCCTAAGTGTCGGGATTTAAAAGTGTCACAAAAGGTAACATAAAGCACCCTAAACTGCAAAGTTTAGCACCTTAACGAACCGGTATCCAACCGGACACTACCCGAAACACTAAATTTATACTAGAAGCACTGTTTTAACATTACCAAGCTAGTTATGGTCCCCGAACATCATAACACGTCATAAATATCTAGTAACTAAGGTAACTAACTAGATACTTACATTTTTACCCTAAACTAACTAATGTTTACAAACCTAGCCTACTACCCCCCCCCCACCTAGTGGACGGCCCCAATAAGGGCCCCACTCTTGATTTTCTTTCAATTTTATATTAGATCATGTTGGCACCTTGAGAACACATTATACATGAGGTAAACACTTGAAATGGTTATAAGTATAACCCATTAACACCTAAGTCTCATAATCTCACACACTAAGACACACACACCTCCTCCTTCTCCCTCTTGTGCTCTCGGCCGACCTCCACCACACCAACACCACCATCATTCATCCATCCTACAACCATTCCAAGCTTGTACAAGTGTGTTAGAGGTTACATAAAGGAGCTAGGAGCTTACGGAAGCTCAAGGACCTTGTTCATTTGCTTTTACCCCTTGTTTTCTTCTCTTGATCATCCCTAGCCTTGAGCTAATGGTAAGAGCTTTGATATTTCCATTTTACTTCTATTTTAAGTGGTTAAAAGAAGATTTATAATGTTAATCATGAAGAACACTAAGAATCACAAGAAGTAAACTTGAACATAAGCTTGAATCGTGAAGAAATCTTGATGAATATAAGTTGTTATGCTTGATGATTGTTGATTGCTTGTGAAAATGATGTTGATCAACATATGATCTTGCTAGATCATGATTAAAAACATAATCTAGCAAGATGAGAGGATGAAAGTGTTGTAGGATCATAGACCATCCTCATAAGAAACATGAACTTGAAAGAATATGTAGTTTTCTTGTAAAATAATGATCAAAGTAAGTTGTTAATCATGTAGATCTAAAATTTCATGAATGATTTCTCAAGAAATCAAGTTAAAAATATAAGTTTTACTAAATCTTGGTTCTTACATAAATAAACCTTATTTTTAGTGTTAAAACAAGTGTAGAAATATGTTGTTAACAAGAAAAATCAAAGAAGAAACATTTTTGAAAAATATAAATACAAGTTGTAAAGATCAATCTTCTTTAAAAGTGAAGTTTTTAAAGAATCAATCACACTTTAGAAGGTAACAAGGCTTATTAAGAACACTAGTAAGTTGCTACAAACTTTTGTAAATTTCAAGTTCATGGAGTAATAGATTATGTTTGTTTTTGGCAAAATTGGTAAGTAAAGATTGTTTGTTGTGGATTGTGAATTGATTGTGTTGATTTTACAAAAGAAAATGATATGCTTGAAAGCATGGAAACCTCCATTTTTATGGTAAACTATGGCAAATTTTTTCTAAAAATTAAACACTTAGAAAAATATTTCTAAACAAATATTTACAAGTGTATTTCAAACCATAAATCTTCACATAAAATTTGCCATATAACTTTGTTCAAAAATATAAATATTAGAGGTAGGTTTTTGTAAATAAAAGTGACTAAATATGTATTTAGAAAATATATATTTAGAAGTCACCATATGTGTGATTATTTGTATACTTGTGTATTAGTTATATTATTTTAGGACATGAAATAATATAACTCATTAAAATACCAATAAATTACAATCCAAAATATTACCAAAATACCAAGAATATGAATATACAAGTTATACACAAAATATTAGTGAAACCGAACTAAGGAATATAACTTACAAGAATATTCCGGAAATTTATTCACAAGTATATTTTGGTAAATAATATTTTGGACAACAAGTGGATGAAAATATGATTTTTACAATTATTATAAAGTTATATCATATTTTTGAAAAGAAGAAAATATATTATTTTTTTTGGTGAATAAAAATATGTATTTTCTTTGAAATATTAGAAGATATATTATTTTTGAGAGAAATATATATTTTCTCTAACAAAAACGGAATATATTATTTTTGGAGAAAAATAAGTATATATATATATATATATATATATATATATATATATATATATATATATATATATATATATATATATATATATACTAGACGTATACCCGCGCGATGCGGCGGGATGACAATTTACAATGCGGTATTTGTTTACTGTGAGTTTATCAATTTTCTCGTGATACATTGTATTATACGTTTGTTAAGTTTCTTATTCATAGCATCCATGTGTGACGTATACCGTGAGTTTAGGGCTATGTACGGGGATGTAGTTTCCGATGTGGCATGCGATGACCATGGTGACAGTGTAGCAGAACGTGAGGGTCGGTTGCGGCCTTCTTCAGTGGCGGAGAATCAGCGGTGTGCGGCGATTGGTGGTTTCATGATGTCGTTTGGTGGTTTTTGTGTGTCAGGAGAAAACTATAAAGGCCATTTACATATAATTCGTTTGGTGGTTTTTGTGTGACTGCCGATTATCAATATACGTTATTTTATGTGAAATGAACACTACCTTAGTTCTTAATGACTCTTTCTGATGCATTCCTTTTATGCCATAAACTAATTTTCGGTACCACACCCATTTTCCTACTTTTTGTAATCGGTATGGGACCAGTATTTTGGTACCGGTACTCGCTTTACCTATTTTTCAATACCAATATTTTCGGTACTGACCCGGTACCATGCTCATCCATAGTTGTAAACATTATAGCAAACTATCAAAATTCAAATAAAATACATATACCGATTACCTTACAATAACTTTTGACTCTAAAACTTTTAACTTTCCATTATTATGAAACACATTTCTACTCCATTATTATAGCAGCAAAACAATTTGAACAGTTGGAAAGGATGTCCAGCCAAAACAACAACTTCCCATCCAATACCAAAAATCTATTTGGTTCAGCTTACAAATCATCTCAACGTGACTGAGTTGACCATTGTCGCTGGGTAAGACCTGAACCACCAAACACCACCACAGTTCCATTATTGGTGGCTTATTCCACCACCAGCACTCACCCAGCCCCTACATTCACTCTATTTTTACTTTTAATATCTAATAGCAGATGTCTATGACTATCAACATATCATACAATTCTAAATAAGCTCATTCTTTTATAGTAAACTACTATACAATCTCTGCTGGGAGAAAACCTTTCAGTTGTAACAAGAGTAAATATTATACCTTCAATAGATGTTTTGTCTAATAAGAAAACAATAGATGCAACGGTTGGAAACTAAAAAAATGGCTAATTAGAAAACAAGAGATGTAACTGTTGGAAAATGGGAAAACAAAATCATTATTAAAGAGCTTTCAAAAATGAAACAGCACCATGAGTCAAAAAGGGCCGGCTCATCGGTTTTAGGGGCACAAAACAAATAAAAAAATGGGGGCACAGAGCATGCTTTTCAACAGTAGATGTTGTACTTTTGACATCTACTTTTCAACCCAGCTTTACAGTTGACAAAACAAAAGTAGATGTTGTATAGAGCATGCTTCTGACCACTGTTCCCTCTTTTCACCCTTCTGACCACTGTTCCCTCTTTTCAACCCAGCTGTTCACCTCTTTTCAACCTGTGCACGTAACATCTATCAGTTGGGACTTGTTCAAATATTAGTTCAAAACCAACAAGATATTGGTTTCTTGTTTACCAACTAAAAAATTGGTCAAACTTTTATTTTGACTGTTTAGATTTTAAAACAAGTTTAGTTTAGACTTCTAAAACTAAACCAAAAAACCAAACGTGTAATTCTGTTCGGGTTTATAACGGTTTCAGACTTTTGAAACCGAAAACCAAACCACAAAACCGAATATGTAATTTGCTTCGGTTTTAAACAGTTTTTGGTAAAATCGGTTTAAAACCGAATAACACCCCTAATAAACGAAACGATACCTTTAGCGAGGCTCGGGTAGAGTTGCCCGTCTCGTGTTAGCGCCATCATCACCTGCGGCAGTTCATCACCTCTATCCAGTGCCATAATCTCATACATATCCTGTCAAGTTCACAAACAAATGTTATTTCATATATCAATTGTTTTGACTGATTTATATGTAAAAGGACGCCTAAATAATCACCCTTTCGAGTAATGTATTGTACTTACATTTTGAATTTCGGTAACCTTCGACTTCTTCTGAAGTGTAGAAGGATTGCTAAGCTAACAACATGAAATAAACAACAATCATATAAATTAGTATTCAAGGAAACAGAACAAAAGTTAAAAACTATTAACTGACCTGGATTGAAGATAACATACATACAACATCAACAGTGTAGTCATATTTATGCAAGTGATTATGGTCTGTTTACACAGCAGAGACCTGGTCTTCAGAAACCCTAGAGTAGCATCTATCTCCATCAATAAATTGTAACAGTGTAATTACCAGATACATTACAGGTTCAATATCACAAACTGTTAGATCAGAAAATTTACAAACCCTATACGATAATCGAATAGAATTTGCCACACATGAAATTGAAGAGGAGTTTGTTCTATACTTATATTAATAACACAGAATCACAAATCGTCACTTCGTTTCTAAAATAGGTGTACTATTCACCATTCTAATAAAAACCTAGCGAAAACTTCCAGTTCATCAATTCATATAATACTCAAACCAACACCTTTTAGTAATGGCAAACAAACAAATTCACAAACAAAAGCTAATCAGATCAGAAAACATTATTAGATGAACCAAAACTGATCGTGATTTATGACACATACGAAGATATAAGAATATAACAATCCCTAAGAAAATCAACTGATGCCGATTAACTACAACAAGAGTTCACAACACATAAAATTGAAGATGCTATTTGTTCTATAACTCTTATAATAACACAGAATCACAGATCGTCATCTCGTTTTTCAATTATGTTTGCTATTCAGCGTACTCATGAAAACCTAGCAGAAGCTTCAACTACACCATTTCATACAGTTCTCAGGTCAACTTCCCGTAAAAAACAAAATCACAATGAATTACACTAAATTAGACCAGAAAACAGTATAAAAAGAATCAAAACTGATCGCGGTTCATGACAAATACAAAGATATAAGAAACTAACAGTACCTAGCAAAACAATCCACTGATGACAATTAACCACAACCAGAGTCCACGACAACTAAAATTGAAGATGTAGTTTCTTCTATACTTCTATCAATAACACAGAAGCACAGATCGTCAGTCGTCATTTGACTCATTTCATTACTCAACTAAGTTTACTATTTACCGTACTAACAAAAACCTAGCAAAAGCATCAAGTTCATCATTTCATACTAATGAAAACATAGCAAAATCATCAACTTCTAGTAATGAAAAACGAACAAAATCACAACTAATTATATAAATTAGATCATAAAATGGTATAAAATGAATCTAAGTGAAAAGGCATTCGACCCATATCTTTTTAATCAAAAAAGCATTCGACACTTATCTTTTTAATCGAAAAAGCATTTGACCCTCTTCTTTTTAATTGAAAAAGCAGTCAACCCGCTTATTTTTAAGCGAAAAGGCATTCGACCTGCTTCTTTTTAAGCAAGAAAGCATCCGACCCGCTTCTTAAGCGGAAAAAGCATCCGACCCGTTTCTTTTTAAGCAAAAAAAAAGGTTTCTACCCGCTTCTTTTAAAGCAAAAAAAGGTTTCTACCCGCTTCTTTTTAAGTGAAAAAGCTTTCGACCTGCTTCTTTTTAACTACATTACTACATAATTCATAAGATATATAAAATACATAAATAAACTACTAAATGACGAGCTGAGCTGAGCCGAGCCAATTGACTTTGGCCACTCACTATTACTACCTTGTTCAGAGCTGCAGCCATTGCAACTTTGACCGCAACTTCAGATGCTGTTCTAAAGGCTGCAACTATCTCCTCTAGTGAAGTTGTGAAGGATTCTCACTACACAAAGAAAGAAATCCGATTCAGAACCTTAAAGAAAGACATTAAATTCATCCAGAGAACTTTCAAAAGAGTAATAATTTATAATTTCCCTCTTTTAGACTCCAAATCAATCATATATTCGTTCTGTAAATTAAGTTAGCAAATATCATGTTTTTAAACCTAACATGTTGCAAAGACATTCAAATATCATACAACCAATCATTCAGTATTCATCACTTTTGTTGAACTTCAACATGTCCATTCATACAAAAGAATGACGATTTAAAATATTAACTAAACTCACTTTTTTGAACTTCACATTCTCTGTTGCATAACATTTCAGTTCATCATCAAATCTTTTCCTTTCAGCTTTAGCATTCCGTAGTCTTTCAGCAAGAGCATTTTTCTCCTTTGTTATCCTCTGCAACAACCACACACATACATTCACCAGTGTACTTGATTCAAGCCCAAGGGGAGCATAAAAATTATACAAATTACAAATAAGAAATATCCCCAACGAACCCTAATGGCATGTAGCCGCCGAAACCCTAGAACTCGCCGCTGCCATCATCATGCGATTTAGTAGGCAAGTATTATAACAGATCTGCAAATAAAACCAAGTATTATAACAGATCTGCTAGAAAAAAGTAACAGATCTGAATCTATTGCACATATCCAGTACAAACAACATACTGAGAAGTTGAACCCAGTAGATCTGATGTCAGAATCGTCGGAGAAAGAAACCCTAAAGTTTCACAGATCTAAGTCAAATAACACAAAAAAATACCGATAAGGTTAAAAAGACGGTACCTGAGAAGTGAAATCGTCGGTAAAATCCGTCGATGTAGTGAAATAATGCCGATGAAATCCGTCGATCTAGTGAAATTCACATATCTAAGTCAAATAACAAGCAAAAAAATGCCGATAAGGTTAAAAAGACGGTACCTGAGAAGTGAAATCGTCGGTGAAATCCGTCGATCTAGTGAAATCGCTGGTGAAATCCGACGCCATGAGACACCCGTCTGGTGTGAGAGAGAGAGAGAAGAAGGAGAATGGGGGCGGATGTGAATGAAATGAATTTAGGGTTTACAAAAGGAGTGAAAGAAAGTTTATATTGGATCCATAAGAGTAAAACCGGGTCAAAGAGATCCGGTTAGGATCCAAGAGCTGCACCGCGTGTTGAAGAGATTTTCAACACCTTCATGCTTTAAAGGTTGTACAATGAGCTTCAAATGGTTGTAAAGTGGCAAATGACCATTTCTGTCCTTCCTATATGCTTTATAAAGTAGTATAGATATATATATATATTTCCCAAGTTAGACTTGGAAATATATTATTTTTGGAACTTATATGAAAATACACATATTTTTGCCAAAGGAAAATTACTGTATAAATAATATTTCTTAAAATATATATTTTGGAAATATATATATATATATATATATATATATATATATATATATTGGTGAACTCATATAAAGGATATGGTGAACTTTCACTAAGGATAATATTCCGGAAAAATTAATACGAAATTAAGTATAAGAATACTTAATGAATACAATAAAAATACGTATTCTCATACGTATAAATACACACCGGAATACAACCCCAATACATGGCAAGAATATACAAATACAAGAATACGAATACACCCATCCTTGGGAAGGAAATACATGTATAATTACGTGGAAAGTGTCAGGTTAATATATTGCTTTAACAATTATTCCAAAATTTAATAAATATAATTTAAGTTAAAATATTTATTATTTTAACTAATAATTATAACATGGAATAATATTGAAGATAGAAAGAACGTAACTCGAAGACACTAACTAAAACTAAATCATGGCACGACCCGCTCGTCTAATAGACATTAGTACGTTGTAGGTAGTCGTGTATATCCGAAGAAGCTTTGAGTTACAGTGCTTACGAAGAATGCAAGACTGCGAGTTCATGTCACCTTTTGTTTAACTGTTTTCGTTTTATAACTTGGGGGTGAAATACGTGTTACAAATGATTACGATTACAAATGAAATGTACTGTTAGATCATGTGAATGGGTAGGCGTTAGCTTGAGACCATTAATCCTTTATAAGGACCGAGGGGCATGAGTGATAGATCTATTTGGGTGTTGCGAGCCCCACCCATGGGTCCGCGAGTTGACCGCATGTGGTGACTATGTCGTTCCAGCCGGGAGGCCCGGTACGAAATACGCAAAGGATTGAGCCTTCCTACACCGTCGCACACTTGTTGATGGCCTTGCAAACCATTAATTGATCTGTTCATATTCACTTACAAACATACATACATATTTTCAAGGACTACAAAGGTTTATTCACACACACAAACAAATACATGAACTCGCTCAACTTTTGTTGATGTTTTCAAACTACATGTATTTCAGGGAATTAAAATGTGGATCTGGCGGGCGTTCGGATGTTCCAAGTGTTGTTAAGAATAAGAGATGTCATCCACGGTCTTGGGGTTTGGTTAGGGTGTCCTATCCTGGACAAGACACCTCTTCCAAATCTTGGTTTTATTTAAAGTCTTTTGTTAAGTCCTTGTGGAACTTTAAACAATTCGTATGGTTTGTAATTTGAATTTGGAGTCTACATATCAAAACAATGTTGTTATGTTTCTAAACTTATTTAATGGATGATCATCGAGCAGTTTATCACATAGTGGTTGTTATGATTGAATGCAATGATATTAAGCAAGTCACACATAATTACGCTTCCGCAAAAGTCAGGGTGTGACAATATTTGATGGTCCCAGTTTAGACTTAAAAAACTTCTTTTCACGTAATATGGCAAGTGATTTCAGTAGATGTGAAAAAGTTGTGCGGAAATGGAAATCAGACTTTCAAGAAACAAGACTTACAGAATTATCAAGTTTATATCACTTTGAAACAAAATGGTTTACAAGGTGATTGTAAGATTATTATCTATTACAAATGAATCTTGAATTCTGCGGGTGAGAGGGCAATGGAGTTTTGTAGTATGTATTGAATGCTAAGCTTAACTCATTGTCTTCTGCTTGGTAAGCCTTCTATTTATAGAAGGCTGGATACATGAATAAACATTTGTTTATTCATGCAATAAGTCCCGCATAAAGTAGCCATTTGACTTATTCATTGAATCCAACAGTCAAGTTGCCTTTGTAATCATGATATCCAATAATGTCAAGTTGCTTCGATTATTGTGGCAGGATAGAGCTGATTTTTAGACAAGTGGGGTTTTCATCAGAATTTCTAATAAACTAATTCATCAGAAATTCTGGTGAACAAATCCTCAGAAAATCTGATGATCAGAATCGTCAGAAACTGATGATATTTCATCAGAAATATCCCCAGATCCATCAGAAATGACTTTCTCTGATAACATTCTTCAGCTCTTGATCAACTTGTGATTCTTTGAAGTAGATGTTGTTCATTTCAGTTGTCCTATCCGATCTTCTTCTTCTTATTGTGATCTTCCGGATTGTTGTCTTCTTCATAGATCAAGTTGAATCTGATTTTCTTCAATACTTACAAATAAAGTTTCCTAACAGTTTCCCCCTAAGTATTGTAAGAAAATGAACTATCTCATGAATAGAAAATTTCCAAACAGTGGAAACTTAACATTTGCAAATCAAACCAGTTACTGATGTTCTGAAAAACAAACTACATATTAAAAATGAGAATTAAAAAAAAACATGTTCTTCAAGTCAGCTTCAATTTCTTGTGCACATCTCCTTTCTTTAATTGCTTCTTGTAAGAGATGTACTTGTTGCAGATGTCATACATGTCTTTATACCAGGTTCTTGCTTGAATCCATTCTTTAATCATTTGTTCAATTTCTTTTCTATGTCCCTCCAAGTTCCTTCCTATCTTCTGAAGGTGTTCTTGTCTCCTGTTCATACCTTTCATGATAAACTTCAGAGTTTGATTTGAGTATTTGCAGATATCAACACTTCTGAACAGAGCTTTGTTTCTTTCAATATCTCTGAATATTACACCATAGTTATGTCCTTCATTTTTACTTGGCAGTTCAATGATATCTCCAGATCTTGTATCTTCCAGTATATCTGAGGGAACTTTTGTCTTTGGTGATCTGACATAGACCTTTTTGTTGTGCACATGTTCATAGTTGATGCACAAATCAATGTCTGAAAAAGCCATTCTTTCAAACAGTTGTATTCCAGCCTTTGATATGCCTTTTAATGCTCTTCTGACTTCTTTGGTGTTTTTCTTTTCCTTTTCATATAGATCCTTCATAAACAGGATGTCTAAAGGATGTAACTTGTCAGCCATTTCTTCATCAGTCACTTTTTCTTCTTCCCCATTTTCTCTTAGAAGTGTGTATCTATTCTGCACATAAGTTCCTCCAATATCATCAGTTGCAACTTTTACTTCATCCACTTTTAAGATTCTTTTTACTGGATTCTCATTCTTGTAATGAATGTTTTTTGAACCTCTTTCTATCCTCTCTTCCCTTAAGGCCAGTCTGACAGGAGTCAGTGGTCTTGGTGGTGCATCTTCTTTTGTCAAATAATATTTCACCAGATTGTATTCAGGGAATATCATTATATCCCTGTCAATCTCTCTAACCAAGAAAGACTGAGTTTTAGAGATTTTTCTTTTAACAATCTGTGGTTTTCTTGAATCACCTTATTGTTCCCATTCATTCATTGTTTGCAGATTCATCAATTTACTTATGGCAGAGTCATCAGACAACGTTGGTTTTGGGACAGTTTGAGAAGTTATAAGTTTCTAATTTGTAACAACTTGAGGTTTTGAAGTTGCTAACCTTTTCAGCATTTCATCTCTTGAGACATTTGGAGGTGGACCCATCATTGTGGTTCCAGCTTTGGTGATTGGTGTAGCTGATGATTGCTGTGGGGTTGACTTTGGAGCTTCTTGGTGTGAACTTTCAACAGGAATTTCTTTTATGATTTCTTTGGGATCCACTTTGGCTAATCTTGCAATGTTGAATTGCATTTTCTTCACCAGTTGTTGCACCTCTCTTACCTGATTTGCGTTGCTGGCTATGTTTTTTTGAACTTTGGTAAATTCAGTTTGAACTTTCATCTGTATTGCAGGCCATTCTTTTGACAGCTTCTCAAGGGCATCTGTGATACTGTTGTTGCTTGCCCTTAGGATGGTAACTTCCTCCAAAACTCTGTTTGCACTGCTTGATTGTCTTGATTCCACAACATTTGCAACTTGTGTCTTGATCTTTTCTATTTCTATGAGAATCATCTGGATTTCTGATGCAGAGATGTTGGATTCTGGTGCTTTTTCTTTCATCTTTTGAAGAGACTTTAGTGCTTCAGTGTTTCTTTCAGTTTGTGTCTTTATCACCTCCACTAATTCTGAGAAATTCTTTATATCAGCCCTTTGACCTTGTATTTCTGACAGCAACATATCAAGCTTTTCTTCTACTGGATTTCTTTTGTATGCTTTGTAAACATTTTCCAGCACAGTTTCCAAATTTTCTTGGTTCATGGGTGTTTCAGGGATATTTGGAACAACAGATGTTCCTTCTAACATTCCAGCTGCAAACAAATTTGCTGCTGTTTTGGAAATGATAGGGTCACTTTTGGCTTTACCAGATTTTGGTGTAACCTTAAGTGTACCAAAATCATCTCCACCAGTGGTGAAAAACACATTTTCATCCTGGATTTCCTTATATCCTTGAATCATATCAATATATGATTCTCCATAAGTTTTTGAGGTAAACAAATTACCTTTTACCAGATTTCCTTGATCAGTTCCCTGACCTCTATCTGCTGGGATCTCATCCTCTTCCTCATTTTCTGATTCAGAGTTGAGATTAATGGAACTAGTAACCTCTTCATCAACATCAGTTTTTCTATATTCTAACTTGTAAGAAACATTAATTAAGCCTTCTGAATTTGTTTCTTTCGAATGAGTATCAACTAAAACAGTGTTTAAAAGAGATGTACCAGTAACCCGAGACTCATCATGATGTATAACTTCAGTGGCTTCATTTGCAGTACCAGCAAAGTGAGTTTCTTCATAATGTTGTCCTTCAGCATCTTCATGAGTTCCTCCAGCAATATGAGATTCTGCATAGTGTTCATGTTCTTTCTCTTGATGAATATCAAACTCATGATGAATTCCACCTTCATGAATCTGTTGACTCTCAGCATGTTCTGTCTTGTTTTCTGGTGAGTTAGTTATCGTCATAACTCCTTCTCCTCCTGCAGCCTCTGTTTCTGATGACCATGACTTCTCAACTTCTTCTTCTTCTTCTAGTGATGAAGAATAATTAACAACTTCTTTGCCTGGTTCTTCTGTTGGAGTGTCTGATTTGGCAAGAAGTTCTTCATGTTGTAATCTGTATTGTGAGTCTGGTGCAATGAGGCACAATATGCTTTCTAGTAACTCAGGGATATCTCTGTCTGATTCCCATCCATGATTGGAACTCCAGGCCTTCATGGTATTTGAACTCTAGATATCTTCCAAAATTGGAATTTCTATGTCCCTTTCAGCAAATGTTTCAGATATAAAAATTGAGATTAACCTTGGATATGGCAAGTGTGAGGTTATTCTTCCATTTCTGGTGAGGATTGATCTTTTGAGTAGGTTAAAAATTTCTGTTCCATAATCAATTTTGAACCAGTTATGAGTCCATACATGATTGTCAGAATAGCTTGACTGACTTGATCAGCTCCTCCTATCTTTGATGTGAGACATTTGTTTAACACTTCCATCATCACTTGCAAGATGGCTGGCATTTCATTTCTCCTTACTGCTCCAATTTTGTTGATATTGTTTTTCTTGTAACCAAGCTTAATGATAAAGCTTATCAACTCTTCTCTACTTGGTGCTTCAGTGTAATTTTCAAGAACTAGAAGTTCAAGCCATTCTCTTACCCTTGCAGGGGTTAATACTACAAAAAACATTTCCCCATACATGAGCAGAGACCTGATTCTCTTCCTTTTCAGTGAAAGTGTGAACAAATTGCTGTAGTAACTTTTCTGGTACTTCTCTTCCTTTTGTTAGTGCTCCTGAGAGTGGACATTTCGTAAGATATTCTACCAGAAGTTGACATCTTATATCATATTCCGAATGCTCTGTATTCATCAGCAGATTGTTTTCTTTCATTGGTAGAAATTCTGTGTCTTCAACAAAAGGTACATCATGTTGAACAATTGGGATGTTGAGGTTTACTTCTGCCATTGTTGAATTTTGTGAATTAGGGTTTTGAAATTTAGGGATTTTTGGATTTTAAGTGAAGAACAGGGGATGTTTCGGTTAAGTTTTTGTGAAGAAGGTGAGTGATTTTTGAATTTCTGCTAAGGGTTAGTTATATAGTGAGGGTTTTAGCAAAGAATTATGGGTTTATGGATTTGAGGGGATATGGAACGTGCCATGTAATGGCGGTTAAAAGATCGTTAATTGTCTTTATTACCATTAGATCGTGTGATGTGAATTTTGGTTCAGAATGTAACCGTTGGATCGTGGGTATCAAGACATTTAATGACGGTTGATCGTGTAATCGTGGTTATGCCCTTTCAACTTGTAGTTTCTTCAATCATTCCTTCACAAAAATGAAACTGAATTTTGATTGGAGAAAACTATCGGTTATATGACACCTTTTCATCTTTGTGGACCCTATTTTGTAAAAGGTCCAATTAGCTTTCTTCATCTACATCCTCTCTTTCTTGTAAGTCAAAGTCCCATTCTGATGATGTCATCAGAAATTCAACATAAATTCTGTTAAAAATATGTATTGCTTTTTGTTCTGACTTTTGTTGACCTTTTAGATGTGGTCAACAGAAGTTCACAATATTCAACAGAATTTCTTTGTTGTGATTCCCCCTAAACTTGTGACCCTTTTCAACAGATTTTGAAGTTTCTCTTTTGATTGATATAAGAGGTTTTTTTTTTTTTTTTTTTTTTTTTTTTTTTTTTTTTTTTTGAGATGAGAGTGAATGAGATAGATCAGAAGACTCACATATGATTCTCTGGTGGCATCCAAGTCTCTTGGCTTTTTCTGATATTTTCTAAAACTTTTTATCATTTTGAAGTTTTAACAGAAAAAAATTTTAGAGAGGTATTTTAAGTCTGAATTACCAGATTTTGTCTCCTGTCGTCAGAAACTCAGAATTTTGTGTCAAATGTTTTTGTTTTCTTATGATCATGTTTCTCATTTTTCTTTACCCAGTTTTCTTTTCCCAAACCATGAGCCAGACAACAAAGCAATATTAGAGACATATTATATTAACATATTATGATGCAGAATATTTACACAAACTAAGTTTAAACAAAGAAAACCTAATCAAGATCTATCCCTTCTCCATGATCCATCTCAAGGAGCACCCATAGATCAGTCACCAAACTAGAATTCTGATTAGTAGGTCTGAGCACGCTGAGATTCATGTTTTGTTGAAGTCTCATCTCAGCTCTGAGATAACCTGTAGGAACACCTCCAAAGCCTAGTTGGCTTTTGATTATCCTCATCAGAAAACGAGGATAAATCAAGAATGGCCTGCCAGACCACATATTACTTGCAAAATCTTTTATTAAGTAATAAGAGAAATTGTAAGGTATGTCTAATATGAGTGCTTGAACAGTCTCCATCAACCTATGGGATGCTTCATGATGATTAATGACCTTCTTTGAGAAGCATGCACCCATTTGTGTGATCAGAAATTGCCATGGCTTGATGAAGCCATTTTTGGTGATTGCTCGTGGTGAGTTTACAGGATTGTAACCCATCTTCTCTCCAAGGTTTCTTCTATTTCAGTCTTTGTGAACATCAGAAGTTCATTATCATCATTGAGTTGTAGAACCGTCCTAATGATACCTTCAGTTACTCGAACTCTTTGGTTTAGCACCACATTTTCGATAAACATCTGTCCTCTACCCTCATATTCTGACAATGTTGCATTTTGCCAGAACATTTGAAGAATGTCTGGGTAGACTATTATGTTGGCTGTGAGGGCATACTTTAAATTACTTTCCATGATCAGATTCAGCACTGTTTGGCATCCTTCCCAGTGAGGACCCTCAAAGTTGGTCCTTAGTTTGAGGTTATGAAAAGGATGATAAGGAAGTGGGAAACGATCAGCTTTTATGGTAAGCATTTTTGTGAGTGTGAGAAAATGTGAGTGAAGAAGAAGATGAAGTTAAGTTTTCTGGGGTATCCTTATGTGATGGTGACAGTCTTAGCTTAAGGTGGTGAACATATATAGTAAACTTAAAGTTTGCCATAAATGACATCTACCTACTTATAGATTTTGTTCATCACAATCTTTGTTATTAAATTCACTATCAGATGGCATAAGGAATAACTGAGATAAACTCTCCTGCATTAAATGATTTAGGCGGCCATTTTCTGATAATATATCATGATTACCTACCAATATGTCACTTCAATCTCCTTAATATTGATTAGGTGTATTTAATGAAGGAGAGAAAAAGCTTTACACCCACTAACGAGTTCCCAGAAAATCTTCTGTCATATGACGTTTTCAACACTAAGAAGAAAAATAAAATGCATAAAAATAAAGAAAACAAAACGAAAATGCTACAGTTTATGAATTTGCAGATATGAGATATAGATAAAGATGATGACATGCATGAATTTATTCTAATAATTAATCAATGATTCTGATTTTTCAACATGTTTTCTGATGAGTTACCAGAATTTCTGATGATTTATCAGATATTCTGATGATCTTTCAGATTTTCTGATGATACATAAGATTTTCTGATAATCTATCAGATTTTCTGGTGCTCTATCAGATTTATAATCCTTTTCTTTTGATTATCATTGAGACAAATTGTTAAGCATTTTTCTGGTAATAAGGTTATTTGAAAGACCTTTATCACAGAATTAACCCAGATTTAGCAGATTGTACTTTAAGCCTTCAACAAAGGCTACTTTCTCTATGGTCAAACATCCATACCTTACGCATCCATATCCCCTGATCCTCCCTTTTACTCCATTTCCAAAATTTACCATTTTACCCAGCTTTGAAACAAAGTTGCTGAGTAAGCTCTTGTCCCTAGTCATGTGCTTGGAGCTTCCTGAATCGCAGTACCAAATCTGCTGCACATGATGGTCATGAAATGGAAAAATTAGAGGGTTTTTGGTACCTAGGCTTGCTTGGGTACTCTTTCTGATGAGATTTTAATCAGATTATTTTCCCTTGATGGCCTTTCATCAGAATATCTGTTATACGCTGAGCCATAAACAGATTTTTCATTTTTCTTTTGGAGATGGTGTTGGACAAGCTTCAGTATGTCAACACACATACAAGATTTATCAGAATTTTCTGATATTCTTTCTTGTGATGGAATGAGTGGATAATTTTGAAAAGATGAGTGAACTGCTTCTGGAGTCTTTAAAGATTCTTGTTTGCATTCACTTCTTTTTGGTTTAAAGTTGGGTTTTTCAAAAGAGTATTCAGAACAGGTTGACTTGCAAGATTCAGAATCAGATTCTGATGAAAATTTATCAGAAATCTGATGGGTTGCTTTTACAAAGACAGTGGGTTTACTTTCTCTTGTTTTTACATATCCTAAACCCTCTCCTTTGTTCTTTGGTGTGGACTCAATGAAATTTATGAAATCTTTGGCTTGTTGGAAACCTCTTACATTAATTTCTTTATCATTAATTTTCTTGTAAAGATCTTTTCTTTCATTTTCATAGAACTCAATTTTAGCTCTGTGATCTAAATTTTCTTCTATTAGTAATTGGTTTTCAAGTATGATTTTATTCATGGTCCTTTGCAACTCATCAGATTTTTTACTATCTGATTTCTGCTTATCTTATAGATTTAGAAAATCTGACATGAGCTTGTTTAGCATGTGTTCAAGATCAAGATTGTCTAAATTTACCTTTTTTCCTGAAGTTTTTGGTATGTCATCAGAAAGTGCCATAAGGCAGAAGTTTGCCATTTCTTCTTCTTCTTCATCAGAAGAATCATCAGATAGCCATGTATCTGTCCCTGCCATTAAACTGACTTGCTGCTGCTTCTTAGCTTCTTCCAGCTTCTTCTCATAATAAGCAACATCTTTCAGTTTCTTGGTCTTGCATTCTGATGCATAGTGGCCTCTCTGCTTGCACTTTTAACACACAACTTCATCCTTCCCCTTATCCTTAGATCTACCTTCTTCCTTAGATCTTCCATCCATCCTCCCTCTATCACTTCTCTGGTATCTTTGGCCTCCTCCCCTCAACCTCTGCTCAAATGTTTTGGTGAGCAGTGCTATTACTTCAGCAAAAGCTGAAAAATCTGATGATGTATAAAAAATTTCCAGATGTTGACTGTTTGATGGTTGTGGATCATTGGTAGGTGGTGTTCTTTGTGAGTTTGGGATAAGAGCTAAAGATCCCTCTCTTTGAATGGTTTCTTCAAATATTTCTTCCTCTCTGGGGATCAAGATGCTATATAAGTCATGAAGACTCATATTTCCTAGTTCTAAGGTTGAGGACAAAGTCATGGTTAGACTTCTCCATTCTCTAGGTAAAGCATCTATAAATTTTATGTTTCTTTCATCATTTGATTTTGTTATACCAAATTTCTTTAGCTCGTTCAAAACTTTTGCAAATCTTTGATATGTTTCATTTAATCTTTCATTAGGTAAACTTTTGAACCTCTCATATGAGGAAACGTTGTTTGTTCTCTTGTCTCTTTTCATCCTTTCTCCTCCTTCACAAAGATTTTCCAACTGATCCCATATTTCCTTAGCTGATGCACATGCATCAACTTGAGAAAATATGTCATTGGGGATAGCCATTATTAAAAGTGACTTTGCCCTTTCATCCCCAGCCACCTTTTCCTTGTCTTCCTCACTCCAAAGTATTTCACTTTTGGGAGCTTGGGAGGCAGCGATAGCAGGTGATTGGTCAGTTGCTGGAATAGCTGGTATTTCTGTCATTGGTATATGTGGACCCCTTTCAATGGATTGAAACAGAGCTCGGTCATGACCATTGAGGAAATTGACCATCCTGATTTTCCATTGGGGGTATTCCTCTTTGACCAGAGTCGGAGGTTTAGACATAGAACCAATGTTAAAAGCATTATTCCATGATTGAAAGCTGGCCATATTTAGAGAAAAGAAGATGAGCGATTGATCGTTTGAAAATAATTTATTCAATCTGCTCTGATACCAATTGATGGTCCTAGTTTGGACTTAAAAAACTTCTTTTCACGTAATATGGCAAGTAATTTCAGTAGATGTGAAAAAGTTGTGCAGAAAAGGAAATCAGACTTTCAAGAAACAAGACTTACAGAATTATCAAGTTTATATCACTTTGAAACAAAATGGTTTACAAGGTGATTGTAAGATTATTATATATTACAAATGAATCTTGAATTATGCGGCTGAGAGGGCAATGGAGTTTTTTAGTATGTATTGAATGCTAAGCTTAACTCAATGTCTTCTGCTTGGTGAGCCTTCTATTTATAAAAGGCTGGATATATGAATAAACATTTGTTTATTCATGCAATAAGTTGTGACAACTGCCACTTTCCGGCAACATTCATACACTTAAAGTACTCATTTTTAGCTACATTTTTATGCATTTTGAACACCCGAACTGCGTATTTCGTAACATACACTTAGAATACTCATGGAATACTTACTTAGGATGCACATGATTCATTTTTATTGAATACATTTGAAACAGTTTAATCAATGCATCGAAACTACTAGAAAATCATCTAGTAAACTAGTATTCTAACGAAAACGCAAGATCCGCAGAAACCATCTAAACGACATCTTTAGGACTCAGAAGAAAGTCCAACATCTAATATACATTAAACCCTAACTAGGAATGCAAGGGTTTGGTTTAAAACCTTCCCGAAGTCAGACAACACTAAAAATTGCCCGAAAAGCGCTAAAAGCGACGATTTCAACACTTTTCCGCATAAATTCTGTAGAAATAAGCCTTTTAATCTTTTTGCAACATACAAAAGTGCTGTTTAACATAGAATTCATATGAGGATACCTTCGGGTATCATCCGAACCAATAACTACATCAATTCACACAAGTTACACAAGCTTAGCGTTCAAATAATGACTAACGGAAACAATGCAAAACGAATATCCGAACGATATCAAATCTTTTTTTAGTGACCATCTAACATTATTTGGATCATTTTGGTCTAGTAATGGTCACTTAACACATTGATACACTTAAATCCCTAACACATCTAAGCTTCTTAAACCTTTGCTAAATAATTCTAACACTTTTAACTAGTTAAAGCATGAAGCAAATCAAGACCCCCCTTGTGGGACCCACACCCTTGCAACTTGGTAAAATATCTAGATATTTACTAAGTCTTGCAAGTGGTAAGTATGGTGATTGATTAACAACTTATAAACTAAGCTAACTAGATCATTTCTCATATTTTACACCTTTATTTTCACACACTTAAGCTCTCATCTTCACCTCCATTTTTTGGCCAAGAACACCCACACATCACTTTCATTTTCAAGCCTTTCTTTGATGATCAAGATGGAGTTACATGGATCTTAGAAGGATCTAAGGCAACCACATGTAGAAACAAGCATTTCCTTCCATTCAAGAGCTTTCAAGCATCAAGATCAACCTTTTTTTCTTTGCTTTTATCATCATCTAGATCATCCCTAGCCATTAGAGCTAGAAGTGAGCCTTCTAAATCTCTTTTTCATGCTTATTTATGTATATATTGTTTGATGAACAAGTTATAACTAAAACAATCATACAAAATAAGATGAAAATACAAAGAAGCAAACTAAAAATCATGATATAAAAGATTGTTTATGTTATGATTTAAAGCTTATTACTTGCATATTTGATCTAGTTATGATGAATATTATATGAAAAGCTTGTTAGATGTTATTTAAAAACATGATCTAACAAGTGTACATGAAAGTGTTAAAAGGGTTATGTTAAACATAATGTTTAATGGGTGAACATAATCTTTGATATTATTTAAGTGAATAAAGTTTCTCACTAAAAATAATGCTTTTACAAGATTTATAAAAAGAAACATACAAAATGGGTTTAGTATAAAAGTTTGATAAAACTAGAAGTAAAGTATGATTTTGAACTATTAAACATATGTGAAGATCATACCAAAACCCTACATGATCATGAGTTCATCTTGTTAAGTTTATGTTATAAATCTCATGTGCTTTTGCTTAGAAACAAGATGAGTAAATTGTTGGTGATTTTGAAAAGAAAAAGATATGTTTTATTAAACATGGCAAGTTTATATTTTAAAGGAAATATGGCCAATTTTTCTTATAAATCATATGTTATAAAACTATCATTTTTGGCAAAATCTTTACTAGAATAAAAGATTTGAAAGAATGGTTTTTCTAAATGGCAAAAACTAGATACAAATATATATTTTTGAGAAATATATATTTAGTGATCTTAACAACTTATGTGCTATGTATTATTTGATTGTATTAGTTAAATACATGAAAGTTAGGAACTTGAATACAATGATACAAATAAACACAATGTACATTTCGATTAAAGTCTTACAAGACTACATGTAAACACGCCTTAAAAACAACTTACGGACATTCCGAGCCTTCGGACACAACTTATGTTCAAAACGGACGACGGGCGAATCTATAAAAATATCGCCATTCCGAAGAGTTACTACGACGCTTAGGCTATCTTTCGACGCGAATACATACAAATCACCGACAACAATATCCGGATGTTTTGAAACTTATAAAAACTATTATGTATTCTTTTAATTAAAAAGCCTATATTTAGTAACTTTTATAAAAACGAAAGAATATATTTTAACACATGGGCTTATTTTATACAAATGGGCTTATTATACATATGGGCCTATTTTATATAAATGGGCTTATTTTTAATACAAATGGGCTTATTTTACATATGGGCTTATTTTATAGAAATGGGCTTATCATCTTAAATGGGCTTAACATAAATACATGGGCTAAGCCCAATACCAAACATATGGGCCAGGCCCAATAACATGAATACATGGGCTAAGCCCAATGTCAAAACATATGGGCTAAGGCCCAATAACATTAAGACATGGGCCCAGCCCAATGACGTATAATTGATGAAAATACAATTATACAATTTATTCATACAAGACATGAAAATACAAGATTACATATATATATATATATACATATATATATATATATATAACCGTTTAACAAATCATACATCTAATACACAGTTCAACGAAAAACAAAGACATACAAGTCTTACACACATTCAAGACACAAGACTTGTACTCAAGTCATTTATAAAGACCGAAATGTCTAACAAATATAAGAACATTTGTAGGTCACAACACTATTCAGGACAACCGCACGTGAGATCATAGTTACTTCTATTCACGGACGCGATTCTGTGAGTTCATGTCCCCTATTCATTTTAAATGCTTTACAACTTTACAACTATCGGGGAAAATATATGTTCAATTGTATGTTAAGTCATGGAATGAAACACCTTAGATCATGTGCGATTTGGGTCATACATCTAAGCACCAGTAATCCAATTTGGACCTAGGTACAGAGGGTTAGATCTAATGGGTTTTGGCGAGCCCCACTCTTGGTCGTGGACCTATACAGAATGTCACACCCCGACCACGTAGAACATACAAAACGTGGCGGAAACGTCGGGGAGTGTTGTAACAGAATCAATTGTTTCAAATCCATGGCAATTGAATTTTCGTTTTATTGATCAAATATGAAAGTATACATTGTTTAAACAAGAACCAAAGAGTATATAACATGAATTAACTAGTTCTTGTCTCGTTTTAAGTCACTAAGGCACAGGTCCGCCTAAGTATGTCTTGATAAGTCCTATGCATCATCTCCTGAAAAGACATGTGAAAATAGGTACGTCAGCATAAAAATGCCTGTGAGATACATTGGTTTTGTGAAAACGGATTTCATGACTTGAGTTTGAGAAAATGTTTAGTCATGAACCTCGTATTTTGCTTTGTCTTGTAAATCATTTGAAAAACGGTAAGATCAAATGATATGTATAAATAAGAGAACAATGCATGGTTAACTGAATAACCTTGTAAAAAGAGTTTGTATAAGATTTGTTGTTTGTAAATCAATGTCTTGTGTAAAACGTGTTATTGGTATAAAATGTTCTATGTCTCAAATTGAAATGATTCAAATAACGCTCCGATATGTAATACCATACAAACACTTATATATAGGAAGTACCAGCGGCGTATCCACCATGCTTGTATCATATTACACATGCCTCGTTACTTAAATCACTTACTCAAACCAAACCATCAAGATGAAATGTTTAACAACAGTAGAAATGTTTATGTATAGTCAAATGTCTATTGTCAAATGTAAATCATGTCAACGGATACAACTGGTTCACACGGTTCAATGGTTACAAACGGTTCATATAATCAAACGGGTTTAGACGGTTCACATAGTCAAATGGTCACAACGGTTCAAAATGTAGCATAATGTGTTCATATGCTGGATGAGCATATGCAACAGATATGCAGTGTGAAACAATGTACTACGTATGCACACAATGGGCGTACGTAGCATGAAATGTATTGTAGAGTACAACGGTTCAAAATGTAGTATACTGTGTTCATATGCTGGATGAGCATATGCAACAGATATGCAATGTGAAACAATGTACTACGTATGCACACAATGGGCGTACGTAGCATGAAATGTGATGTAAAGCAATGTACTAAGTACGCACACAATGGGCATACATAGCATAAACACAATGAAATCATGTACTATATATGTACTATCGAACATAGCAGTATATGATGTGAAAACCGGAAAGCATGAAAGTAGCAAGTAGGCACATGTGTTTCACCCCAAAACAGTTTGGAAAACAGTAAAAGAGGGGTTCAATGTACTCACCTGAGATTGCTTTGGAGTTCTTGTATAATAACCAGATAATGCTAGAGGTCACGGGATATCAAACGACACCTAATAGGTAGCTATGTTAATATACCGGACCAAATCGGAAGGATCGGATAGTACGCGGGTTCGTAAACCAAACGAGTATGGAGACTCGTGTAATATGGTTTAACAAAGCCTACATACTAAAATAAAACTTAACCTAAGTGCTTACGGTCCATCACGACCCGTTTAGGTAGCTTACGCTACCCTAACGCGTCGCTCGCGTAGAACGCGTCTGGAACGCCTAATATCGTGACCACAAGGTATAACCTCGGAAAGTTATAGCTATGGTCACCTAATGTGTTTGGTCAGGTCCTAATGACCGACCAAATGGGTCGGGTTCGAAAGCATAAGCGATGGTTTAGATCGCTTACCTTACGACCCTATATGAGCACTAAACTAAAAGTGACGAGCTAAGCATGTTAGAACATGCTTAACTAAGTTTAGAAACAGGTTTGACATCAAAACAAACGGCTTTGATGCCCATGAGTAGTTTGGTTACAAAATATGCAAGAATGCACATTTTGGCCGAAACTACGACTCGTCACCGAGCCTAGATAACGTGGTGATCAGTAGGTATGGTCACTACGGACCATGACCATCGTGATCACGCTCACGTTATGAAGTTCCATGAACTTCGCATCGACCATAAGCTGGTCAATGCAGAAAGTCAACAAAACGTTGACTTTCGGACTCGAAAAGCGAATAAAAGAGCGAAAGAAGACTTACGGAGGGTCCCCGAGTGCTAATCAAGACCAAATAGCTCAGGTATGAAACAATGGTTTCAACTTAGAGCTTTAGATCTGATTTTGTGGGTTTTTACTCAAATGGGGGGGGGGTATTTATAGGAAAGGTGGAACCGTTAGGATCGTTTTATCGAATATCGTGCCTTGATCTCATGCGTACATGTGTCCAGGGGTTAGATTCAGTGAACTTGACCCTTGGCCCTTCATTTGGGTGAAAAGGCATCGCCCTTTGATCGAACGAAAGGCCAGATTCTGCATTAAATGCAAAATCTTCTGTCAGACATGTTCACGCGGCCCGCCTCATGTTTTGGGCAATCCTTACGCGGGCCGCCTGGCCCCTCTGATCTGCACCACTTGCAGAATTTACATATTTGGCCCCTGTTGCGTGTTTAAGCTATTTCCAGCCCTTCTAAGACCTGTAAAGTCATCTTTAAGGCCCTAAAATGATGCCTAAACATTGTGGACATGAAACATGCCCAAAAATATGTCGGATGTCGGTTCGTTTGGCCGTACGATCGCGATGTTCGCTTAATTACGACGGAATGCGCATAAGCGTGAAAGACGATCCAAATGACGCGACGAATGGATTTTTCTCATGCCAAACACTAAGGCATAATATAAGGATGCTTACATAAATTTTTGGATGTCCGGATGTATTCAGAACGTAAGTTATGCGCGAAAGTACAAACTTAGGCACTTTTTGACACTTTTAGTCCCTGAATGATCCAAAAGTTTGTTTTAGCATACCAAACCTCTCAAAGCCTATTTCTAAGCTATGTAAAGGATATTTAAGGTATGTTTAACTTATGGACATGTCCCAGAATGTTCGTTACAGTTCAACTTGGCATACTTTCACAGTTTGTCAAGTTTAGTCCCTGTAAGCGAATTAACTTGTTTTTGCTATACCAAAGCCTTCAAAACTTATTTCTAAGTTATGTAAAGGTTATTTAAGGTATGTTGAGTATATGTTGATGTTTCGGAGTATTTGTCGCATTAAACTGAGTACGTTTACGCACTAGTTTGCGTATAATGCTCCAGAAAGTGATGTAGAGTTTGAAATTGAACAATAATTGATATGTGCAAAACATACACATATTTATACAAGATCCCAAGTATGAAATACAATATTTCATCGGCTTGGTATTTGTTTGATGGTCGCGGTGACACAGGTGTCACAGTCTCCCCTACTTTAGGAAATTTCGTCCCGAAATTTATTCGTAGGAGTCTATTTGTGAATTTGCCAAATAACAACCAATGATATGTAAGGCAATATCTTGTCATTTCCTTAACGGTCATTCTTCCGAAACGAAAATGAACAGACGGGTCATTTTCAATGGTTGCTTCATCAGAATTGGAAATGAGGGATTACACAACGGATATTCATTTCCTCAACGGATAATCTTCAGAAACGAAAATGAACAAACGGGGTCATCTTCAACGGTTGCTTCCTCAGAGTTGGAAATGAAGTATTACACAACGGATATTCATTTCCTCAACGGATAATCTTCAGAAACGAAAATGAACTAACGGAGTCATCTTCAACGGTTGCTTCCTCGGAGTTGGAAATGAAGGATTTCACAACGGATATTCATTTCCTCAACGGATAATCTTCAGAAACGAAAATAAACAAACGGGGTCATCTTCAACGGTTGCTTCCTCAGAGTTGGAAATGAAGGATTACACAACGGATATTCATTTCCTCAACGGATAATCTTCAGAAACGAAAATGAACAAACGGGGTCATCTTCAACGGTTGCTTCCTCAGAGTTGGAAATGAAGGATTACACAACGGATATTCATTTCCTCAACGGATAATCTTCAGAAACGAAAATGAACTAACGGAGTCATCTTCAACGGTTGCTTCCTCAGAGTTGGAAATGAAGGATTACACAACGGATATTCATTTCCTCAACGGATAATCTTCAGAAACGAAAATGAACAAACGGAGTCATTTTCCTCGACGGGTATTCTTCAGATTTGGAAATGAAGGATAAACGGATATTCATTTCCTCAACGGATATTCTTCAGAAGTGAAAAATGAATAGCTAGTTCATTTTTCCTCAACGGATGCTTCATCAGAATTGGAAATGAATAGGGTTAACTCTAGACACATGACAGAACTTGCTGTGATTTCTGTGCACTAAATTCCATAATTATGTATGCATCCATAATTACGTAATCCCTTGCACAGTCCGCACAGTTTGTTTTGTAATGTTTTGGGGAAGGATATCAAACTTGTGACGAGGGTGACTAGACTTCCATCGGTTCCTTTTTAATTAGATCGACAGGGGATCCTCTTGGTTAGGCCACCAAGGAGTCCTTTCAGCTATATCATCACATGATATCCCTAACCAGATTTTTGGATGAATCTGTTTAGCTAGACCACTCAAGGGGTCTAATTATGAAGTAGTACTTTATAATCCGAGGGACTTAACTATAACATAGAAGTCCATTGAGGATTTTAAGTAATACCTTTGGGCATCCTATTATGAATCTCTTGTACACGGATATGTAAGATTCTACGAAGATTTGGATAACATAATTTGGATCACACAACAATACATAAGGAAACACATAAGCACATAGTCACATAATTGTTTAATTTGATCATAATTTGTTATTAACTTGTTATCGATTGAATACGGATATGGAAACCTGTCGACGGATCTCAATGTTCACTGGAATCTATCTGAGAAGATAGAAAGATCTCCCAAAATTCGATTTTTTTTATTACAAGGAATCACCACATTCGAATGAAGGTATACAACAATTAAAGACTTACGGGAAATTCCTAGGTACCCTATTAAGGATTTATAGTGGTACCTTGGGTATTCGTCTTGTGTTGTAACCTGCGCCTTGTACTTCGTTTCCTTAGAATAAACGGGTACTTAGGAATTCTGTGGAAGACGCAAGCGATTATAGAATGGGAGAATTTTGGGGGTAGTTTGTTCTTCAAGGAATACGGTTCCTTGATTGTCGGTATTGCAAGGGATATGTCGTTTATACATGCAACCATCGAAACACATTGCAATGTAAATGAAAGATTTATTTATAAACAACGATATCAACTGTTCCTTGGATCTTGACAACAAAAGAAACTTAATACATAAGACATGATTATTTCTAAACGATGTTGTCTTCTAGTCAGTCGGATGATCATCCTTGTGCTGGATTTGCATTAGCAAGCTTTGGGCAATTTCTTCGGAAATGACCCATCTCGCCACAGTTGAAACAAGAACCTGGTAGGAAACGACCTTGAGCGGGATTGTTGCCAGCTTGGTTTGGTGCAGCTGCAGCTGGGCAGATTCTTGTTGTATGGCCTATGAGTCCACAAGTTTGGCATTTGCGGCACTGTACATTGGCGTGATGATGGAGGCTACATTGGTTGCACAAGGGTGCAGTTCCATTGTATGGTTTTCTAGCAGGGGGTTGAGCTGGTTGGTTGGGGACGGCTTGACCATTGTGAGCGACCACGGCGAAGTTCTGAGAAGCCTTTCGCTTCCTTGACTTCTTAGGAGATTCAGTCTGTTCATCCATGGTCTTTGATTCCTCGATTGGGTTCGATTCCCCGGCTGATTTCTTGTTACCTTTTCGAAAAAGTTTATGCTTTCTGATCTGCGATTCAGTCAAGGTTGCAGATAGCTCAATGGCCTGACGGAGTGTGGTAGGGTTGCTACCAGTGACAATGTCTTGTACCGAGTCAGGCAGGCCGTCGATGTACCTTTCGATAGCCTTGTCGAGTGGGGCGACCATAGTCGGGCAAAGTAGACTCAACTCCTCAAACCTATCAGTATATGCCCTGTGTTCGCCACTATCTTGTTTCAAATCATCAAACTCCTTCTCCAACGCTCGTTGTTCATGACGAGGACAAAACTCTCTCATCATAAGTGCTCTCAGTTCAGCCCATGTTTGTGCTAGAGCAACATCTGCACCACGGTCTCTCATTACCCCGTTCCACCATGTAAGAGCCCTCTTCTGAAACACACTCGAAGAAAACTCGACCTTGCGATTTTCCGGACACTGCACGTGGCGAAAGGTATTCTCGATGCTCTCGAACCATTGGAGAAGCCCAGTTGCTCCCTCAGAACCACTAAACTTGAGTGTTTTAGCCGAGTTAAAGTTCTTGAAATTGCATGTACCATTGTTGTTGTTGTTGGCTTGGTTCCATTGAGCAAAGAGATTTGGGAATTGAGCAGCCATCTGCTGCGCAATAATTTCTGCCAGCTCGGCAGTTGCTATCTGGTGTTCGCGTCGAGGAGGCATTATAAAAGAGGAAAACATGAAAGGAAACAAATAAAATGGTATTGGGTAAGAATAGGATGTTACAATCACTGACCATAATCACGGTTGATGGTCACTTGTTTGAATCATGAAGCAAACAAACAACACCAGGGCTGAATCAAAGCAAATAGATCCTCATAGTGTATCGCGAAGACATGCTCGCCTATAAGTGGACACTCACCCCAAGAGTTCCCAGGTAAGAGTGACTGGTCCGATTATGCGGATTTGTACGAACACTCTAACCTTAGACAGAAAACCCAGGGTACAGGCATTCACCCTTCCAGTTCGCACGTGTTCACACTATTTAGGACCCAAAACTTTGACGGGAGTTTTGAAAATTCAAAGGGGTTCAAAACCTTATAACAAAGGGTTCAAAACCTTACAATAGAGGGTTCAAAACCTAGTAATCAATCATCCTAGAACAGATGATTAGCTTTCAAGGCGGTTTTGAAATTTATGTTCTTGTTGTGGTCGTCGCCTAAGGGTAGGTGACGGTATTGTTTTGTGACTAAACGCAAGTAAACTCGCGTTAGGTTCCTAGGAAGGTTATAGACTAGGTCAAAGCATTACTAATAACCTAATTCCCTATAACCATTGGCTCTGATACCATCTTTTCTGTCACACCCCGACCACGTAGAACATACAAAACGTGGCGGAAACGTCGGGGAGTGTTGTAACAGAATCAATTGTTTCAAATCCATGGCAATTGAATTTTCGTTTTATTGATCAAATATGAAAGTATACATTGTTTAAACAAGAACCAAAGAGTATATAACATGAATTAACTAGTTCTTGTCTCGTTTTAAGTCACTAAGGCACAGGTCCGCCTAAGTATGTCTTGATAAGTCCTATGCATCATCTCCTGAAAAGACATGTGAAAATAGGTACGTCAGCATAAAAATGCCTGTGAGATACATTGGTTTTGTGAAAACGGATTTCATGACTTGAGTTTGAGAAAATGTTTAGTCATGAACCTCGTATTTTGCTTTGTCTTGTAAATCATTTGAAAAACGGTAAGATCAAATGATATGTATAAATAAGAGAACAATGCATGGTTAACTGAATAACCTTGTAAAAAGAGTTTGTATAAGATTTGTTGTTTGTAAATCAATGTCTTGTGTAAAACGTGTTATTGGTATAAAATGTTCTATGTCTCAAATTGAAATGATTCAAATAACGCTCCGATATGTAATACCATACAAACACTTATATATAGGAAGTACCAGCGGCGTATCCACCATGCTTGTATCATATTACACATGCCTCGTTACTTAAATCACTTACTCAAACCAAACCATCAAGATGAAATGTTTAACAACAGTAGAAATGTTTATGTATAGTCAAATGTCTATTGTCAAATGTAAATCATGTCAACGGATACAACTGGTTCACACGGTTCAATGGTTACAAACGGTTCATATAATCAAACGGGTTTAGACGGTTCACATAGTCAAATGGTCACAACGGTTCAAAATGTAGCATAATGTGTTCATATGCTGGATGAGCATATGCAACAGATATGCAGTGTGAAACAATGTACTACGTATGGACACAATGGGCGTACGTAGCATGAAATGTATTGTAGAGTACAACGGTTCAAAATGTAGTATACTGTGTTCATATGCTGGATGAGCATATGCACAGATATGCAATGTGAAACAATGTACTACGTATGCACACAATGGGCGTACGTAGCATGAAATGTGATGTAAAGCAATGTACTAAGTACGCACACAATGGGCATACATAGCATAAACACAATGAAATCATGTACTATATATGTACTATCGAACATAGCAGTATATGATGTGAACACCGGAAAGCATGAAAGTAGCAAGTAGGCACATGTGTTTCACCCCAAAACAGTTTGGAAAACAGTAAAAGAGGGGTTCAATGTACTCACCTGAGATTGCTTTGGAGTTCTTGTATAATAACCAGATAATGCTAGAGGTCACGGGATATCAAACGGCACCTAATAGGTAGCTATGTTAATATACCGGACCAAATCGGAAGGATCGGATAGTACGCGGGTTCGTAAACCAAACGAGTATGGAGACTCGTGTAATATGGTTTAACAAAGCCTACATACTAAAATAAAACTTAACCTAAGTGCTTACGGTCCATCACGACCCGTTTAGGTAGCTTACGCTACCCTAACGCGTCGCTCGCGTAGAACGCGTCTTGAACGCCTAATATCGTGACCACAAGGTATAACCTCGGAAAGTTATAGCTATGGTCACCTAATGTGTTTGGTCAGGTCCTAATGACCGACCAAATGGGTCGGGTTCGAAAGCATAAGCGATGGTTTAGATCGCTTACCTTACGACCCTATATGAGCACTAAACTAAAAGTGACGAGCTAAGCATGTTAGAACATGCTTAACTAAGTTTAGAAACAGGTTTGACATCAAAACAAACGGCTTTGATGCCCATGAGTAGTTTGGTTACAAAATATGCAAGAATGCACATTTTGGCCAAAACTACGACTCGTCACCGAGCCTAGATAACGTGGTGATCAGTAGGTATGGTCACTACGGACCATGACCATCGTGATCACGCTCACGTTATGAAGTTCCATGAACTTCGCATCGACCATAAGCTGGTCAATGCAGAAAGTCAACAAAACGTTGACTTTCGGACTCGAAAAGCGAATAAAAGAGCGAAAGAAGACTTACGGAGGGTCCCCGAGTGCTAATCAAGACCAAATAGCTCAGGTATGAAACAATGGTTTCAACTTAGAGCTTTAGATCTGATTTTGTGGGTTTTTACTCAAATGGGGGGGGGTATTTATAGGAAAGGTGGAACCGTTAGGATCGTTTTATCGAATATCGTGCTTTGATCTCATGCGTACATGTGTCCAGGGGTTAGATTCAGTGAACTTGACCCTTGGCCCTTCATTTGGGTGAAAAGGCATCGCCCTTTGATCGAACGAAAGGCCAGATTCTGCATTAAATGCAAAATCTTCTGTCAGACATGTTCACGCGGCCCGCCTCATGTTTTGGGCAATCCTTACGCGGGCCGCCTGGCCCCTCTGATCTGCACCACTTGCAGAATTTACATATTTTGTTTAAGCTATTTCCAGCCCTTCTAAGACCTGTAAAGTCATCTTTAAGGCCCTAAAATGATGCCTAAACATTGTGGACATGAAACATGCCCAAAAATATGTCGGATGTCGGTTCGTTTGGCCGTACGATCGCGATGTTCGCTTAATTACGACGGAATGCGCATAAGCGTGAAAGACGATCCAAATGACGCGACGAATGGATTTTTCTCATGCCAAACACTAAGGCATAATATAAGGATGCTTACATAAATTTTTGGATGTCCGGATGTATTCAGAACGTAAGTTATGCGCGAAAGTGCAAACTTAGGCACTTTTTGACACTTTTAGTCCCTGAATGATCCAAAAGTTTGTTTTAGCATACCAAACCTCTCAAAGCCTATTTCTAAGCTATGTAAAGGATATTTATGGTATGTTTAACTTATGGACATGTCCCGGAATGTTCGTTACAGTTCAAATTGGCATACTTTCGCAGTTTGTCAAGTTTAGTCCCTGTAAGCGAATTAACTTGTTTTTGCTATACCAAAGCCTTCAAAACTTATTTCTAAGTTATGTAAAGGTTATTTAAGGTATGTTGAGTATATGTTGATGTTCCGGAGTATTTGTCGCATTAAACTGAGTACGTTTACGCACTAGTTTGCGTATAATGCTCCAGAAAGTGATGTAGAGTTTGAAATTGAACAATAATTGATATGTGCAAAACATACACATATTTATACAAGATCCCAAGTATGAAATACAATATTTCATCGGCTTGGTATTTGTTTGATGGTCGCGGTGACACAGGTGTCACACAGAAGAGTGCGTTTGTGTCCCATTCGATAGTAGTCGACACAAAATCGTCTAGGTTTGGATTGCTTCCTATTTCGTCACACATATTAATGTCCTCGCGAAACATTAATGATCAACGATTTCATTAACGCTTTACATACTACGTCATTACATATAGATACATCTTATACAACTCACATTTTATGGATACAGTTTATACAACTCACATTTTATGGATACATTTTATACAACTCACATTTTACAGATACATTTTATACAACTCACATTTACAGATACATCTCATACAACTAAAGTGCATGAACTCGTCAACTTTTGTTGATGTTTTCAAACTTAACATGTATTTCAGGAAATTAGTGGACCATGCGGACATTTCAGTCAAGGAAAGCAAGTATCAATACTCCATGCCACCATTTGAAGGGCTTGCCCGTTATATACCACCTCTTTGCAGTGGTATAGTGGTCAAAGCCTTGACATTTTAAGACTTGCATTTTGATGTATAAAAAAATGACAACTTATTTTCATTTGATGGTTTGTAACCAATACATTTAACTTATGTTGCGTTCTTTTGAAACGATCATGATACTGGCATTGGAGCTTGTTTTTATTCATTTAGCATGTTCACTTATATTGTTATGCAATGAGAACCGATCAGATCACACCTTGCGCTTCCGCTATGAGCGGGTGTGACATAAGTCCTGCATAAAGTAGCCATTTGACATTTTCATTGAATCCAACAGTCAAGTTGCCTTTGTAATCATGATATCCAATAATGTCTAGTTGCTTCGGTTATTGTGGCAGGATAGAGCTGATTTTTAGACAAGTGGGGTATTCATCAGAATTTCTGATAAACCACTTCATCAGAAATTCTGGTGAACAAATCATCAGAAAATCTGATGATCAGAATCGTCAGAAACTGATGATATTTCATCAGATCCATCAGAAATGACCTTCTCTGCTAATCTTCTTCAGCTCTTGATCAACTTGTAATTCTTTAAAGTAGATGTTGTTCATTTCAGTTGTCATATCCGATCTTCTTCTTCTTGTTGTGATCTTCAGGACTGTTGTCTTCTTCATAGATCAAGTTGAATTTGATTTTCTTCAATACTTACAAATAAAGTTTCCTAACAATATTTACAGACAATATATTGTTTGAGTTTGCGTCAGAGGATCATATCAGTTTATGACAAATCACTAGCACCGTTGAGCTATAAACACTTTAAGTTCTAAACGATTCACTTAGATTGTCAGTATACTGATTCATTTAAATTCTCACACAAAGTTCAACTGATTCGAGATTCGAGATTTAGTGTTTTAAGAACTTAATTTATTCGTGTGTCCCACCTCAAAATATACTCCCGTATCAAGATTCCTTAGATTCAGTCTTACAGGTGAATATACTATATGTCACACCCGCTCATAGCGGAAGCGCGAGGTGTGATCTGATCGGTTCTCATTGCATAACAATATAAGTGAACATACTAAATGAATAAAAACAAGCTCCAATGCAATTGTCATAATCGTTTCAAAAGAAGGTAACATAAGTTAACTGTATTGGTTACAAACCATCAAATGAAAATAAGCTGTCATTGTTTTATACATCAAAATGTAAGTCCTAAAATGTCAAGGCTTTGACCACTATATCATTACAAAGAGGCGGTATATAACAGGCAAGCCCTTCAAATGGTGGCATGGAGTCTTGATACTTGCTTTCCTTGACTGAAATGTCCGCATGGCCCACCAATTTCCTGAAATACATGTTAAGTTTGAAAACATCAACAAAAGTTGGCGAGTTCATGCAGTTTAGTTATATGAGATGTATCTGTAAAATGTGTGTTGTATAAAATGTATCTGTAAAATGTGAGTTGTATAAAATGTATCCATAAAATGTGAGTTGTATAAACTGTATCCATAACATGTGAGTTGTATAAGATGTATCTGTATGTAATGATGTAGTATGTAAAGCGTCAATGAAATCGTTGATCATTAATGTTTCACGAGGACATTAATATGTGTGACGAATTAGGAAACAATCCAAACCTAGACGATTTCGTGTCGACTACTATCGACTGGGACACAAACGCACTCTTATGTATAGGTCCACGACCAAGAGTGGGGCTCGCCAAAACCCATTAGATCTAACCCTCTGTACCTAGGTCCAAATTGGATTACTGGTGCTTAGATGTATGACCCAAATCGCACATGATCTAAGGTGTTTCATTCCATGACTTAACATACAATTGAACATGTATTTTCCCCGATAGTTGTAAAGTTGTAAAGCATTTAAAATGAATAGGGGATATGAACTCACAGAATCGCGTCCGTGAATAGAAGTAACTATGATCTCACGTGCGGTCGTCCTGAATAGTGTTGCGACCTACAAATGTTCTTATATTTGTTAGACACTACGGTCTTTATAAATGACTTGAGTACAAGTCTTGTGTCTTGAATGTGTGTAAGACTTGTATGTCTTTGTTTTTCGTTCAACTATGTATTAGATGTATGATTTGTTAAACTGTTATATATATATATATATATATATATATTTCACAAAATATATATATATATATATATATATATATATATATATATATATATATATATATATATATATATATATATATATATATATATGTAATCTTGTATCTTGTGAGTTATATCATCGGGTCTTGTCCTCTTGATTTCACGTCTTTTATGAATAAGTTGTATAATTGTATTTTCATCAATTATATGTCATTGGGCCGAGCCCATGTCTTAATGTTATTGGGCCTAGCCCATGAATTTATGTTATTGGGCCATAATATTATTGGGCCTAAATTTTAATTGGCCCAAATGTTATTGGGCCTTAGCCCATATGTTTTGTCATTGGGCTTAGCCCATGTATTCATGTTATTGGGCTTAATGTTATTGGGCCTTAGCCCATATGTTTTGACATTGGGCTTAGCCCATGTATTCATGTTATTTGGCATAATGTTATTGGGCCTTAGCCCATATGTTTTGACATTAGGCTTAGCCCATGTATTCATGTTATTGGGCTTAGCCCAAGTATTTTGATAAGCCCATTTACGAAGATAAGCCCAATTGTAAATATAAGCCCATTTATAAAAATAAGCCCATTTGTAAGTATAAGCCCATTTATAAAAATAAGCCCATTTGTAATTATAAGCCCATTTATAAAACGACTTTCATTTTATAAAAATCACCATACATGGAGTTTTTAGTTAAATAGAAGACATATACGTTTTTATAAGTTTCTAAAATTTCGACTTTTGTTAATGGTAATATATATATGTATCCGCGTCGAAAGATCGCCTAAGCGTCGTAGTAACTCCTCGGAATGGCGATATTTTTATAGATTCGCCCGTCGTCCGTTTGGACCGTAAGTTGTGTCCGAAGGCTCGGAATGTCCGTAAGTTGTTTTTAAGGCATATTTACATGTAGTCTTGTAAGACTTTAGTCGAAATGTACATTGTGTTTATTTGTACCATTGTATTCAAGTTCCTAGTTATCATACATATAACTAATACAAACAAATAACATATAGCACATAAGTTGTTAAGTTAACTAAATATATATTTTCTCAAAAATATATATTTATATCAAACTTTGCTTTTATAAAAACTATTCTTTAAAATCTTTTTAATCTAATAAAGATTTTGTCAAAAACAATAGTTTTTATAACTTATGATTTTTAAGAAAAATGGCCATATTTCCTTTGAAATATATACTTTGCCGTGTTTATATAAAACATATCTTTTTCTTACAAAATCACCAATAATCTTCTCATATTTTTCTTAATAAAAACATATGAGATTTATATCAAAATCTTAACAAGATGAAATCAATAACATGTAGGGTTTTGGTATGATCATAACATAAGTTAACTAGTTCAAAATCCATGATTTACTTGTCACACCCCGGCCACGTAGAACATACAAAACGTGGCGAAAATGTCGGGGAGTGTTGTAACAGAATTAATTGTTTCAAATCCATGGCAATTGAAGTTTCGTTTTATTAATCAAACATGAAAGTTTACATTGTTTAAACAAGAACCAAAGAGTACATAACATAAATTAACTAGTTCTTGTCTCGTTTTAAGTCACTAAGGCACAGGCCCGCATAAGTATATCTTGATAAGTCCTGTAACATTTATGTTTGTAATCATTGTGAACAGTTCAGTTATCAATAAAACAATGTTATTTTATCCCAATGTTTGTTTGGTTGTGTTTTACATTTTTCATGTTTTGACTTTTGTTCAATTTCAAACTCTAAATTGCTTTCTGGAGAATTATACGCAAACTAGTGCGTAAACGTACTCAGTTTAATGCGAAAAATACTCCGGAACATCAACATAAACTCAACATACCTTAAATAACCTTTACATAACTTAGAAATAAGTTTTGAAGGCTTTGGTATGGCAAAAACAAGTTAATTCGCTTACAGGGACTAAACTTGACAAACTGCGAAAGTATGCCAATTTGAACTGTAACGAACATTCCGGAACATGTCCATAAGTTAAACATACCATAAATATCCTTTACAAAGCTTGGAAATTGGCTTTGAGGGGTTTGGTATGCTAAAATAAACTTTTGGATCATTCAGGGGCTAAAAGTGTCAAAAAGTGCACGAGTTTGCACTTTCGCGCATAACTTACGTTCTGAATACATCCGGACATCCAAAAATTTATGTAAGCATTATAATATTATGCCTTAGTGTTTGGCATGAGAAAAATCCATTCGTCGCATCATTTGGATCGTCTTTCGCGCTTGTGCGCATTCCGTCGTAATTAAGCGAACATCGCGATCGTACGGCCAAACGAACCAACATCCGACATATTTTTGAACATGTTTCAAGTCCACAATGTTTAGGCATCATTTTAGGGCCTTAAGGTTGGCTTTACGGGCGTTAGAAGTGTCGGAAATAGCTTAAACATGCAACAGGGACCTAAACTGTAAATTCTGAAACTTGTTGTCTGATCTGCACCCCCAGGCGGCCCGCATTAGTTTGGCCTGCACCTTCACGCGGGCCGCATCAGATAAGCAGACCAGATTCAATGTTTGATCCACTTGCAGTTGGCCTATCGATCACCCAAAGGGCAACGCCACGTGTCGGATTCTTATGGTGGGGGCAAAATACGGCACCACAACATTTCGACAAGTGTACGGGTCAGATCGTTGCACGTTATTCAAGAAACGATCCTAACGGCTTTACTTTTCCTATAAATACCCCCCCCTTTTGGTTAAAACCCACAAAAATCTGATCTAAGCTCTAAGTTGGAACCTTTGTTTCATACCTGAGCCATTTTGATCTAGATTAGCATTTGGGGACCCTTCGTAAGTGTTCTTTCATTCTTTTATTCATTTTTCGAGTCCGAAAGTCAAAGTTTTGTTTGACTTTCTGTGTGACCAGCCTATGGTCAACACGAAGTTCATGGAACTTCATAACGTGAGCGTGATCACGATGGTTATAGTCCGTAGTGACTATACCTACTGATTACCACGTTATCTAGGCTCAGTGATGAGTCGTAGTTTCGGCCAAAATGCGCATTCTTGCGTATTTTGTAACCAAACTACTCGTGAGCATCAAAACCTTTTGTTTTGATGCCAAACCTGTTTTCGAAACTTAGTTAAGCATGTTCTAACATGCTTAGCTCGTCACTTTTAGTATAGTGCTTATATAGGGTCGTAAGGTAAGCGATCTAAACCATCGCTTATACTTTCGAACCCGACCCATTTGGTCGATCTTTAGGATCCGACCAAACACATTAGGTGACCATAGCTGTAACCTTCCGAGGTTATACCTTGTGGTCACGATGTTAGGCGTTCCAAACGCGTTCTACGCGAACGACGCGTTAAGGTAGCATAAGCTACCTAAACGGGTCGTAATGGGTCGCAAGCACTTAGGTTAGGTTTCATTTTAGTATGTAGGCTTTGTTAAACCATATTACATGAGTCTCCATACTCGTTTGGTTTACGAACCCGCATACTATCCGATCCTTCCGATTTTTGTCCGGTATATTAATATAGCTACCTATTAGGTGTCGTTTGATATCCCGTGATCTCTAGCATTGTGTGATTATTACACAAGGAATTCAAAGCAATCTCATGTGAGTACATTGAACCCCTATTTTACTGTTTTCCAAACTGTTTTGGGGTGAAACACATGTGCCTACTTCTTACTTTCATGCTTTCCATGTTTTCACATCATATACCTACTATGTTCGTTAGTACATTATAGTACATGATTTCATTACATTTCATGCTATGTATGCCCATTGTGTGCGTACTTAGTACATTGCTTTACATTACGTTTCATGCTATGTATGCCCATTGTGTGCGTACTTAGTACATTGCTTTACATTACATTTCATGCTATGTATGCCCATTGTGTGCGTACTTAGTACATTGCTTTACATTACATTTCATGCTATGTATGCCCATTGTGTGCGTACTTAGTACATTGCTTTACATTACATTTCATGTTATGTATGCCCATTGTGTGCGTACTTAGTACATTGCTTTACATTACATTACATTCCATGCTATGTATGCCCATTGTGTGCGTACTTAGTACATTGTTTCACATTACATTTCATGCTATTTATGCCTATTGTGTGCATACTTAGTACAACTGTTTACATCACATGCCTTCATTTTGGTATGACATTTGGTTTGTTTAACATGGAACAATACATTCATTAACATTAGCTACGCCATTCGTTAGTAGGTAGTGGTACCATAGGAATTGACAACTCCCGTTCCTGAAATCCTGGGTTTGTTTGGATTGGAAGGAATGACCGATATACATAACTTAGATAAACCTTTAATTTGTTTAAGGGTTTATCGCCACAGTCTCAAGGCTTGGATGTATGCATATTTCACAATACCGCATAAATGTTTATATCAGTAGAGCATGCATTGTTCCACAAAACATAACGTTGATTTAAACCATGTTTTACTTCAACACCTTGTTTTGTGCATTTTACATATGGTTTAGTTGATACATCTCACTTACCATACAAGATATATTTTGGGTACACATTACATGATCTACATTAAACATAAACATTTTGACATTGATATACATACTTGGTGGTTTACATTGAACATAGACATTTCGATATGGTTTACACAATAACACTAGACAATTGATTTATACATGAACAATTTACATGGTGGTTGGTTTGGGTAAATGGTTGGAGTAACGTGGCGTATGTAATATGATACAAACATGGTGGATACACCGCTGGTACTTCCTATATATAAATGCTTGTATAATATTACATATCGTAGCGTTATCTAAGTCATTTCAGTTTAGACACATTACATTTTACACAAATAACATACTCTTCACAAGACATTATTTTTACAAACAACTTATCTTATTCAACTCATTTTACTTGGTTATTCATTTAACCTTACACTTATCTATACATATCATCTGATATTATCGTTTTTCAAATGGTTTACAAAGCAAGACAAATTACAAGGTTCATGACTGACTGTTATTAAACATTTCTTTAAACTCAAGTCATGAATCCCATTTTCACAAAACCTATGTATCTCACAGGCATTTTTATGCTGACGTACCTACTTTCACATGTGTTTTAAGGAGCTATTCCATAGGATGATGATCATGACACTAGGGCGGAACTGTGCCTTAGAGACTAAAAATGAAGATAGACTTAGTTAATTATGTTAAAAACTCTTTTTTTCCTATTTAAGACAATGTACTACCCTTGTTTAATAAATAAAATGTAACTTTAATTTCCATGGTTATGAAACAATTTAATTATGTCCACAACACTCCCCGGCGTTTCCGCTGCGGTTGCACGTTATACGCGGCCGGGGTGTGACAGAAGAGTTGGTATCAGAGCCATTGGTTATAGGGAATTAGGTTATTAGTAATGCTTTGACAAAGACTATAACTTTCTAGGACCCTAACACAAGTTATCTTGTGTTTAGATTTTAAAACATGCACTTCACCTATCCTTAGGTGATAACCACAACGGGAACTTCGGTTCCGAATCCGCTTTGAAAATTAATCACCTGTTCTAGGATGATTGATTACTAGGTTTTGAACCCTCTGTTATAAGGTTTTGAACCCCTTTGGATTTTCAAAAATCTCGTCAAGGTTTTCGGGTTTTAATAGTGTGAACACGTGCGAACTGGAAGAGTGAATGCCTGTACCCTGAGTTTTCTGTCTAAGGCTAGAGTATTCGTACAAATCCACATAATCGGACCAGTCACTCTTACCTGGGAACTCTTGGGGTGAGTGTTCACTTATAGGCGAACCTGTCTTCGCGATACATTATTTTTGACCCATTTACTTTGACTAGACATTTCGTGTCGCTTGTTTGCTTTGCGATGCGGAACCACCATCTTTGCTTTTGTTGATTCTGTTTCATCTCATTCTCTTCATCCAGTCATCTCACTCGTTTCCTTTCATGTTTTTCCTCTTTTAGAATGCCTCCTCGACGCAAACACCAGATAGCAACTGCCGAGCTGGCAGAAATTATTGCGCAGCAGAGGCTGCTCAATTCCTAAATCTCTTTGCTCAATGGAACCAAGTCAACAACAACAACAATGGTACATGCAATTTCAAGAATTTTAACTCGGCTAAACCACTCAAGTTTAGTGGTTCTGAGGGAGCAACTGGGCTTCTTCAATGGTTCGAGAGCATCGAGAATACTTTTCGCCACGTGCAGTGTCCGGATAATCGCAAGGTCGAGTTTTCCTCGAGCGTGTTTCAGAAGAGGGCTCTTACATGGTGGAATGGGGTAATGAGAGACCGTGGTGCAGAAGTTGTTCTAGCACAGACATGGGCTGAACTGAGAGCTCTTATGATGAGGGAGTTTTGTCCTCGTCATGAGCAACGAGCGTTGGAGAAAGAGTTTGATGATTTGAAGCAAGATAGTGGCGAGCACAGGGCATATACTGATAGGTTTGAGGAGCTGAGTCTACTTTGCCCGACTATGGTCGCCCCACTCGACAAGGCTATCGAAAGGTACATCGACGGCCTGCCTAACTCGGTACAAGACATTATTACTGGTAGCAACCCTACCACACTCTGTCAGGCAATCGAGTTATCAGCGACATTGACTGAGTCGCAGATTCGAAAGAATAAATTACACAGGAAGGGTGACAAGGGCAAGAAACAGTCATCTGACAAGGAAGATAGCAAGAAAGGTCAAAACAAGAAGGGAAAGGATTCCGGTTCCTCAAGGGGGTCAAGGAAGCGTAAGGCTTCCCAAAATTTTGCGGTCACTGCCCAAGCTAACCAGGCAGCTCCCAACCAAGCCGCACAGCCTCCAGCAAAGAGGCCCTATTCTGGAAGTGCACCTTTGTGCAATCGATGCAACAGTCACCATCAGCCGCAACATCAGTGCCGTTTCTGTACTAACTGTGGGAAGTCAGGTCATCTTGCCGATGTTTGTCGGTTTGCTCAAAATCGCGTAGTTCAGAACCCTGCTCAACAAGTTGCTCAGCCTCCTGCTCAGCAACAGGGTCAAGCTGCACTACCACAATACCCACCAGGTGCTTGTTATAACTGTGGGGATCTGACCCACTATAGAAATCGGTGCCCAAGGCTAGCAAACCAGAACCAGAATCAGAATCAGGCTCAGGCTCGAGGGCGAGTCTTCAACATGAATGCTCAAGAGGCACAAGCAGACAATGAAGTGGTGAATGGTACGTTCTTTATTAATAATCAGCCGGCATCTGTTCTTTTTGATTCGGGTGCCGACAAGAGTTTTGTGTCATTATATTTTGAGCCAATGCTTCGCGTGTCTAGAACGAAACTAGGTAAACCTTTGACAGTAGAGGTTGCTAATGGTGAACCCATTGTTCTTGATTCTGTTCTCCGCAACTTCCAGTTGAACCTTAACGACCATATTTTTCCTATTTACCTCACGCCTATGCAACTTGGAAGCTTCGACGTTATAGTGGGTATGGATTGGTTATCTAAGCATCGCGCAGAGATAGTTTGTTCTGAGAAGATTGTTCGTGTGCCGCTGTCGACAGGCGAGATCCTACAGGTTCGTGGTGAGAAGCCTGCTGGTGGTCTCAAACTCATGTCTTGTTTTAAAGCACGGAAGTATCTACGGAAGAACTATGTGGCTTTCTTAGCACATGTTACAGCAGATAAAGGCAAGGGTAAGTCTATTTCAAATATTCCTGTCGTTCGGGATTATTCTGAAGTTTTTCCATAAGAGTTACCTGGTCTACCTCCAGCACGCCAAGTCGAGTTCCGTATTGATCTCGTACCTGGTGCAAATCCCATTGCCAGATCTCCATACCGTCTTGCACCGTCTGAGATGCAAGAATTATCTAAGCAGCTTCAGGAACTTTCTGACAAAGGTTTTATCCGTCCTAGCTTTTCACCTTGGGGTGCTCCCGTTCTTTTTGTCAAGAAGAAGGATGGATTTTTTAGGATGTGTATCGATTATCGTGAGCTTAACAAGCTTACCATCAAAAATCGATATCCCCTACCTCGCATTGATGATCTCTTTGATCAATTGCAAGGCACTTCTTCTTTTTCAAAGATTGATCTGCGATCTGGATATCATCAAATCCGTGTGTATGAAGAAGATATTCCCAAGACAGCGTTCCGTACTCGTTATGGGCATTATGAGTTCACAGTCATGCCATTCGGTTTGACTAATGCTCCTGCTGTTTTCATGGACTTGATGAATAGGGTCTGCAAACCCTATTTGGATAACTTCATCATCGTTTTCATTGATGACATTTTGATATATTCTAAGACGCGAGCTGATCATGAACAACATCTTCGTCTTACATTGGAACTCCTAAAGAAAGAGCAACTTTTCGCCAAATTCTCCAAGTGTGAATTCTGGCTTAAAGAAGTTCAATTCTTAGGACACATTGTCAACAAACAAGGTATTCATGTGGATCCCTCCAAGATCAGTGCGATCAAGGATTGGGATACGCCTACTATTCCTACTGAAGTTCGTTCTTTTCTTGGTCTGGCGGGTTATTACCGCCGCTTCATTGAAAACTTCTCGAAGATTGCAGTTCCTCTAACTGCTCTAACTCAGAAAAACAAGCCATTTGATTGGGGAGTCAAACAAGAGTAAGCGTTTCTGACTTTGAAACAAAAGCTTTGCGACGCGCCTGTCTTAACATTGCCTGAGGGCAATGATGATTTCGTCATCTATTGCGACGCATCTAGATTAGGTCTTGGTTGCGTCCTGATGCAAAGAAACAAAGTCATAGCATACGCATCAAGACAGTTGAAGATACATGAGAAGAACTACACCACTCATGATCTTGAGTTGGGTGCGGTTGTCTTCGCTCTCAAAATCTGGAGACTCTATTTGTACGGTACAAAATGTGTGGTTTTCACTGACCATAAAAGTCTCCAGCACATCTTCAATCAGAAAGAACTCAACATGAGACAGCGACGTTGGGTTGAGCTTCTAAACGACTACGACTGCGAGATTCGCTACCATCGTGGTAAGGCGAATGTCGTAGCCGATGCTTTGAGTCGCAAGGAACGTACTAAGCTTCATTGTGTTCGTGTCCAATCTGTTATTCAAGCTCAATCTGATATCCAAGCCCGTATTTCTCAGGCTCAACAAGTTTGTGTTTCACAAGGTTTGATGGATAAGGAATTTCCTTATCACATAACTCCTACTCTTGAACTGAAAGACAATGGATCGTATTACTTCATGGACCGTTTGTGGGTCCCGAGCCAAGATAATCTTCGTACCTTGCTTATGGATGAAGCCCATAAGTCTCGTTATTCTATTCATCCTGGCTCAGATAAGATGTATAAGGATCTTCGTATTCAGTATTGGTGGCCTGGTATGAAGAAAGACATTGCCTTATACGTATCCAAATGCCTTACTTGTCTTAAAGTTAAGGCTGAACATCAGTGTCCTTCCGGGTTATTAGAGCAACCAGAGATCCCAGTTTGGAAATGGGAAAACATTACTATGGATCTCATTACCAAACTCCCGCGCACAAAGAAAGGTCACGATGCCATCTGGGTAGTCGTTGATCGTCTTACCAAGTCAGCGCATTTCTTGCCAATCCGTGAGGATTTTTCGGCTGACAAACTTGCTCAAATCTACGTGGATGAAATTGTAGCTCGACATGGTGTTCCTTTAAGCATCATTTCTGACAGAGATGCTCGTTTCACTTCTCATTTTTGGAGAACCATGCAATCTGCTATGGGGTCCCAACTCAATCTGAGCACAGCTTATCATCCACAAACGGATGGCCAATCTGAAAGAACAATCCAGACACTGGAGGATATGCTTAGAGCTTGTGTGATCGATTTTGGTGGTAGTTGGGATTCACATCTTCCGTTGATTGAATTCTCCTACAACAACAGTTATCACTCCAGCATCAACATGGCTCCTTTCGAGGCTCTCTATGGTCGTAAATGTCGTTCACCAGTCTGCTGGAATGAGATCGGTGAGGCTCAACTTACTGGACCTGCCCTCATTTTAGAGACAACAGATAAGGTTAAGAAAGTTCGTGATAACCTTCAGACAGCTAGAAGCCGTCAAAAGAGTTACGCGGACCTAAAACGCAAGCCCTTGGATTTTCAAGTCGGTGATCGTGTATTACTTAAGGTCTCACCTTGGAAAGGTGTAATCAGATTTGGAAAGAAAGGAAAATTTGCACCTAGATACGTTGGACCATTCAAGATCGTCGAAAGAATCGGTAAGGTAGCCTACAGACTTGAGTTACCTCCTGAACTTGGAAATGTTCATCCAACTTTTCACGTGCCCAATCTCAAGAGGTGTTTAGCTGATGAGAACCTCCACATACCGCTTGATGAAATTCGTGTTGATAAAACACTAAAATTTGTTGAGAAACCGGTGGAAATCATGGAACGTGAAGTCAAGTGGCTTAAATGCAAGCGCATTCCTTTGGTCAAGGTTCGCTGGGAATCTAAGCGTGGACCCGAGTTTACTTGGGAACACGAAGATCAAATGAAGGCAAAATATCCGCATCTTTTTCCAGGAGTTTCCTCTAAATAAATTTTGGGATGAAATTTCCACAAGTAGGGGAGACTGTAACATTTGTGCTTGTAATCATTGTGAACAGTACAGTTATCAATAAAACAATGTTATTTTATCCCAATGTTTGTTTGGTTGTGTTTTACATTTTTCATGTTTTGACTTTTGTTCAATTTCAAACTCTACATCGCTTTCTAGAGAATTATACGCAAACTAGTGCATAAACGTACTCAGTTTAATGCGACAAATACTCCGGAACATCAACATAAACTCAACATACCTTAAATAACCTTTACATAACTTAGAAATAAGTTTTGAAGGCTTTGGTATGGCAAAAACAAGTTAATTCGCTTACAGGGACTAAACTTGACAAACTGCGAAAGTATGCCAATTTGAACTGTAACGAACATTCCGGAACATGTCCATAAGTTAAACATACCATAAATATCCTTTACATAGCTTGGAAATAGGCTTTGAGGGGTTTGGTATGCTAAAATAAACTTTTGGATCATTCAGGGGCTAAAAGTGTCAAAAAGTGCACGAGTTTGCACTTTCACGCATAACTTACGTTCTGAATACATCCGGACATCCAAAAATTTATGTAAGCATTATAATATTATGCCTTAGTGTTTGGCATGAGAAAAATCCATTCGTCGCATCATTTGGATCGTCTTTCGCGCTTGTGCGCATTCCGTCGTAATTAAGCGAACATCGCGATCGTACGGCCAAACGAACCAACATCCGACATATTTTTGAACATGTTTCATGTCCACAATGTTTAGGCATCATTTTAGGGCCTTAAAGTTGGCTTTACGGGCGTTAGAAGTGTCGGAAATAGCTTAAACATGCAACAGGGACCTAAACTGTAAATTCTGAAACTTGTTGTCTGATCTGCACCCCCAGGCGGCCCGCATTAGTTTGGCCTGCACCTTCACGCGGGCCGCATCAGACAAGCTGTCACACCCCCAAAATCCACACGCGGAGTATCACCGCTTGGGAGCGTGACTGACCAGGATCAAGCCACCAATCATATTGAACATGTAATTAATATTAAGTAAAATAAATGTAAACCATCCATTCAATACGATAGGTGTTCAAAACATAACCATAGTTTCAAAGTGCAGCGGAAGCATAGTAAATAAACCAACAATAGTTAATAGTTTTAAATGTCATAATAGTTCAACGTAGAAACCACGATCCTTGCCCACATCGACCCGCTTCTCCAGTGCAAGCTCCAAGTACCTAACGATCTGCAAGGCATGTAACAGAATGATCAACAAACTAGTTGAGCGAGTTCACAGTAAGTAAATGCGTAACAGTAAGTAACGGGTGGCTCTACAGGGCCAATAGTAAGTTATACAGGTGGGGGCTTCCCATGTTATGTGACCACTAGACTATTCGTATCATCCCTGTTCTTCGTCCGAGAAAAGTAGCGCGTATGGGGTGTACGTAGGTTTTACGTACGTATCCTTCACAACCGAGGATAGGAGACGCGGGGGTGTACGTGGGTTTCACGTACGTATCCTTTGTACCGAGGATAGAAGTAAGTAATGCGTACACGTAGGTTTTACGTGCGTGCCTGACATCCGAGGCAGTAATTGGCATGTGACCACGTAGGTGTTATCCCAACCTACGGAACCGTCCTGACATCCGAGGACCATGATAGGTGATAGTCTAGGAAAAGCATATATACGTTCTTAGTCAATGATAACCTTTAACCCATTCCCACGACCCGGGAATCCCATGCCTTAGTAGGAGTGTGAACTCACCTTGGTTTGCTCGGTATGCTAGGTTATGCACTCACAAGTAATTAATCACGTCCTATTGTATGCACGTATAACAAATCAGTTCATGTTCGCAATGATACGCATGCAATCTAACGTCACATAGTGCTTGATAGCCAATATCATGCATCAATCATGTATCACATAACAGTCAGTTTGCATATCGGCACAACACGTATCCTTTCACAGTTAATCATCAGCTAGTGTACACGAATACAAATGTTAACATTCATCACCAAGCATGGCATGCCAAATAAATCAAGCATACATTCCATCATTCAAAGTATGTTTATAACCCCCCATTATCTTTCGACCCAACTGTTATCTTTCGACATATTAGTTATCACAGTTATCTTTCGGACCAATTGTTATGCTTCGAACCAAATGTCATCTTTCGACCACGCTGTTATCTTTCGGTCAACACTACTATGGTTCGGTCAATGCTATCCTTCGGTCAACACTACTATGGTTCGAAGGACAAGTATCTTTCGGTCACAACAACTATGTTTCGACTAACAAATATCTTTCGGTCACAACTAAGTTTCGAATAACAAGTATCTTTCGATAAATATCAGTTACGTTTATTCAAAGTTTCCAAGTTTATCCGTGATTATCAATTAACACAAATTCAAGTATTCGGTTACCTCAGAATCGATCAAACAGGGAGTTTCATATTAAACCTCATGAACCCTAATTTAACCACATGAACAATAATAACACTTAATCATATTATGTTCCGGTTCCATGAACAATAAAAATCCCGAATTGCATAATATCACAGCCGATCCACAAAACATTATCATTAAACATCATCACAACAGATCCGATTAACATACACATCCGATTAACATCCATATCCGATTAATCATACATATCCGGTTAACATACAAACAACATATTGCAAGACAATTGATAAATCATGAAATCATATACACTCAAAGCATCATCTATTAACATAAACAACATCACACACTAACCGGAAAAATCTGGATTACGGAACGAGATCTTCGAACAGAGAATGGGTCTGCTATGCCGTCACACACACACAATGGAACTAGGGTTTTTGGAAATAACTGTCGACTTACATGCATTCACGTATATAAACGTATCACAGGAATGGGCCAAGCCCATTAGAAAGACTGGGCCGAAAGATGTCGAAGGATCCTATCTTTGCTCGAAGGATAGAGTCCTTGGTCGAAGGATATGTTTCGTGATCCTTCGAACCGAAAGTTGATCCTTCGAATCGAAGGTTATCTTTCGTGATCCTTCGATCTGTAAGTCATGTTTCGTGATCTAGACTAAGCGTTTTAATAATAATTCTAATATTATTTTCTACCACAGCAAGTAATCACATATAGGCAAAACAACAATACGTTTCATTAAAACACAACGCGTACAATTTCAAGTCCACAATCCAAACAACTAAACAGTCAAAGTCAACGCGCATCTAATGCGAAAGTGAAAGTCAGAAACTCGAGTTGTCACATTATCCCCAACTTAAAAGAAATTTCGTCCCGAAATTTGGTACGCACTCACTGAGGAAGCTAGGTAAGTTACATCGTTCACTGGTTTTCCTGGGGTGTCACATTATCCCCCCGTTGATTTGGAATTTCGTCCCGAAATTCAGTAGTAGTAGCTTCAGCCTCAGAAGTGGATGCATTGGTTTCGAATAGCTGGGGGTACTTTTCTTTCATCTGGTCTTCGCGTTCCCAGGTATACTCTGGGCCACGCTGGGAGTTCCAACGAACTCGAACAAGAGGGATTCTCTTGTGTTTGAGGACCTTAACATCCCGGTCCGTGATTTCAACTGGTTCCTCGACGAACTGCAACCGCTCGTCGATAGTGAGTTCCTTAAAAGGAACTATAAGGGTCTCATCTGATAGGCATTTCTTCAGATTCGACACGTGAAATACATTGTGAACTGCACCGAGTTCAGCTGGTAGGTTTAATCTGTAGGCTACTTTGCCAATCTTTTCTAAGATTTCGAATGGTCCGACGTACCGCGGATTCAGTTTGCCTCGTTTACCAAATCGAACCACACCCTTCCAGGGTGAGACTTTTAGTAAAACCCGGTCCCCGACCTCAAATTCCAATGGCTTTCTACGCTTGTCCGCGTAGGCTTTCTGACGGTCGCATGCTGCCGCCATGCGTTGTCGTATCTGCGCAATCTTTTCTGTGGCGTCCACTACAATCTCTGGACCCGTAATTTGACTATCCCCCACCTCTGCCCAACAGAGAGGTGACCGGCATTTACGTCCGTACAATGCCTCGAATGGAGCGGCTTGAATGCTGGTATGATAACTGTTATTGTATGAAAACTCCACTAAAGGGAGGTGCTTTTCCCAGCCGTTGCCGAAATCAATGACACACGCTCGAAGCATGTCTTCTAGAGTTTGGATAGTTCGCTCAGACTGCCCATCCGTCTGAGGATGATATGCTGTGCTCATGTCTAAACGTGAGCCGAAGGATTTGTGCATCGCTTGCCAAAGCTCTGACGTGAATCGTGCATCGCGATCCGAAATAATAGAGGTGGGCACTCCGTGCCTCGAAACAACTTCTTTAAGATAGACGTCTGCGAGAGTGGAGAACTTGATCGGCAGGAAGTGTGCAGACTTGGTGAGTCGATCAACTATGACCCATATTGTATCGTTCCCACGCTGAGATCTAGGTAGACCTGTAACAAAATCCATGGAAATTTCTTCCCATTTCCATTGCGGTATCTTAGGCTGCTGAAGTAGACCAGTTGGTTTCTGATATTCAACCTTGACTCTCGCACAGGTTAAGCATTTTCCAACGTATGTAGCGATGTGAGCCTTCATACTAGGCCACCAATAAGTAGTGCTGATGTCGTGGTACATTTTATCCGACCCTGGATGTACCGAATAGCGAGACTTGTGAGCTTCATCCATTACAAGTTCGCGTAGGCCGCCATAAAGTGGGACCCAAATACGCCCCGTTACATAGTAGGCGCCGTCTTCCTTTTGTTCCATGCGTTGCCTTGAGCCGCGTAAGGCTTCAGCTTTGACGTTTTCGGGTTTCAGTGCTTCCAACTGAGCAGCTCGTATCTGTGCAGGAAGACTGGACTGAATAGTAAGCTGTAGCGCTCGCACGCGCTTAGGTAGAGTGTCTTTCCGACTGAGGGCATCAGCCACAACATTGGCCTTGCCTGGATGATACTTGATGGTGCATTCATAGTCGTTCAGAAGTTCAACCCATCTCCGTTGACGCATATTCAAATCCTTTTGCTTAAGAATATGCTCGAGACTCCTGTGATCGGTGTAAATCGTGCACCTGGTACCGTACAGGTAGTGTCGCCATATCTTAAGCGCGAAAACAACAGCTCCCAGCTCTAAATCGTGCGTCGTGTAGTTCCGTTCATGAACCTTGAGTTGCCGCGAAGCGTAGGCAATAACTTTATCCCGCTGCATCAATACACAACCCAGCCCCTGTATCGATGCGTCACAATAAACCACGAAGTCATCCGTGCCCTCTGGCAATGAGAGAATAGGTGCGCTGCAAAGCCTATCCTTTAAGTACTGAAAAGCGGTCTCTTGCGTATTACCCCATCTGTAAACGACACCTTTCTGTGTTAGCATAGTAAGTGGTTGCGCGATCTTTGAGAAGTCTTTAATAAATCGCCTGTAGTAACCCGCCAAACCCAAGAATTGGCGTATTTCTGTCGGTGTACGTGGTGCTGGCCAGTTTCTGATCGAATCAACCTTGGATGGATCGACATGAATCCCATCCTTGTTCACCACATGGCCTAAGAAGTGGACTTCACGAAGCCAGAAGTCGCATTTTGAAAACTTTGCGTACAGTTGCTCCTTTCGAAGAAGTTCCAAGATAAGACGTAAGTGCTGCTCGCGCTCCTCCTGACTCTTGGAGTAGATCTGAATGCCGTCGATGAAGACAATGACGAATTTGTCCAGGTAGGGTTTGCACACCCTGTTTGTAAGGTCCATAAATACGGCAGGTACGCTCAATAATATCAAACCATCCATCATACCAAACATAAAATATACAGGTAAAATAATTCATAAAACCCAACACGATTAATGTTCAAACCAAACTTTGTTTGAGTAGCGTAAACATCATAATGAAAACCCAAGACAAGTTATAAGTTCAATTAGCGTTCATTGCGTCTCCTCCTCCTAACACGAAAACTCGACCTCTTGCCTCGTTGCCATTGTTGTTGTTGTTTCCCCCGTTGTTGTTGTCGTTCCCGTTACCCTGATTGTTGTTATGGTTGTTGTTGTTGTTCTGGTTCCTGTTCAACTGAGGGCAATGCCTTTTGAAGTGACCCTCTGCACCGCAATGAAAACACCCTTTGTTACCCTGCTGCTGATTCTGCTGTGCTTGAGGTTGCTGCTGATTCTGGTTTGCAGGTCGAGGGCTTCTACAATCTTTGGCCTCATGACCCATCTTGAGGCATCTATGACAACGGCCCTTATTACACTGGCCACTGTGATGCTTGTTGCAGGTGTTACACTTTGGGAGATTTCCTCGATACCCTCCCTGTCTGTGGCTGCCTGAGGAGTGCTGACTTGGACTCTGGTAACTGTCTGTCTTTCGCTGTTGAGCTTGCGACTGTACTGAAGCTGATCCCTTGCTAGAATCCCCATCCCATTTTCTCTTACTTTCACTGGGAGTAGCAAGTGTAGTAGAAGCAGTAGCGGTAGCAGTAGCACTGATACGCTTTGGCAGTCTGTTCTGGTCCACTGCCTGATCGGTGATGCGATGAGCGAGACGCTGGATTTCCTGGATGTTGTCGAGGTTAGCCGAGGTAACGTGGCTCTGTATTTCTGGTGCCAAACCTTTGAGATACAACTCAATACGCTTGTATGGAGGGTCCACCATAGTTGGACATAACACAGCCAACTCATTTGATCTCTTGGTGTAAGCTTCGATTTCCGAACCAACCATTTTCAAGTTATACAACTCGTCCTCCAACTTGTGAATGTCTTCTCTAGTGCAGTATTCCCTCTTGATCAGTTCTTTGAAATCATTCCAGGGTGTGGCGTTAGCAGCTGCCAACCCTAAGATCTGCACTTGTGCGTTCCACCAAGTGAGCGCAATCCCTTCAAGTGTGCCAGTGGCGAACTTCACCCTGCGAGCCTCAGGGCATTCACACATTTCGAAAACCGACTCGAGCTTTTCAAACCAGTGGAGGAGTCCAACTGCTCCCTCCGTGCCACTGAACGAGCTAGGACGACAATCCATGAAATTCTTGAAGGTGCACCCAGGTTGTTGCTGAGCGGGTTGACCTGCTTGGGCGGCTGCAACTGCCGCAGCAACGAGAGCCTCTAGCTGGGCTTGAGTCATGTTAATTCGTGCGGCCATTGATCTTCACATCAAAGGCAACATAAGTGAGAAAGGTTCGCGAATAGTGCGATGACAGAAGAGTGTAAGCACATAAGTATTCTCATGCAATGACAAGTTGTGAGCAAAGTAATGTAAGCATACTACGAGCAAAGTCCTATGCAAATTCTAGCATGTAGGCAATAAACATAAACCTTATTACCTAGGAAGTTGAGTCTTGCACGTGGAGCGAAGCGTCGTTGTGGATCGTTGAGAGCACTGTTCTGGTTATAGTCTGGTTTTAATAAAAAACGTTTTTCCATATTAAAACCAAGTTCTCTATAACCAATGGCTCTGATACCAATCTGTCACACCCCCAAAATCCACACGCGGAGTATCACCGCTTGGGAGCGTGACTGACCAGGATCAAGCCACCAATCATATTGAACATGTAATTAATATTAAGTAAAATAAATGTAAACCATCCATTCAATACGATAGGTGTTCAAAACATAACCATAGTTTCAAAGTGCAGCGGAAGCATAGTAAATAAACCAACAATAGTTAATAGTTTTAAATGTCATAATAGTTCAACGTAGAAACCACGATCCTTGCCCACATCAACCCGCTTCTCCAGTGCAAGCTCCAAGTACCTAACGATCTGCAAGGCATGTAACAGAATGATCAACAAACTAGTTGAGCGAGTTCACAGTAAGTAAATGCGTAACAGTAAGTAACGGGTGGCTCTACAGGGCCAATAGTAAGTTATACAGGTGGGGGCTTCCCATGTTATGTGACCACTAGACTATTCGTATCATCCCTGTTCTTCGTCCGAGAACAGTAGCGCGTATGGGGTGTACGTAGGTTTTACGTACGTATCCTTCACAACCGAGGATAGGAGACGCGGGGGTGTACGTGGGTTTCACGTACGTATCCTTTGTACCGAGGATAGAAGTAAGTAATGCGTACACGTAGGTTTTACGTGCGTGCCTGACATCCGAGGCAGTAATTGGCATGTGACCACGTAGGTGTTATCCCAACCTACGGAACCGTCCTGACATCCGAGGACCATGATAGGTGATAGTCTAGGAAAAGCATATATACGTTCTTAGTCAATGATAACCTTTAACCCATTCCCACGACCCGGGAATCCCATGCCTTAGTAGGAGTGTGAACTCACCTTGGTTTGCTCGGTATGCTAGGTTATGCACTCACAAGTAATTAATCACGTCCTATTGTATGCACGTATAACAAATCAGTTCATGTTCGCAATGATACGCATGCAATCTAACGTCACATAGTGCTTGATAGCCAATATCATGCATCAATCATGTATCACATAACAGTCAGTTTGCATATCGGCACAACACGTATCCTTTCACAGTTAATCATCAGCTAGTGTACACGAATACAAATGTTAACATTCATCACCAAGCATGGCATGCCAAATAAATCAAGCATACATTCCATCATTCAAAGTATGTTTATAACCCCCATTATCTTTCGACCCAACTGTTATCTTTCGACATATTAGTTATCACAGTTATCTTTCGGACCAATTGTTATGCTTCGAACCAAATGTCATCTTTCGACCACGCTGTTATCTTTCGGTCAACACTACTATGGTTCGGTCAATGCTATCCTTCGGTCAACACTACTATGGTTCGAAGGACAAGTATCTTTCGGTCACAACAACTATGTTTCGACTAACAAATATCTTTCGGTCACAACTAAGTTTCGAATAACAAGTATCTTTCGATAAATATCAGTTACGTTTATTCAAAGTTTCCAAGTTTATCCGTGATTATCAATTAACACAAATTCAAGTATTCGGTTACCTCAGAATCGATCAAACAGGGAGTTTCATATTAAACCTCATGAACCCTAATTTAACCACATGAACAATAATAACACTTAATCATATTATGTTCCGGTTCCATGAACAATAAAAATCCCGAATTGCATAATATCACAGCCGATCCACAAAACATTATCATTAAACATCATCACAACAGATCCGATTAACATACACATCCGATTAACATCCATATCCGATTAATCATACATATCCGGTTAACATACAAACAACATATTGCAAGACAATTGATAAATCATGAAATCATATACACTCAAAGCATCATCTATTAACATAAACAACATCACACACTAACCGGAAAAATCTGGATTACGGAACGAGATCTTCGAACAGAGAATGGGTCTGCTATGCCGTCACACACACACAATGGAACTAGGGTTTTTGGAAATAACTGTCGACTTACATGCATTCACGTATATAAACGTATCACAGGAATGGGCCAAGCCCATTAGAAAGACTGGGCCGAAAGATGTCGAAGGATCCTATCTTTGCTCGAAGGATAGAGTCCTTGGTCGAAGGATATGTTTCGTGATCCTTCGAACCGAAAGTTGATCCTTCGAATCGAAGGTTATCTTTCGTGATCCTTCGATCTGTAAGTCATGTTTCGTGATCTAGACTAAGCGTTTTAATAATAATTCTAATATTATTTTCTACCACAGCAAGTAATCACATATAGGCAAAACAACAATACGTTTCATTAAAACACAACGCGTACAATTTCAAGTCCACAATCCAAACAACTAAACAGTCAAAGTCAACGCGCATCTAATGCGAAAGTGAAAGTCAGAAACTCGAGTTGTCACACAAGCAGACCAGATTCAATGTTCGATCCACTTGCAGTTGGCCTTTCGATCACCCAAAGGGCAACGCCACGTGTCGGATTCTTATGGTGGGGGCAAAATAAGGAACCACAACATTTCGACAAGTGTACGGGTCAGATCGTTGCACGTTATTCATGAAACGATCCTAATGGCTTTGCTTTTCCTATAAATACCCCCCCCCTTTTTGGTTAAAACCCACAAAAATCTGATCTAAGCTCTAAGTTGGAACCTTTGTTTCATACCTGAGCCATTTTGATCTAGATTAGCATTTGGGGACCCTTCGTAAGTGTTCTTTCGTTCTTTTATTCATTTTTCGAGTCCGAAAGTCAAAGTTTTGTTTGACTTTCTGTATGACCAGCCTATGGTCAACACGAAGTTCATGGAACTTCATAACGTGAGCGTGATCACGATGGTTATAGTCCGTAGTGACTATACCTACTGATTACCACGTTATCTAGGCTCAGTGACGAGTCGTAGTTTCGGCCAAAATGTGCATTCTTGCGTATTTTTGTAACCAAACTACTCGTGAGCATCAAAACCTTTTGTTTTGATGCCAAACCTGTTTTCTAAACTTAGTTAAGCATGTTCTAACATGCTTAGCTCGTCACTTTTAGTATAGTGCTTATATAGGGTCGTACGGTAAGCGATCTAAACCATCGCTTATACTTTCGAACCCGACCCATTTGGTCGATCTTTAGGATCCGACCAAACACATTCGGTGACCATAGCTGTAACCTTCTGAGGTTATACTTTGCGGTCACGATGTTAGGCGTTCCAAACGCGTTCTACGCGAACGACGCGTTAAGGTAGCATAAGCTACCTAAACGGGTCGTAATGGGTCGCAAGCACTTAGGTTAGGTTTCATTTTAGTATGTAGGCTTTGTTAAACCATATTACACGAGTCTCCATACTCGTTTGGTTTACGAACCCGCATACTATCCGATCCTTCCGATTTTGGTCCGGTATATTAATATAGCTACCTATTAGGTGCTGTTTGATATCCCGTGATCTCTAGCATAGTGTGATTATTACACAAGGAATTCAAAGCAATCTCAGGTGAGTACATTGAACCACTCTTTTACTGTTTTCCAAACTGTTTTGGGGTGAAACACATGTGCCTACTTGTTACTTTCATGCTTTCCATGTTTTCACATCATATACCTGCTATGTTCCTTAGTACATTATAGTACATGATTTCATTACATTTCATGCTATGTATGCCCATTGTGTGCATACTTAGTACATTGCTTTACATTACATTTCATGCTATGTATGCCCATTGTGTGCGTACTTAGTACATTGCTTTACATTACATTTCATGCTATGTATGCCCATTGTGTGCGTACTTAGTACATTGCTTTACATTACATTTCATGCTATGTATGCCCATTGTGTGCGTACTTAGTACATTGCTTTACATTACATTTCATGCTATGTATGCCCATTGTGTGCGTACTTAGTACATTGCTTTACATTACATTCCATGCTATGTATGCCCATTGTGTGCGTACTTAGTACATTGTTTCACATTACATTTCATGCTATTTATGCCCATTGTGTGCATACTTAGTACAATTGTTTACATCACATGCCTTCATTTTGGTATGACATTTGGTTTGTTAACATGGAACAATACATTCATTAACATTAGCTACGCCATTCGTTTGTTTAACATGGAATAATACATTCATTAACATTAGCTACGCCATTCGTTAGTAGGTAGTGGTACCATAGGAATTGACAACTCCCGTTCCTAAAATCCTGGGTTTGTTTGGATTGGAAGGAATGACCGAATTCGATATACATAACTTAGATAAACCTTTAATTTGTTTAAGGGTTTATCGCCACAGTCTCAAGGCTTGGATGTATGCATATTTCACAATACCGCATAAATGTTTATATCAGTAGAGCATGCATTGTTCCACAAAACATAACGTTGATTTAAACCATGTTTTACTTCAACACCTTGTTTTGTGCATTTTACATATGGTTTAGTTGATACATCTCACTTACCATACAAGATATATTTTGGGTACACATTACATGATCTGCATTAAACATAAACATTTTGACATTGATATACATACTTGGTGGTTTACATTGAACATAGACATTTCGATATGGTTTACACAATAACACTTGACAATTGATTTATACATGAACAATTTACATGGTGGTTGGTTTGGGTAAATGGTTGGAGTAACGTGGCGTATGTAATATGATACAAACATGGTGGATACGCCGCTGGTACTTCCTATATATAAATGCTTGTATAATATTACATATCGTAGCGTTATCTAAGTCATTTCAGTTTAGACACACTACATTTTACACAAATAACATACTCTTCACAAGACATTATTTTTACAAACAACTTATCTTATTCAACTCATTTTACTTGGTTACTCGTTTAACCTTACACTTATCTATACATATCATCTGATATTATCGTTTTTCAAATGGTTTACAAAGCAAGACAAATTACAAGGTTCATGACTGACTGTTATTAAACATTTCTTTAAACTCAAGTCATGAATCCCATTTTCACAAAACCTATGTATCTCACAGGCATTTTTATGCTGACGTACCTACTTTCACATGTGTTTTCAGGAGCTATTCCATAGGATGATGATCATGACACTAGGGCGGACCTGTGCCTTAGAGACTAAAAATGAAGATAGACTTAGTTAATTATGTTAAAAACTCTTTGTTTTCCTATTTAAGACAATGTACTACTCTTGTTTAATAAATAAAATGTAACTTTGATTTCCATGGTTATGAAACAATTTAATTCTGTCCACAACAGTCCCCGGCGTTTCCGCCGCGGTTGCACGTTATACACGGCTGGGGTGTATCCACCATGCTTGTATCATATTACACACGCTTCGTTACTTAGATCACTTGCTCAAACCAAACCATCAAGATGAAATGTTTAACAATGGTAGAAATGTTCATGTATGGTCAAATGTCTATTGTCAAATGTAAATCATGTCAACAGATACAACTGGTTCACACGGTTCAATGGTTACAAACGGTTCATAAAATCAAAGGGTTAAGACGGTTCACATAGTCAAATGGTTACAACGGTTCGAAATGTAGTATAATGTGTTCATATGCTGGATGAGCATATGCAACAGAAATGCAATGTAAAACAATGTACTAAGTATGCACACAATGGGCGTACATAGCATGAAATGTATTGTAAAGTGATGTACTAAGTATGCACACAATGGGCGTACATAGCATGAGATGTATTGTAAAGTGATGTACTAAGTATGCACACAATGGGCGTACATAGCATGAGATGTATTGTAAAGTGATGTACTAAGTATGCACACAACGGGCATACGTAGCATGAGATGTATTGTAAAGTGATGTACTAAGTATGCACACAACGGGCATACATAGCATATAATGTATTGAAATCATGTACTATAAATGTACTAATGAACATAGCAAGTATATGATGTGAAAACAGGAAAGCATGAAAGTAACAAGTAGGCACATATGTTTCACCCCAAAATAGTTTGGAAAACAGTAAAAGAGGGGTTCAATGTACTCACCTGAGATTGCTTTGAAGTTCTTGTATAACACCCAAATAAAGCCAGAGATCACGGATATTAAACGGCACCTAATAGGTAGCTATATTAATATACCGGACCAAAATCGGAAGGATCGGATAGTATGCGGGTTCGTAAACCAAACGAGTATAAAGACTCATGTAATATGGTTTAACAAAGCCTACATACTAAAATGAAACCTAACCTAAGTGCTTACGGCCCATTACGACCCGTTTAGGTAGCTTTTGCTACCTTAACGCGTAGAACGCGTTTGGAACGCCTAACATCGTGACCTCAAGGTATAACCTCGGAAGGTTACAGCTATCGTCACCTAATGTGTTTGGTTGGATCCTAATGATCGACCAAATGGGTCGGGTTCGAAAGTATAAGCGATGGTTTAGATCGCTTACCTTACGACCCTATATAAGCACTATACCAAAAGTGACGAGCTAAGCATGTTAGAACATGCTTAACTAAGTTTAGAAAACAGGTTTGGCATCAAAACAAACGGCTTTGATGCTCACGAGTAGTTTGGTTACAAAATACGCAAGAATGCGCATTTTGGCCGAAACTACGACTCGTCACTGAGCCTTGATAACGTGGTAATCAGTAGGTATAGTCACTACGGACTATAACCATCGTGATCACGTTCACGTTATGAAGTTCCAACGAACTTCGTGTTGACCATAGGCTGGTCAACGCAGAAAGTCAAACAAAACTTTGACTTTCGTACTCGAAAAGCGAATAAAAGAACGAAAGAACACTTACGAAGGGTCCCCGAAAGCTAATCTCGATTCAGGAGCTCAGGTATGAAGCAAAGGCCTCAACTTAGAGCTTTAGATCAGATTTTGTGGCTTTTTAACCAAAAGGGGGGGGGGGTAATTTATAGGAAAAGCAAGACCGTTAGGATCGTTTCTTGAATATCGTGTCACGATCTTATGCGTACACTTGTCAAGATGTTGTGGTGGCTCATAATGACCCTTAACTCCTGAGATTGTGAAAGGGCATTGCCCTTTGGAGTGTTTGAATGGCCAACTTCAGCCAAAAAAATAAGTTTCTGCATCTGCAGGGGCCACGCGGCCCGCGTCAGCATATGGACAAAACTCAGGCGGGCCGCCTGGGCATGTCTGATCTGCACAAACTTTCAGAAATGGCAGTTTTGGTCCCTGTTGCATATTTAAGCCATTTCCGACACTTCTAAGGCCCGTAAAGCCAACTTTAAGGCCCTAAAATGATGTCTAATCATTGTGGACATGAAACATGCTCAAAAATATGCCGGATGTTGGTTCGTTTGGTCGTACGATCGCGATGTTCGGTTAATTACGACGGAATGCGCATACGCGCGAAAAACAATCCAAATGACGCGACGAATGGATTTTTTCTTATGCCAAACACTAAAATAAATTATTTTAGTGCTTACATAAATTTTTGGATGTCCGGATGTATTCAGAACGTAAGTTATGCGCGAAAGTGCAAACTTGTGCACTTTTTGACACTTTTAGCCCCTGAATGATCCAAAAGTTTGTTTTAGCATACCAAACTCCTCGAAGCCTATTTCTAAGCTATGTAAAGGATATTTATGGTATGTTTAACTTATGGACATGTTCCGGAATGTTTGTTACAGTTCAAATTGGCATACTTTCGCAGTTTGTCAAGTTTTGTCCCTGTAAGCGAATTAACTTGTTTTTGCCATACCAAGGCCTTCAAAACTTATTTCTAAGTTATGTAAAGGTTACTTAAGGTATGTTAAGTATATGATGATGTTCCGGAGTATTTGTCACATTTAAACTGAGTACGTTTACGCACCAGTTTGCGTATAATTCTCCAGAAAGCGATATAAAGTTTGAAATTGAACAAGAATTGATATGTGCAAAAGATACACATATTTATACAAGATCCCAAGTATGAAATATAATATTTCATCGGCTTGGTATTTATTTGATGGTCGCGGTGATACAGGTGTCACAGTCTCCCCTACTTTAGGAAATTTCGTCCCGAAATTTATTCGTAGGAGTCTATTTGTGACTCTGCCAAATAACCATCAGCGATATGCAAGGCAATATCCTGTCATTTCCTTAACGGAGACTCTTCAGAAATGGAAATGAAGGAAAAATCAGGGATATTCATTTCCCTTCGATGGAAAATTTTCAGAAACGAAAAATGCACAGAATGAGTCATTTTCCTTAATGGGTATCCTTTAGAAACGAAAATGCACGGAATGAGTCATTTTCCTTAGTGGGTATTCTTTAGAAACGAAAATGAACGGAATGAGTCATTTTCCATAATTTCTTCAGTAACGAAAATGAACAGAATGCGTCATTTTCCACAATTTCTTCAGTAACGAAAATAAACGGAATGAGTTATTTTCCATAATTTCTTCAGAAACGAAAATGAACGGAATGAGTCATTTTCCACAAGTTCTTCAGAAACGAAAATAAACGGAATGAGTTATTTTCCACAATTTCTTCAGAAACGAAAATGAACGGGATGAGTCATTTTCCACAATTTCTTCAGAAACGAAAATAAACGGAATGAGTTATTTTCCACAATTTCTTCAGAAACGAAAATGAACGGAATGAGTCATTTTCCACAATTTCTTCAGAAACGAAAATGAACAGAATGAGTCATTTTCCACAATTTCTTCAGAAACGAAAATGAACGGAATGAGTCATTTTCCACAATTTCTTCAAAAACGAAAATGAAAGGAATGAGTCATTTTCCACAATTTCTTCAGAAACGAAAATGAACGGAACGAGTCATTTTCCACAATTTCTTCAGAAACTAAAATGAATAGGGTTAACTCTAGATACACGACAAAACTTGCTGTGGTTTCTGTGCACTAAATTCCATAATTATGTATGCATCCATAATTTACGTAATTCCTTGCACATTCCGCACAGTTTGTTTTGTAATGTTTTGGGGAAGAATATCAAACTTGTGAGAAAATGACTAGGCCACCAAGGAGTCCTTTCAGCTATATCATCACATGATATTCCTAACTAGATTTTTGGATCAATCTGTTTAACTAGACCACTCAAGGGGTCTAATTATGGAATAGTACAATATAATCCAAGGGTCTTTACTATCACGTAAAAGCCCATTGAAGATTTAATATAGTACATTTGGATATCCTACTATGAATCCCTTATACGAATGATATGGAAGATTCTACGAGGTTTTGGATAACAAAAACTTGGATTACACCAAAAACATAAAAGGGAACACATAAGCACATAATCACATAGTCGTTCAACTTGGTTATTAATTTGTTATTAACTTGTTATTGATTGAAAATGGATATGGAAACCAGTAGATGGACTTCAACGTCCCCTGGGATCTATCTAAAAAGATAGGAAGATCTTCCAAAAATTCGATTTTTGTTTCCAAAGAAACGTAATATTCGAATTAAGGAACACATCAATTTTTGGATTTATGGAAATACCTTAGGTACCCTATTAAGGATTTATAGTGGTACTTTGGGTATTCGTCCAGTGTTGTAACTTGCGCCTTGTACTTCGTTTTCCTTAGAAGAAACAAGTACTTAGGAACTTCATGGAAACACAAGATATCATAAAATGGAAAAAAATTTGGGTGGTAGTTTGCTTTTCAAGGAATACGATTCCTTAATTGTCGGTATTGTAAGGGATATGTTCTTTATACATACAACCTCATAAATACATTGCAATGTAAATAAAAGATTTATTTATAAACAATGATAACAACTGTTTCATGGACCTTGACAACAAAAGAAAATAATACACAAGACATGATTATTTCTAAAGGGTGTTGTCTTCTAGTCGGTCAGATGCTCATCACTGTGCTGGATTAGCATTAGCAAGCTTTGGGCAATTTCTTCGGAAATGACCCATCTCACCACAATTGTAGCAAGAACCTGGTGGAAAGCGAGCTTGAGCAAGATTGTTGTCAGCTTGATTTGGTGCAACTGCAGCTCGGCAAACCTTTGCTGTGTGACCTTTAAGTCCACAAATTTGGCATTCGCGGCACTTCACCCTAGCATGATGATGAAGGTTACATTGGTTGCACAAGGGTGAAGTTCCATTGTATGGCTTCCTAGCAGGGGGTTGAGCTGGTTGGTTGGGGACAGCTTGATCATTGTGAGTAACCATGGCGAAGTTCTGAGAAGCCTTTCGCTTCTTTGACTTCTTAGGGGATCCAGTCTGTTCATCCATGGTCTTTGATTCCTCGATTGGTTTCGATTCCTCGACCGGTTTCTTGTCACCCTTTCGGAAAAGCTTACGTTTCCTGATCTGAGATTCAGTCAAGGTTGCAGATAGCTCAATGGCCTGCCTAACCGTATTGGGGTTACCACCAGTAACAATGTCCTGAACTGAGTCAGGGAGGCCATCAATGTATTTTTCGATCGTCTTATCCAAAGGCTAACCATGGAAGGACACAACAGGCTCAGCTCCTCATATCGATCAGTGTATGCTCGATGTTCGCCGTTGTCTTGCTTAAGATCGTCGAATTCCCTTTCTAAGGCCCTGATCTCGTGACGAGGACAGAATTCCTTCATCATCAGTGCTCGAAGTTCTTCCCACGTTTGAGCCAGTGCCACTTCAGCACCCCTATCTCTCATCACACCGTTCCACCATGTCAAAGCTCGTTTCTCAAAGACACTAGATGCAAAATCTACCTTTCGCTCGTTTGGACATTGAACATGTCTGAAGGTGCTCTCTAAACTCTCGAACCATTGCCTGTGACAACCCTCAAAATCCCATGTATTCCGTACAATTTATTAATAATAATTAATGTGCTTGACGACTGTGTGGAATTACGTAACTGCTTTCTGATATCTGTGTTATATTTACATGTGCATGTTGACACACTAACAGTGTACAGAAAAGTCATTAAATAGTCTGTTATGACTTCCTGAGTGTTAAAAATTAAAAACGTTGCATATATATATATATATATATATATATATATATATATATAGGACGCTCTACAGATTAATTAAGCAGTTTAACGGAACAACACCGAACCGAACAACCAGACTTTACCCGGAACATAAAAATATTGTTAAACACATTGTTTCACTTTTACCAAGCTAGTTATGATCCCCGAAAATCGCAACACCTCATAAAAACATCAACTAACTAGAAACATAACTTACACTTGGGATGTAACTAGTAAATTAGCCAACATAGTTCAAACCTAATCTACTACCCCCCCCCATGCTTACGGCTCCAACAAGGGGCCCACCTTGTTGATTTTCTTCAATATTAAATTAGATTATGTTGGCACATGATAGACACATTACACAAGGGTTAATGTTGTAAAGATGGTTATAAGTATTCACCTAGAGTCTAAGCTTCATGTCATCTTCATCACTTAACACCTTCAACCTCCCTCCTCCCCTCTAAACCTTTCGGCCGCCCCCTCACTACCACACTACCACCATTCTTGTTCCAAGTTCAAGCATTTCAAGTGTACATCTAGGTGCTACAAGGCGTCCAACGAAGCTCGGCGTGTTCGGAAGTTGAAGGACCGCTCTCATTTTCTTTTATCCACCACTTTTCCACTCTCGAACTTCCCTAGTCTCGAACTAGTGGTAAGAAATTAGATCCGTTCGTTCTTCATGTTATATAAGTGGTTAATAGGTGATTTGATGATTAATGTTATGAAACACTAAAGAACTTGCTCTAAAGTCTTGAACATGTTGGTTAAAGAGTAACTAGTGGTGTAAATCATGTAGATCTTGTGTGGATATGCTTCTTGCTGATTTCTTGATAATTTACTGGTTAATATTGATGTTTGATGTTGTTGTGATCACTAAACTTGTTAACAGAATTGATCGAACACGATTTAGAAGGTTAAACACCGAAAAACAGAATCCTGTCCAAGTTTTACAGCCAACTTCAGTTGGCTGTAAATAGGTCATAAACTCAACAAAAAACCAATATTTTGAATCTAAAATATATTATTATGAAATACGGTTCTAATGACACCGGAATCGTAATTTTTGGACTCCGTTACTATTTTTAAAGTGTTAATTTGTAACAGCAACTTAAGCTGAATTTTGACAGCAATAAATGGGTGTCATACTTTCAGTCATAACCTCAGTTTTGTGATGAATCGGACCATGAAATTTGTACAGTAGATGACAACCGATGCATATGTAATTACCCCACTGGAATTTCGTAAATCGGACACTCGATGAATTTTTAATAAATTGTTCCGTGGACTGTGGTCAGAAATACACAAATCTGAGTTCAGTCCGGAACATGAATTTTTATAAAATATTGGTAATTAACCGGACCTCGATATTTTTACACAATAAATTATGGAACGTTTAAGACATTCTGTAAAAAATTGGGAATTTTTGGAATAACTTAACTATTTTATTTAAATGCCCGAAAACAGCCGGTTTTGAATATTAATGCTGAATTGATATAAGTTGTGACTTGCGTGTCTAAATGTCGAGTATGCTATCCGTGAATGATCTAACATGTTATATATGTTATGTGCATTATCGTATGTTTGATTTTGAGTGGGGAATGGATGGGAAACTTAGATGGGCATAAACCGTTAAAACGATGCATGTTGTGTGATAGATACGTGTAGGAACTTTGTGTTCTATTTGAAAGCCACTAAATGACTAACTGGTAAATTATATTAGGACGTGATTGACCGACCTTGAGTGTTAGCTATATTTGAGAATCTAACCGAGCAAACCGAGGTGAGTTCACACACTTTCTAAGGCATGGGATTCCCGGTGGTTTGGGAATGGGTTAAAGAACTTAAAATTGAATCTACATATCCTCCTTGGGTAGGATATGTACGGCCATCCTCCTTGGGTAGGATGCCAATATTATTCCTGCGTATTCTCCTTGGGTAGAACTACGTACGTTCGTCCTCCTTGGGTAGGACAACAACCTTAAAACTTACTAGACAAAACTCTATCATAAGTCCCTCATTTTATATCGACTTAATCGCCGAGGCCAATGGCGAGCGGGTCATTAGTTAATAGCGCTATTAGGTTTAACAAACCTCACACCGTGCCAGTCGGACGGGCGTGTACTAATGGACTATGACAAACCATCAGTGATGATAGACACTGATGTAGGGCACACCTTACTTGCGTAGTGGTCGATAGCATACGGTCTAGTAGTTCACATGGGGAAGCCCCCACTAATCATGAACAGGGTATGGGTAATAAAGAATGAACTAGTTAAAACTTTCTTTCAACTAAGGGGTAACCCCCACGACAATTACGCCAACGAAAGACAAACCACGTTTTCGGAAAACAACTTAAAAACTAAACAACCAAACGTGAACTCACTCAACTTTGTTGTTGACTCGTTGTTACATGCCTTACAGGTCGCTAATTGCTTGGAGCTTGCACGGGGATGGAGTCGTTGTGGTGTACGGACAGTTATGTCCGGTGTTTAATATTTAAATCATTATGAACTTATTAAACCTATGTGTCAGACTTTAAACTTATGAAATGCGAACTTATGTTTTGAACTTTATGTTTATGCTTCTGCTGTCTAAATTAAAACTTGGTTAACTAGCTTTTGGTCACCAATCGTATTGTGGTTGGCTTGATTTACTTAAATACATTGTTCAGTATGATTGGTGGCTCGATCCTGGTCATGTCACGCCTCCAAGCGGTGGTACTCCGCATGGTGGATTTTGGGGGTGTGACAGATTGGTATCAGAGCCATTGGTTATAGTGAACTTGGTTTTAAAAAGGGAAAAAGCTTTTTGATAAAACCAGACTATAACCTGAACAGTGCTCAACGATCCACAACGACGCTTCGCTCCACGTGCAAGACTCGACACAAAAGGTGGTATGATTTAGGTTATATTGCCGGTTAGATAGTTTACACTGTGCATTAGTTAACGTGATAATTGCTATTTGAACCTTGTGTGTTTACTCTCTCCTGTCGTCCCACACTTACGCACTTTCGCGACACCTTTCTCACTTACGTTGCTTCGTGATGAAGATCATGAGCGGACGCGGAGGACGTATCAACCTAACTCAAGCCCAGCTAACGGCTTTGATCAATGAACGAGTTGCTGAGGCACTCGCAGCTGTTCCTGCAGGAGGTCAACCTGCACAATGAACGACCTAGCACTTTCAGCGGCACAGAAGGAGCTGTAGGTCTTCTTCACTGGTTCGAGAAGCTCGAGTCTGTTTTCGAGATGTGTGAATGCCCTGAAGATCGTAGGGTAAAGTATGCTACTGGAACACTCGAAGGTGTTGCGTTAACCTGGTGGAAGGCACAGGTTCAACTGCTTGGGTTGGCGGTTGCTAATGCCACCCCATGGAACGGTTTCAAAGAACTGATTAGAGAAGAGTACTGCAGTCGTGACGACATCCACAAGCTGGAGGTGGAATTTTTCAATTTAAAAATGACGGGATCTAAGATTGAGGCATACACGAAGAGGTCAAATGAGCTAGCCATCTTGTGCCCTACTATGGTGGACCCTCCCTACAAACGCATTGAGCTGTACCTCAAGGGTCTTGTACCAGAGATTCAAAGCCATGTAACCTCGGCTAATATTGGCACCATTCAGCAAATCGTCAAGTTGGCTCATCGCCTTACTGATCAGGCAGTTGAGCAGAACAGGCTGCCCAAGCGTATTAGCGCTACTACTTCTGATGCTCCCAATGATCATAAGCGCAAGTGGGATGGAAATTTGGGCAAGGGTTCTACTTCACCCCAGTCCCAGCAACGAAAGACAGATGAGTACAGGAGCCCCAGTCAGCAGTCTTCTGGAAATCAAGGTCAGGGTGGGTACAAGGGAAATCACCCTAAGTGCAATCGGTGTAATCTGCATCACAGCGGCCAGTGCAACAAGGGTCGTTGTCAGAGATGTCACAAGCTGGGTCACGAAGCCAAAGATTGCAGGAGCCCACGTCCTGTGAATCTGAATCGCCAACAACAACAACAAGCTCCACAGAACCACCAGCAGCAGCAGCAGCATCAGCAGGGAAATAAAGGATGCTTTCAGTGTGGCGCTGAAGGCCACTTTAAGAGGAACTGTCCCCAGCTGAACCAAAACCAGAATCAGAACAACCCAAGAAACGGGAACCACAATGGGAACAACAATGGAGGCAACAACGGAGGTAACAATAATGGCAATGGCGCCCAAGGTCGTGTGTTCGTGATTGGTTAGGGTGAATCAAGGAACGATCCCAACGTTGTGATGGGTAAGTTTCTTCTGGATGATTTCTTTGTTACTGTTTTATTTGATTCGGGTGCCGATACTAGCTAAGTGTCCTTAAAAGTTAGCCAAATGCTTAAGCGCACTCCAACACTTTTGATCCCCAAACACACAGTAGAGCTAGCAAACGGTAAAAGTCTCGAGGCCATGCACGTAATCAAAGATTGTAACCTCATCTTAGCTGGTCAGGCCTTCTCTATCGACCTTATTCCTATCCCACTGGGTAGTTTCGATGTCGCTATTGGGATGGATTGGCTATCTCACCATTAAGCGGAGATTGTTTGCAAGGAGAAAATCGTCCGCATTCCTCGCTCTGGTGAAGAACCCCTCGTGATTCATGGCGACAAGAGTGGTGCTGTTGTAGGCATTATCTCTTTCCTTAAGGCCCAGAAGTGTTTGCGAAAGGGGCACACTGCCATTTTGGCACTCGTTACTGACACATCCGCGGAAGAAAGGAAAATAGAAGACATGCCTATTGTACGCGACTTTCCTGAGGTATTCCCTGAGGAATTACCTGGTCTCCCGCCTCATCGCCAAGTTGAGTTTCAAATCGAGCTAGCTCCTGGAGCAGCGCCCATAGCTCGAGCCCCTTATCGTCTAGCCCCATCCGAACTCGAAGAACTGTCTACGCAACTACAAGAACTCTTGGAAAAGGGATTCATATGTCCTAGCTCTTCGCCATGGGGAGCTCCAGTGTTATTCGTAAAGAAGAAAGACGGTACCTTCAGGATGTGTATTGACTACCGCGAGCTCAACAAGGTGACTGTGAAGAATCGTTATCCTCTTCCACGCATTGATGACTTGTTCGACCAGTTGCAAGGGTCGAGTTTCTATTCCAAGATTGATTTGAGATCGGGCTACCATCAGTTGAGAGTCCGAGAGGAAGACATCCCCAAGACAGCATTCAGAACTCGTTACGGCCATTATGAGTTTCTGGTTATGCCTTTTGGATTAACGAATGCACCTGCAGTCTTCATGGACCTCATGAACCGAGTGTGCAAGCCTTACTTGGATAAATTTATCATAGTCTTCATCGACGACATCCTGATCTATTCTAAGAGTCAGGAGGAACACGAGCAACACCTGAGGCTTATTCTGGAACTACTTCGTAAAGAGCAGCTGTATGCCAAGTTTTCGAAATGTGACTTCTGGCTTCGCGAAGTCCATTTTCTAGGCCATGTGGTAAACAAGGATGGGATTCATGTTGATCCATCCACGGTTGACTTGATCAAGAACTGGCCTGCACCTCGTACACCAACAGAAATCCGCCAATTCTTGGGTTTGGCAGGATATTACTGAAGATTCATCAAAGATTTCTCAAAGATTGCGCAACCACTCACTTCACTGACTCAGAAGGGTGTCACCTACCGTTGGGGCAATATACAGGAGTCAGCATTTCAGCACTTGAAAGATAGACTTTGTAGCGCGCCCATCCTCTCATTGCCTGAAGGCACAGATGATTTTGTGTTTTATTTCGACGCTTCCATCCAAGGACTTGGTTGTGTGCTGTTGCAACGTTACAAGGTCATTGCCTACACATCACGCCAACTTAAGGTTCACGAAAGGAACTACACTACGCACGACCTGGAATTTGGAGCAGTTGTTTTCGCGCTTAAGATATGGAGACATTACCTGTACGGTACCAAGTGCACCATTTACACCGATCACAGGAGTCTCGAGCATATCTTCAAGCAAAAGGAATTGAATATGCGACAACGCCGATGGGTCGAGCTCTTGAACGATTATGAATGTGCTATCAAATATCATCCGGGCAAAGCCAATGTTGTGGCCGATGCCCTCAGCCGAAAGGATACCATACCTAAGCGTGTACGTGCGTTACAGCTGACCATCCAATCTAACCTACCCGCTCAGATTCGCGATGCTCAGGCTGAAGCATTGAAGGCTGAGAACATCAGGGCTGAGCCCCTACGAGGATCGAGACAACGGCTAGAACAAAAGGAAAACGGCGCCTACTATGTTAACGGACGCATCTGGGTTCCTCTGTATGGAGACTTACGCGAGCTTGTGATGGATGAAGCACATAAGTCTCGTTATTCAGTACATCCCGATTCGGATAAGATGTACCACGATCTAAAGACTACATAGTGGTGGCCTGGTATGAAAGCCAGCATAGCGACCTACGTCAGTAAATGCTTCACTTGTGCTAGAGTCAAGGTCGAATACCAGAAACCATCAGGCCCACTTCAACAACCAGAGATCCCGAAATGGAAATGGGAGCAAATATCCATGGATTTCGTTACTGGCCTGCCCAGATCTCAACGCGGAAATGATACCATTTGGGTGATCGTGGATCGACTGACCAAGTCTACACATTTTCTGCCTATCAAAGAAACGGATAAGTTTTCTACTCTAGCAGACATCTACTTAAAAGAAGTGAAATCAAGGCACGGAGTGCCAACCTCTATCATTTTTGATCGTGACGCGCGTTTCACCTCTGAACTGTGGCAAGCTATGCATAAGTCTTTTGGCTCACGATTAGATATGAGCACCGCTTATCATCCACAGACGGATGGGCAATCAGAACGCACCATCCAAACTCTTGAAGACATGCTTAGGGCATGTGTAATCGATGTTGGTAACGGCTGGGAAAAACATCTCCCGTTAGTGGAGTTTTCATATAACAACAGTTACCACACCAGCATCCAAGCCGCTCCATTCGAGGCATTATATGGACGTAAATGCCGATCACCTCTCTGTTGGGCGGAAGTTGGTAACAGTCAAATCACTAGCCCAGAACTAGTAGTAGATACAACAGATAAGATTACTCAGATACGACAACGAATGGTGGCAGCTCGTGACCGTCAGAAAAGCTATGCCGATAAGCGAAGAAAACCACTCGAGTTCCAGGTTGGGGATCGAGTGCTACTCAAAGTCTCACCTTGGAAAGGTGTAGTTCGTTTTGGCAAACGAGGCAAACTCAATCCGCGTTATGTCGGACCATTCGAGATCATTGAGAAAATTGGCAAAGTCGCTTACAGGCTGAACCTACCTGAAGAACTCAGTGGAGTTCACAACGTATTCCATGTGTCGAATCTGAAGAAGTGTCTGTCAGATGAGACCCTCATAGTTCCTCTCAAAGAGCTGACGATCGACGATAAGCTGCGATTCGTTGAGGAACCAGTAGAGATTACGGATCAAGACGTTAAGATTCTCAAGCACACTAGAATACCTCTCGTCCGAGTTCGTTGGAATTCCCATCATGGCCCAGAGTATACCTGGGAACGAGAAGACCAAATGAAACTCAAGTATCCCCAGCTGTTTAAGAAAAGTGCAAACACTACTGAGATTGAAGCTACTGCAGAATTTCGGGACGAAATTCCAAATCAACGGGGGGATGATGTGACACCCCAGGAAAACTAGGAAAACAACGCAACTTAACTAGCTTCCTCAGTAACCACGCGCTAAATTTCGGGATGAAATTCTCTTAACAGGGGGAGAATGTGACAACCCTCAAAATCCCATGTATTCCGTACAATTTATTAATAATAATTAATGTGCTTGACGACTGTGTGGAATTACGTAACTGCTTTCTGATATCTGTGTTATATTTACATGTGCATGTTGACACACTAATAGTGTACAGAAAAGTCATTAAATAGTCTGTTATGACTTCCTGAGTGTTAAAAATTAAAAACGTTGCAAATATATATATATATATAGGACGCTCTACGGATTAATTAAGCAGTTTAACGGAACAACACCGAACCGAACAACCGGACTTTACCCGGAACACAAAAATATTGTTAAACACATTGTTTCACTTTTATCAAGCTAGTTATGATCCCGAACATCGCAACACCTCATAAAAACATCAACTAACTAGAAACATAACTTACACTTGGGATGTAACTAGTAAATTAGCCAACATAGTTCAAACCTAATCTACTACCCCCCCCATGCTTACGGCTCCAACAAGGGGCCCATGTAACCCCCCAAAATACCACCTGCGGTAACTCCGCGAGGCGTGTTACGCATCAGAGTCTGAGCCACCAATCGCATTGAACCAACGATAAATATTTAAATAAAACATGTCGTTAATTACCAATAGAAAATGTCAAACATAATATTAATTCCCAAGAGTTGTGTAGCGGAAGCATATTGTAAATCGTTTAACAACTGTTTCATAATAATACTCAAAACCAATGTATCAAATATAAGTTAATCCAAGAGCCTCGATCCATGACCACTCCAGCACTCCAGATAGCAAGTCCATGTCACAAATTCTAACGACCTGCAAGCATGCAGACAAGTGTGTCAGACGACGCTGGTGAGTTCAAAGTTTTGTTTACGTATGATGTTACCAAATGTCTGTTAAGCCGATTCAACGTTATGATACGATGTTGCTTATAACATGCTAGATACCCTAGGGAGTGTCCCCATATGTATCCGGGGAGTGTGCCCCTTAATAACCTGGAAGTGTTCAGACCCCAATGCCCCTAACCAAGCATTGGTAATGATGCCCTGGTAATTAGTTCACGCCCGTCCTTACAGCCCGGTGTGAGGTGTCAAACCTAATAGCGCTATCAACTAATTACCCCATTGCCCTATAGGCAATCAGATAATGATTGATTCCATGTTCAATAACCAAAACCCAATTTAAATGTTTACCCAAGATTCCCTTCCAAATGTTTACTAGTTGTCCCAAACCACCGGGACGCATGCTTGAGAAATGCAGTGAACTCACCTTGGTTTGCTCGGTAAGATACACAAAAGGTTCTTGAATTAAGGGTGGTCAACCACGTCCTAACAGGGTTACCATACAAGTCAGGTTTTTGGCTCAAGTAATGCACATAGGTTTCACACAAATTAACACGTTACGAATACGTGTAGATCATGACAACACTTTAACAGTCAAATAATATAATCGACTTGTGCGATTCAAATGTCTAAGCCCAAAAGATAATCGGCCCAATCAACATATCAGTCCAACAGCCTACTCGACATGTATAAATAACATGTAAGTGACTTGTGCGATCCGGATAACCTTGTACGATCCGGATGACTTGCACGATCTAAACATTTGTGCGATGGTGATTTGGTCTGTTCGGCCCAAATAACGTATCAAGTTCAATATCAGTGTGTGGCCCAACATCTTGTGCGATCAGCACCAGCTTGTGCGATCCACAGGATGTTGTGCGATCATGCTTAACTAAATTATCTTGTGCGTCCGGCTTGTGCGATCAGATCAGGTCTTGTATGACCTGATCTTGTGCGATTGATTTAATATTTCCGAATTATATGCAATCGGTTACAATCACTTATCAGTTTCCTTATTTACAACAACCAATTAACAGTTTCAGTTTCTAAATCAAATCAATTATCGATCAAACAAGCAATCTAGCATCCAATTCACATGAACCCTAACAGAGTTATAATCATGAGCAATGATCAAACATTCAATACCTTCAATCGCATTATCAGTTTGATAATTCCTATTATTAACATACACATTAACATGTAGATGTATCCAATCATTCACATACAACTCATAACAGCCGGTTAATCCAATGATTCGATGAACTACAAGCGACCCTAGACTATTTGATCGATATAATTCGTCACATATGCATATCATCGAGAACAAGTGCATAGATTCAATCATGTTTACTTAGCATGAACAATCAAAACAATCACATCATCAACACTACTAATTATGAATTCGGTAACATCCACTAACCGGATGTGTGATACGATTTGCTTGGTTGGGATAAACTTCGAGTGGGGTTGCCGTCCGGTTCCAAAGGAAAACGAGAGAGAAGAGAGAACTAGGGTTTGTGTAACTTGTGTGTGTTTTGGTAAAATGTGAGATGGTTACAACATCTCATGTGTTAATCGGCTAGGGGGGATGGGCCGAACCCACTTGGGCTGCCCTAAGGATCCGCGCACAAGTGCAAAGCCCAGATGGCTTATGCGGTTGAGTGTAGTGTTGTGCGGTTCGGTTCAGTTGCATGTATACACGCATTCACGTATAATAAAACATAACATTCATTCACTCATTCAATTAATATAGTTCACGTAAGCACGTAACATTACACAAAGTAGGTTCGAATTACGAGTTGTCACAGTATCCCCAACTAAAAAGAAATTTCGTCCCGAAATTTGGTACGCACTCGCTGAGGAAGCTAGGTAAGTTATATCGTTCACTGGTTTTCCTGGGGTGTCACATCCTCCCTAACTTGAATGGGAATTTCGTCCCGAAATTCACTAGTTGCATCAACATTAGGTTTGCCAGGTTTTGTCTTGTCTTTGGGGAATAAATGTGGATACTTAAGTTCCATCTGATCCTCGCGTTCCCACGTGAACTCTGGGCCACGTCTTAAGTTCCAACGAACTCTCACAATCGGTATACGGCTGTGTTTACGAACTTTAACTTCCCGATCCATAATCTCAATTGGTTCTTCGACAAACTGCAATTTGTCGTCTATCTTCAGCTCTTGAAATGGTACAACTAGTGTTTCATCAACCAAACACTTCTTTAACTGCGATACGTGAAACACATCATGGACATTACCCAACTCAGCAGGTAATTCCAACCTGTAGGCCACCTTTCCAATTCGTTCCAGAATCTTGAATGGCCCCACATAACGAGGGTTTAGTTTGCCGCGTTTCCCAAAACGCACCACACCCTTCCAGGGTGAGACCTTTAACATGACTCGATCATTAACTTCGAATTCCAACGGTTTACTACGCTTGTCAGCGTAGCTTTTCTGGCGGTCGCGAGCTGCGGCCATACGGTTTCGGATCTGCACAATGTTTTCTGATGTCTCAAGCACAAGTTCAGGGCCTGTGATCTGACTATCACCCACCTCAAGCCAACAGAGAGGTGAACGGCATTTCCGTCCGTACAGCGCTTCGAACGGAGCTGCCTGTATACTAGTGTGGTAGCTGTTGTTGTAGGAGAATTCTATCCACGGCAAGTGTTTCTCCCACCCTTTCCCAAAATCGAGTACGCATGCCCGAAGCATATCTTCAAGTGTCTGGATGGTGCGCTCGCTTTGACCATCCATCTGCGGGTGATAAGCGGTACTCATGTCGAGTCGTGAACCGAACGACTTATGCATTGATTGCCAAAGATCATAAGTGAAATGCGGATCTCGATCCGAAATGATAGAAGTTGGCACCCCGTGCCTAGAAACTACTTCCTTAAGGTAGATCGCTGCCAGTTGCGAAAACTTGTCTGTTTCTTTGATTGCCAGAAAATGCGCTGATTTTGTGAGACGGTCGACAATCACCCAAATGGTATCGTTCCCAGCCTGAGTTCGAGGTAACCCTGTCACGAAATCCATGGCGATCTATTCCCACTTCCATGTGGGTATCTCTGGTTGCTGCAGTAGACCCGAGGGCTTTTGATGTTCCGCTTTGACTTTAGCACAAGTCAAACATTTGTTGACGTAGGTTGCTATGTGGGCTTTCATGCTAGGCCACCAGTATGTAGTTTTCAAGTCGTGGTACATCTTATCTGATCCAGGATGTACGGAGTAACGTGACTTATGTGCCTCTTCCATTACAAGTTCTCGTAAGTTGCCATAGAGTGGGACCCAGATGCGTCCGGTTACGTAGTAAGCACCGTCTCCCTTTCGTTCTAGTCGTTGCCTTGAGCCGCGTAAAGCTTCAGCTCGAACGTTCTCTGGTTTCAACGCTTCTAACTGAGCGTCTCGTATCTGGGAAGGAAGATTGGACTGGACCGTGAGTTGCAATGCTCGTACACACCCAGGTGCATTATCCTTTCTGCTGAGGGCGTCAGCTACAACGTTCGCCTTGCCCGGATGATACTTGATGGCACATTCATAATCGTTCAATAATTCAACCCATCGCCGTTGCCGCATATTCAATTCTTTCTGGTCGAAGATATGCTGAAGACTCCTATGGTCGGTGTAGATGGTGCATTTGGTACCGTACAGATAGTGCCTCCAGATCTTCAACGCAAATACCACCACTCCTAACTCCAAGTCGTGTGTCGTGTAGTTTTTCTCGTGAATCTTCAACTGTCGCGAGGCATAGGCTATCACCTTCTCGCGTTGCATTAACACGCATCCGAGACCCTGAATCGATGCATCACAATAGACCACAAAATCTTCGGTACCCTCTGGTAAAGACAAGCTTGGTGCACTGCAAAGTTTCTGTTTTAGTACTTGGAAAGCCTCTTCCTGCTTCGTTCCCCAAGAGTATGCCGTGTTCTTCTGTGTCAGCGAGGTGAGGGGTTGCGCGATTTTCGAGAAATCTTTAATAAACCTCCGATAATATCCTGCGAGACCAAGAAATTATCGCACCTCAGAGGGAGTCTTTGGTGCCGCCCAATTCTTAACCGCATCTACTTTTGCAGGATCCACATGTATCCCTTTTTCGTTAACAACGTGGCCAAGGAAATGTACTTCTCGAATCCAAAAATTGCACTTAGAAAACTTCGCATACAGCTGTTCCCTTCTCAAAAGTTCCAAGATGAGACGTAGGTGACGCTCGTGATCCTCCTTGTTCTTTGAATAAACCAAGATGTCGTCAATAAACACTATAACAAACTCGTCGAGATATGGCTTACACACGCGGTTCATGAGATCCATGAAGACCGCTGGTGCATTTGTCAACCCAAACAGCATAACCAAAAACTCGTAGTGTCCGTAGCGCGTTCGAAAAGCAGTCTTGGGAACATCCTCCTCCCTAACCCGCACCTGATGATAACCCGACCTTAAGTCGATCTTTGAATAGAAACTTGACCCTTGCAACTGGTCAAACAAGTCGTCGATGCGTGGTAACGGATAGCGGTTCTTAATGGTTACCTTGTTGAGCTCTCGATAATCGATACACATACGGAATGACCCGTCTTTCTTCTTTACAAACAGAACTGGGGCTCCCCAAGGCGAAGAACTGGGTCGAATGAAACCTCTATCCAACAATTCCTGTAGCTGATTAGACAATTCCTGTAACTCCCCAGGTGCTAGCCGGTAAGGAGCTCGAGCTATTGGAGCCGCTCCCGGCGCCAGATCAACCTGAAATTCTACTTGACGATGAGGAGGTAACCCTGGTAGCTCCTCTGGGAACACATCAGCGAATTCTCGCACCACTGGTAGATCCTCGATCTTTCTTTCTTCAGACTGAGCGTTGGTAACTAACGCTAACATTGCAGGATACCCCTTTTGTAGATACTTCTACGCATGCATGGCCGAGATAATACCAACCATCGTCCCACTACAATGCCCTTGAACTAATAATGACTCCCCATCAGGGAGAGGAATACGCACAACCTTCTCCTTACACAAAATTTCCGCTTGGTGCTTAGACAGCCAATCCATGCCTACCACTATATCGAAACTACCGAGCGTAACGGGAAGGAGATCAATATCAAACACTTGACCCACGAGGTCTAGTTTGCACCCGAAAAGGACATTCGAGGCTTCTATCGTCTTACCGTCTGCTAGTTCTACTACTTGCTTAACTTCTAAGGGCGTTGGGGTTATCCCCAATCGTTGACTAAACTCTAGGGACAAATAACTCCAATCGACACCAGAATCAGATAACACAGAAGCAATATGATTGTTTACAGGAAACGTACCGGTGACAACATTGCCGTCATTCCTAGCATCCCCTGCCCCAAGCTGAAACACCCTGCCCCGAGCACCATTACCCCCATTGTTTCCATTGTTGTTGTTGTTCCCAGCATTGTTATTATTCGGGCGGTTGTTGTCGTTAGCGTTCTGGTTTAGCTGAGGGCAATCCCGCTTAAAGTGACCCTGACTTTGGCTACCCCCTTGGCCTTGATTGACAGAAGACGACTGGCTGATGTTGCGATTGCTATTGTTGTCTTGCCTTTTCTGAGTCTGACCCGCACTAGATGCTTTGTCGTAGTCATTCCACTTCCGCTTGTTATCATTAGCGGACACAGTGGTAGTGGGTGCAGCAGTAGTAGTGGTTGAGACACGCGGTGGTAACGAGTTACTCTTTACCTCTTGATCCACAATCTTGTGGGTCAAACAGACAATCTGTGTCAAATCATTGAGATGGGCTGCAGTAACCAGACTCTTCACACGCGGAGGCAGCCCCTTGATGAATAACTCAATCCTCCGAGACATAGGCCGGGACAAGTTCGGGCACATGTCAGCCAATTCATACGATCGCTTCACATACGCCTCGACTTCAGATCCTACCATTTTCAAGTCATAATACTCGTTTTCCAACTTCTGGACCTCGTCCCTAGGGAAAAACTCCTCCCTGCTCAGTTCTTTAAAGTCATCCCAAGTTGTGGCATTCGCTGCCTCGATGTCCAACAACTGCACCTGGGCATTCCACCACGTGAGGGCACCATCCGCCAAGGTACCCGCAGCATATTTCACCCTGTCCCCAGCGGGACAGTTGCATATAGCAAACACTGACTCTGCTTTCTCGAACCATCTCAGGAGTCCCACAGCCCCTTCAGTCCTGGTGAAGGTTTGTGGCTTGCAGTCCATAAACGTCTTAAACGTACAAGCAGGCTGGTTGTTGTGGGGTTGCGCGTGTTGACCTAAAGGACGAAAGGAAACACATTATAGGAGTGAAAAGACGTGTACACGGTATAAGAGTATGGAGTACTTGGTACATTCCGTACCAGCTTGATAGGCTGCTAAAGCCTCAGCCACACGTGTGTTGATTAGGTCAGTCAACTCAGCCTGAGTCATGTTGATGTTGCTACGTCCGTGTCCCCGTCCACTCATGATTCTATAGTTGGAAATGAACCGGTTCAGGAAATCGAAACGAGATGGAAATCAAGTATCACGTTGATATCTACGTACTACCAAATTCACACATAATACGGCAGAACCTTTCTCACACTCGATAAGCCTCACTGGGACTTGCATGCACCCCACGTTATTATTAAGTGTGCACCCGTAATAATAAGGTGGTTTGCACGTTTATCTCAGTGCCTCTTAGCTTGCGCTCGAAGTTTCCCCCGTTTAAACAACACAACGGATGGTATCACAGGTTTATGATTCACATAAGTCGAAGAGTAGTATCTCACTATCAAGTCACTATAGTGTTTAATGTATCGTTTCATATATGTTGTGAGTGTGTGACTGCTAAGCAATTAATGTATAAAGTGGGAAAGACGAACCTTGCAATCTAGAGCTGAGTGTCATGATCGGTTTTCGAAGGTGTTCGGTTATAGTCTGGTTTTATAAAACGTTTTAAAACCTAGTTCGCTATAACCAGTGGCTCTGATACCAAACGGTAACCCCCCAAAATACCACCTCCGGGAACTCCACGAGGCGTGTTACGCATCAGAGTCTGAGCCACCAATCACATTGAACCAACGATAAATATTTAAATAAAACATGTCGTTAATTACCAATAGAAAATGTCGAACATAATATTAATTCCCAAGAGTTGTGTAGCAGAAGCATATTGTAAATCGTTTAACAACTGTTTCATAATAATACTCAAAACCAATGTATCAAATATAAGTTAATCCAAGAGCCTCGATCCATGACCACTCCAGCACTCCAGATAGCAAGTCCATGTCACGAATTCTAACGACCTGCAAGCATGCAGACAAGTGTGTCAGACGACGCTGGTGAGTTCAAAGTTTTGTTTACGTGTGATGTTACCAAATGTCTGTTAAGCCGATTCAACGTTATGATACGATGTTGCTTATAACATGCTAGATACCCTAGGGAGTGTGCCCATATGTATCCGGGGAGTGTGCCCCTTAATAACCTGGAAGTGTTCAGACCCCAATGCCCCTAACCAAGCATTGGTAATGATGCCCAGATAATTAACGCCCGTCCTTACAGCCCGGTGTGAGGTGTCAAACCTAATAGCGCTATCAACTAATTACCCCATTGCCCTATAGGCAATCAGATAATGATTGATTCCATGTTCAATAACCAAAACCCAATTTAAATGTTTACCCAAGATTCCCTTCCAAATGTTTACTAGTTGTCCCAAACCACCGGGACGCATGCTTGAGAAATGCAGTGAACTCACCTTGGTTTGCTCGGTAAGATACACAAAAGGTTCTTGAATTAAGGGTAGTCAACCACGTCCTAACAGGGTTACCATACAAGTCAGGTTTTTGGCTCAAGTAATGCATATAGGTTTCACACAAATTAACACGTTACGAATACGTGTAGATCATGACAACACTTTAACAGTCAAATAATATAATCGACTTGTGCGATTCAATTGTCTAAGCCCAAAAGATAATCGGCCCAATCAACATATCAGTCCAACAGCCTACTCGACATGTATAAATAACATGTAAGTGACTTGTGCGATCCGGATAACCTTGTACGATCCGGATGACTTGCACGATACAAACAGTTGTGCGATTCGGACAGTTGTGCGATGGTGATTTGGGCTGTTCGGCCCAAATAACGTATCAAGTTCAATATCAGTGTGTGGCCCAACATCTTGTGCGATCAGCACCAGCTTGTGCGATCCACAGGATGTTGTGCGATCATGCTTAACTAAATTATCTTGTGCGTCCGGCTTGTGCGATCAGATCAGGTCTTGTATGACCTGATCTTGTGCGATTGATTTAATATTTCCGAATTATATGCAATCGGTTACAATCACTTATCAGTTTCCTTATTTACAACAACCAATTAACAGTTTCGGTTTCTAAGTCAAATCAATTATCGATCAAACAAGCAATCTAGGATCCAATTCACATGAACCCTAACCGAGTTATAATCATGAGCAATGATCAAACATTCAAAACCTTCAATTGCATTATCAGTTTGATAATTCCTATTATTAACATACACATTAACATGTAGATGTATCCAATCATTCACATACAACTCATAACAGCCGGTTAATCCAATGATTCGATGAACTACAAGCAACCCTAGACTATTTGATCGATATAATTCGTCACATATGCATATCATCGAGAACAAGTGCATAGATTCAATCATGTTTACTTAGCATGAACAATCAAAACAATCACATCATCAACAACACTAATTATGAATTCGGTAACATACACTAACCGGATGTGTGATACGATTTGCTTGGTTGGGATAAACTTCGAGTGGGGTTGCCGTCCGGTTCCAAAGGAAAACGAGAGAGAAGAGAGAACTAGGGTTTGTGTAACTTGTGTGTGTTTTGGTAAAATGTGAGATGGTTACAACATCTCATGTGTTAATCGGCTAGGGGGGATGGGCCAAACCCACTTGGGCTGCCGTAAGGATCCGCGCACAAGTGCAAAGCCAAGATGGCTTGTGCGGTTGAGTGTAGTGTTGTGCGGTTCGGTTCAGTTGCATGTATACACGCATTCACGTATAATAAAACATAACATTCATTCACTCATTCAATTAATATAGTTCACGTAAGCACGTAACATTACACAAAGTAGGTTCGAATTACGAGTTGTCACAGCCCACCTTGTTGATTTTCTTCAATATTAAATTAGATTATGTTGGCACATGATAGACACATTACACAAGGGTTAATGTTGTAAAGATGGTTATAAGTATTCACCTAGAGTCTAAGCTTCATGTCATCTTCATCACTTAACACCTTCAACCTCCCTCCTCCCCTCTAAACCTTTCGGCCGCCCCCTCACTACCACACTACCACCATTCTTGTTCCAAGTTCAAGCATTTCAAATGTACATCTAGGTGCTACAAGGCGTCCAACGAAGCTCGGCGTGTTCGGAAGTTGAAGGACCGCTCTCATTTTCTTTTATCCACCACTTTTCCACTCTCGAACTTCCCTAGTCTCGAACTAGTGGTAAGAACTTAGATCCGTTCGTTCTTCATGTTATATAAGTGGTTAATAGGTGATTTGATGATTAAAGTTATGAAACACTAAAGAACTTGCACTAAAGTCTTGAACATGTTGGTTAAAGAGTAACTAGTGGTGTAAATCATGTATATCTTGTGTGGATATGCTTCTTGCTGATTTCTTGATAATTTACTGGTTAATATTGATGTTTGATGTTGTTGTGATCAGTAAACTTGTTAACGGAATCGATCGAACACGATTTAGAAGGTTAAACACCGAAAAACAGAATCCTGTCCAAGTTTTACAGCCAACTTCAGTTGGCTGTAAATAGGTCATAAACTCAACAAAAAACCGATATTTTGAATCTAAAATATGTTATTATGAAATACGGTTCTAATGGCACCGGAATCGTAATGTTTGGACTCCGTTTACTATTTTTAAAGTGTTAATTTGTAACAGCAACTTAAGCTGAATTTTGACAGCAATAAATGGGTGTCATACTTTCAGTCATAACCTTAGTTTTGTGATGAATCGGACCATGAAATTTGTACAGTAGATGATAACCGATGCATATGTAATTACCCCACTGGAATTTCGTAAATCGGACCCTCGATGAATTTTTAATAAATTGTTCCGTGGACTGTGGTCAGAAATACACAAATCTGAGTTCAGTCCGGAACATGAATTTTTATAAAATATTGGTAATTAACCGGACCCCAATATTTTTACACAATAAAATATGGAACGTTTAAGACATTCTGTAAAAATTTGGGAATTTTTGGAATAATTTAACTATTTTATTTAAATGCCCGAAAACAGCCGGTTTTGAATATTAATGCTGAATTGATATAAGTTGTGACTTGCGTGTCTAAATGTCGAGTATGCTATCCGTGAATGATCTAACATGTTATATATGTTATGTGCATTATCGTATGTTTGATTTTGAGTGGGGAATGGATGGGAAACTTAGATGGGCATAAACCGTTAAAACGATGCATGTTGTGTGATAGATACGTGTAGGAACTTTGTGTTCTATTTGAAAGCCACTAAATGACTAACTGGTAAATTATATTAGGACGTGATTGACCGACCTTGAGTGTTAGCTATATTTGAGAATCTAACCGAGCAAACCGAGGTGAGTTAACACACTTTCTAAGGCATGGGATTCCCGGTGGTTTGGGAATGGGTTAAAGAACTTAAAATTGAATCTACATATCCTCCTTGGGTAGGATATGTACGGCCATCCTCCTTGGGTAGGATGCCAATATTATTCCTGCGTATTCTCCTTGGGTAGAACTACGTACGTTCATCCTCCTTGGGTAGGACAACAACCTTAAAACTTACTAGACAAAACTCTATCATAAGTCCCTCATTTTATATCGACTTAATCGCCGAGGCCAATGGCGAGCGGGTCATTAGTTAATAGCGCTATTAGGTTTAACAAACCTCACACCGTGCCAGTCGGACGGGCGTGTACTAATGGACTATGGCAAACCATCAGTGATGATAGACACTGATGTAGGGCACAACTTACTTGCGTAGTGGTCGATATCATACGGTCTAGTAGTTCACATGGGGAAGCCCCCACTAATCATGAACAGGGTATGGGTAATAAAGAATGAACTAGTTAAAACTTTCTTTCAACTAAGGGGTAACCCCCACGGTAATTACGCCAACGAAAGACAAACCAAGTTTTCGGAAAACAACTTAAAAACTAAACAACCAAACGTGAACTCACTCAACTTTGTTGTTGACTCATTGTTACATGCCTTACAGGTCGCTAATTGCTTGGAGCTTGCACGGGGATGGAGTCGTTGTGGTGTACGGACAGTTATGTCCGGTGTTTAATATTTAAATCATTATGAACTTATTAAACCTATGTGTGGGACTTTAAACTTATGAACTGCGAACTTATGTTTTGAACTCTATGTTTATGCTTCCGCTGTCTAAATTAAAACTTGGTTAACTAGCTTTTGGTCACCAATCGTATTGTGGTTGGCTTGATTTACTTAAATACGTTGTTCAGTATGATTGGTGGCTCGATCCTGGTCATGTCACCCCTCCAAGCGGTGGTACTCCGCATGGTGGATTTTGGGGGTGTGACATTGCAGGAATGCAGTCGCTCCTTGAACGTCTTGAAGCTGCAGGGGGCATTATTGTTGTTGATGGTTTGGTTACATTGGGCAATGATGTTCGGGATTGCAGCAGTTATTTGCTGTGTAATGACAGCTGCCAGATCTTCAATAGATACCGGATTTTCACGTCGTGGAGGCATTCTAAAAAGGGGAAACAAGAGAGAAAACAAATGAAATGGCATGGGGTAAGAATAGGATATTGCAAGTACCAACCAAAAATCATGGGTGATGGTCATTTGTTTGAACCACGAAGCAAACAAACGACACACAAAGGCTAAATCAAAGCAAATAGATCCTCATAATGCATCGCGAAGACATGCTCGCCTATAAGTGGACACTCACCCCAAGAGTTCCCAGGTAAGAGTGACTGGTCCGATTACGTGGATTTGTACAGAAAACCCAAGGTACAGGCATTCACTCTTCTAGTTTGCACGTGTTCACATTATTTAGGACCCAAAACTTTGATGAGAGTTTTGAAAATTCAAAGGGGTTCAAAACCTTATAACAGAGGGTTCAAAACCTAGTAATCAATCATCCTAGAACAGATGATTAGTTTTCAAAGCGGTTTTGAATTTTATGTTCTTGTTGTGGTCGTCGCCTAAGGATAGGTGACGGTATTGTTTTATGACTAAACGCAAGTAAACTCACGTTAGGGTCCTAGGAAGGTTATAGACTAGGTCAAAGCATTACTAATAACCTAATTCCCTATAACCATTGGCTCTGATACCAACTTTTCTGTCACACCCCGACCACGTAGAACATACAAAACGTGGCGGAAATGTCGGGGAGTGTTGTAACAGAATTAATTGTTTCAAATCCATGGCAATTGAAGTTTCGTTTTATTAATCAAACATGAAAGTTTACATTGTTTAGACAAGAACCAAAGAGTACATAACATAAATTAACTAGTTCTTGTCTTGTTTTAAGTCACTAAGGCACAGGTCCGCCTAAGTATATCTTGATAAGTCCTATGCATCATCTCCTGAAAACACATGTTAAAATAGGTACGTCAGCATAAAAATGCCTGTGAGATACATAGGTTTTGTGAAAACAGAATTCATGACTTATGTTGAGAAAATGTTTAGTCATGATGTCACACCCCGGCTGCGTGTAACATGCAACCGCGGCGGAAATGCCGGGGAGTGTTGAGGACAGAATTAAATTGTTTCATAACCATGGCATACAAGTTGTATTTTATTTATAAACAAGGGTGTTACATTGTCTTAGAAAGAGAGTACGGAAATCAAAACATAATTATGCTAGTTCTAACTTCATTTTTAGGCTCTAAGGCACAGGTCCGCCCTAGAATCATGATCATCGTCCTATGGAATAGCTCCTGAAAACACATGTGAAAGTAGGTACGTCAGCATAAAAATGCCTGTGAGATACATAGGTTTTGTGAAAATGGGGTTCATGATTTGAGTTTAAAGAATGTTTAATAACAGTCAATCATGAACCTTGTGCTTTGTCTTGCTTTGTAAATCATTTGAAAAAAAACGAAATCATCAGATGATATGAATAGATAAGTGCAAGGTTAAACGAGTAACCAAGTAAAATGAGTTGAATATAATAAGTTGTTTTGTAAGACAATGTTTCATGAAAAGTATGTTATTTGTATAAAATGTTATATGTCTAAACTGAAATGATTTAGATAACGCTAAGATATGTAATATTATACAAACATTTATATATGGGAAGTACCAGCGGCGTATCCACCATGTTTGCATCATATTATATACTCCACGTTACCCGAACCATTTACCCAAACCAATCCACCATGTAAATTGTTCATGTATAAACCAAATGTCAAGTGTTATTGTGTAAACCATGTCAAATGTTTATGTTCAATGTAAACCAACAAATGTGTATGTCAATGTCAACGTGTTTATGTTCAATGTAAATCATGAAATGTGTAATCCCAAAATGTATCATGTATGGTAAGCGAAATGTATCAACTTAAACCATATGCACAAAACAAGTCGTTGAAGTAAAACGTGGTTTAAATCAACGTTATGTTCTGTGGAAAATGCATGCTCAATTGAAAATAACATTTATGCGGTATTGTAAATTATGCATACATCCAAGCCTTGAGACTGCGGCGATAAACCCTTAAACAAATTAAAGGTTTATCTAAGTTATGTATATCGAATTCGGTCATTCCTTCCAGTCCTATCAAACCCAGGACTTCAGGAATGGGAGTTGTCAATTCCTATGGTACCACTACCTACTAACGAACGGTGTAGCTAGTGTTAATGAATGTATTGTCCCATGTTAAACAAACCAAATGTCATAACAAAATGAAGGCATGTGATGTAAACAATTGTACTAAGTATGCTGAGTAAACATACGAAGCAGAAATGTTCATGTAAATCAATGTGTCCATATGCTGAGTAAACATATGCAACAGAAATGTTTATGTAAATCAATGTGTCCATATGCTGAGTAAACATATGCAACAGAAATGTTTATGTAAATCAATGTGTCCATATGCTGAGTAAACATATGCAACAGAAATGTTATGTAAATCAATGTACTAAGTACGCACACAATGGGCATACATAGCATAAAATGTAATGAAATCATGTACTATAATGTACTAATGAGCATAGCAGATATACGATGTGAAAACATGGAAAGCATGAAAGTAACAGATAGGCACATGTGTTTCACCCCAAAACAGTTTAGAAAACAGTAAAAGATGGGGTTCTATGTACTCACCTGAGGTTGCTTTGTTGTTCTTGTGTAATAACCAGGTAATGCGAGAGGTCACGGAATATCAACGGCCCCTAATAGGTAGCTATGTTAATATACCGGACCAAATCGGAAGGATCGGACAGTACGCGGGTTCGTAAACCAGACGAGTATGGTGACTCGTGTAATATGGTTTAACAAAGCCTACATACCAAAATGAAACTTAACCTAAGTGCTTACGGTCCATCACGACCCGTTTAGGTAGCTTATGCTACCCTAACGCACCGTTCGCGTAGAACGCGTTCGGAACGCCTAACATCGTGACCACAAGGTATAACCTCGGAAGGTTATAGCTATGGTCACCTAATGTGTTTGGTCGGATCCTAATGATCGACCAAATGGGTCGGGTTCGAAAGTATAAGCGATGGTTTAGATCGCTTACCTTACGACCCTATATAAGCACTACACTAGAAGTGACGAGCTAAGCATGTTAGAACATGCTTAACTAAGTTTAGAAAACCGGTTTGTCATCAAAACAAACGGCTTTGATGCTCACGAGTAGTTTGGTTACAAAATACGCAAGAATGCGCATTTTGGCCGAAACTACGACTCGTCACTGAGCCTAGATAACGGGGTAATCAGTAGGTATGGTCACTACGGACCATAACCATCGTGATCACGCTCACGTTATGAAGTCCCATGAACTTCGCATCGTCCATAAGCGGGTCAATGCAGAAAGTCGACAAAACGTTGACTTTCGGACTCGAAAAGCGAATATAAGAGCGAAAGAAGACTTACGGAGGGTCCCCGAGTGCTAATCTAGATCAAATAGCTCAGGTATGAAGCAAAGGCATCAACTTAGAGCATTTTGATCAGATTTTGGTGATTTTTACACTAAAGGGGGGGGGGTATTTATAGGAAAAGTGGAACCGTTAGGATCGTTTATCGAATATCGTGCCGCGATCTCGAGAGTACACTTGTCAAATTCTTGTGGTAGGTCAGAAATTGCCCCTTGGCTCTTGATTGGGTGAAAGGGCATCGTCTCTTGATCGAACGAAAGGCCAAGTTGCATTAAATGCAAAATATATTCTGTCAGACACCCTCACGCGGCCCGCGTGAAAGTGTGTGCAGATCTTACGCGGGCCGCCTGGTCCCGTCTGATCTGCACCACTTGCAGAATTTACATATTTGGTCCCTGTTGCGTTTTTAAGCTATTTCCAACCCTTTTAAGACCTGTAAAGCCATCTTTAAGGCCCTAAAATGATGCCTAAACATTGTGGACATGAAACATGCCCAAAAATATGCCGGATGTCGGTTCGTTTGGCCGTACGATCGCGATGTTCGCTTAATTACGACGGAATGCGCATAAGCGTGAAAGACGATCCAAATGACGCGATGAATGGATTTTTCTCATGCCAAACACTAAGGCATAATATAAGGATGCTTATATAAATTTTTGGATGTCCGGATGTATTCAGAACGTAAGTTATGCGCGAAAGTGCAAACTTATGCACTTTTTGACACTTTTAGTCCCTGAATGATCCAAAAGTTTATTTTAGCATACCAAACCCCTCAAAGCCTATTTCTAAGCTATGTAAAGGATATTTATGGTATGTTTAACTTATGGACATGTTCCGGAATGTTCGTTACAGTTCAAATTGGCATACTTTCGCAGTTTGTCAAGTTTAGTCCCTGTAAGCGAATTAACTTGTTTTTGCCATACCAAAGCCTTCAAAACTTATTTCTAAGTTATGTAAAGGTTATTTAAGGTATGTTGAGTATATGTTGATGTTCCGGAGTATTTGTCGCATTAAACTAAGTACGTTTATGCACCAGTTTGCGTAAAATTCTCTAGAAAGCGATGTAGAGTTTGAATTTGAACAAAAGTCAAAACATGAAAAATGAAAAACACAACCAAACAAACATTGGGATCAAATAACATTATTTTATTGATAATTGAACTGTTCATGATGATTACAGGCACAAATGTTACAGTCTCCCCTACTTGTGAAAATTTCGTCCCGAAATTTATTTAGAGGAGACTCGTGGAAAGAGATGCGGATATTTTGCCTTCATTTGATCTTCGCGTTCCCAAGTAAACTCGGGTCCACGTTTAGATTCCCAACGAACCTTGACCAAAGGAATGCGCTTGCGTTTAAGCCACTTGACTTCACGTTCCATGATTTCTACCGGTTTCTCAACAAACTTCAGTGTTTTATCAACACGAATTTCGTCAAGCGGTATGTGGAGGTTTTCATCAGCTAAACACCTCTTGAGATTGGACACGTGAAAAGTTGGATGAACATTTCCAAGTTCAGGAGGTAACTCAAGTCTGTAGGCTACCTTGCCGATTCTTTCGACGATCTTAAATGGTCCAACGTATCTAGGTGCAAGTTTTCCTTTCTTTCCAAATCTGATCACACCTTTCCAAGGTGAGACCTTGAGTAATACACGATCACCTACTTGAAAATCCAAGGGCTTGCGTTTTAGGTCCGCGTAACTCTTTTGACGGCTTCTAGCTGTCTGAAGGTTATCACGAACTTTCTTTACCTTTTCTGTTGTCTCTAAAATGAGGGCAGGTCCAGTAAGTTGAGCCTCGCCAATCTCATTCCAGCAGACTGGTGAACGACATTTTCGACCATAGAGAGCCTCGAAAGGAGCCATGTTGATGCTGGAGTGATAACTGTTGTTGTCGGAGAATTCAATCAACGGAAGATGTGAATCCCAACTACCACCAAAGTCGATCACACAAGCTCTAAGCATATCCTCCAGTGTCTGGATTGTTCTTTCAGATTAACCATCCGTTTGCGGATGATAAGCTGTGCTCAAATTGAGTTGAGACCCCATAGCAGATTGCATGGTTCTCCAAAAATGAGAAGTGAAACGAGCATCTCTGTCAGAAATGATGCTCAAAGGAACACCATGTCTAGCTACAATTTCATCCACGTAGATTTGAGCAAGTTTGTCAGCCGAATAATCCTCACGGATTGGCAAGAAATGCGCTGATTTAGTAAGACGATCAACGATTACCCAGATGGCATCGTGACCTTTCTTTGTGCGCGGGAGTTTAGTAATGAGATCCATAGTAATGTTTTCCCATTTCCAAACTGGGATCTCTGGTTGCTCTAATAAACCAGAAGGACGCTGATGTTCAGCCTTAACCTTAAGACAAGTAAGGCATTTTGATACGTATAAGGCAATGTCTTTCTTCATACCAGGCCACCAATACTGAATACGAAGATCCTTATACATCTTATCTGAGCCAGGATGAATGGAATAACGAGACTTATGGGCTTCATCCATAAGCAAGGTACGAAGATCATCTTGGCTTGGGACCCACAAACGGTCCATGAAATAGTACGATCCATTGTCTTTTAATTCAAGAGCAGGTGTTATGTGATAAGGAAATTCCTTATCCATCAAACCTTGTGAAACACAAGATTGTTGAGCCTGAGAAATACGAGCTTGGATATCGGATTGGGCTTGAATAACCGATTGGACACGAACACAATGAAGGTTAGTACGTTCCTTGCGACTCAATGCATCGGCTACGACATTCGCCTTACCAGGATGGTAGCGAATCTCGCAATCGTAGTCGTTTAGAAGTTCAACCCAACGTCGTTGTCTCATGTTGAGCTCTTTTTGATTGAAGATATGTTGAAGACTTTTGTGGTGCGTGAAAACCACACATTTTGTACCGTACAAGTAGTGTCTCCAAATTTTGAGAGCGAAGACAACTGCACCTAACTCAAGATCATGAGTGGTGTAGTTCCTCTCATGTATCTTTAACTGCCTTGATGCGTATGCTATGACTTTGTTTCTTTGCATTAGGACGCAGCCAAGGCCTAATTTAGATGCGTCGCAATAAACGACGAAATCATCATTGCCCTCAGGCAATGTTAGGACAGGTGCGTCGCAAAGCTTTTGTTTCAAAGTCTGAAACGCTTCCTCTTGTTTGACTCCCCAATCAAATGGCTTGTTTTTCTGAGTTAGAGCAGTTAGAGGAACTGCAATCTTTGAGAAGTTTTCAATGAAGCGGCGGTAATAACCCGCTAGACCAAGAAAAGAACGAACTTCAGTAGGGGTAGTAGGTGTATCCCAATCCTTAATCGCGCTGATCTTGGAGGGATCTACATGAATACCTTGTTCGTTGACAATATGTCCTAAGAATTGAACCTCTTTAAGCCAGAATTCACACTTGGAGAATTTGGCGAAAAGTTGTTCTTTCTTTAGGAGTTCCAAAGTAAGACGGAGATGTTGCTCATGATCAGCTCGCGTCTTAGAATATATCAAAATGTCGTCAATGAAAACGATGATGAACTTATCTAAATAAGGCTTGCAGACCCTATTCATTAAGTCCATGAAAACAGCAGGAGCATTAGTCAAACCGAATGGCATGACTGTGAACTCGTAATGTCCATAACGAGTACGGAACGCTGTCTTGGGAATGTCTTCTTCATGTACACGAAGCTGATGATATCCAGATCGTAGATCAATCTTTGAAAAATAAGATGCGCCTTGTAATTGATCAAAGAGATCATCAATGCGAGGTAGGGGATATCGATTTTTGATGGTAAGCTTGTTAAGCTCACGATAATCGATACACATCCTAAAAGATCCATCCTTCTTCTTTACAAAGAGAACGGGAGCACCCCAAGGTGAAAAGCTAGGACGGATAAAACCTTTGTCGGAGAGTTCCTGCAGCTGTTTAGAAAACTCTTGCATCTCGGACGGTGCAAGACGATATGGAGCTCTGGCAACGGGATTTGCACCAGGTACGAGGTCAATACAGAACTCGACTTGGCGTGCTGGAGGTAGACCAGGTAAGTCTTCAGGGAATACTTCGGAATAATCCCGAACGACAGGAATATCTGAAATAGACTTACCTTTGCCCTTATCTGTTGTAATATGTGCTAAAAAGGCTACATAGTGCTTTCGCAGATACTTCCGTGCTTTAAAACAGGACATGAGTTTGAGACCACCGGCAGGCTTCTCACCATGGACCTGTAGGATCTCACCTGTCGATAGCGGTACACGGACAATCTTCTCAGAACAAACTATCTCTGCGCGATGCTTGGATAACCAATCCATTCCCACAATAACGTCGAAGCTTCCAAGTTGCATTGGCGTGAGGTCAATAGGAAAAATATGGTCGTTAAGGTTCAACTGGCAGTTGCGTAGAACAGAATTAAGAACAATGGGTTCACCACTAGCAACCTCTACTGTCAAAGGTTTACCTAGTTTCGTTCTAGACACGCGAAGCATTGTCTCAAAAGACAATGACACAAAGCTCTTGTCGGCACCCGAATAAAAAAGAACAGATGCTGGCTGATTATTAATAAAGAACGTACCGTTCAGCACCTCGTTGTCTGCTTGTGCTTCTTGTGCATTCATGTTGAAGACTCGACCTCGAGCCGGTTCTGGATTCTGGTTTGCATTCTGGTTCTGGTTGACTAGTCTTGGACACCGATTTCTGTAGTGGGTCAGATCCCCCCAGTTATAACAAGCACCTGATGGGTAGTTTGGTCGTGCAACCTGACCCTGTTGTTGAGCAACCTGTGGAGCAGGGTTCTGTACTGCGCGGTTCTGAGCAAACCGACAAACATTGGCAAGATGACCTGATTTCCCACAGTTAGTACAGAAACGACACTGATATTGCGGCTGATGGTGACTGTTGCATTGATTGCACAAAGGTGCACTTCCTGAGTAGGGTTTCTTTGCTGGAGGCTGGTTGGGAGCTGCCTGGTTAGCTTGGGCAGTCACAGCAAAATTTTGGGAAGCCTTACGCTTCCTTGACCCCCTTGAAGAACCAGAGTCCTTTCCCTTCTTGTTCTGACCTTTCTTACTATCCTCCTTGTCAGCCGACTGCTTCTTGCCCTTGTCACCCTTCCTGTGTAGTTTATTCTTTCGGATCTGTGACTCAGTCAATGTCGCCGATAACTCGATTGCCTGACGGAGTGTGGTAGGGTTGCTACCAGTAAGGATGTCTTGTACTGAGTCAGGCAGGCCGTCGATGTACCTTTCGATAGCCTTGTCGAGTGGGGCAACCATAGTCGGGCAAAGCAGACTTAACTCCTCAAACCTGTCAGTATAAGCCCTGTGCTCACCACTATCCTGTTTCAAATCATCAAACTCTTTCTCTAACGCTCGTTGATCATGACGGGGACAAAACTCCCTCATCATAAGAGCTCTCAGTTCAGCCCACGTCTGTGCTAGAGCAACTTCCGCACCACGGTCTCTCATTACCCCGTTCCACCACGTAAGAGCCCTCTTCTGAAACACACTTGAAGAAAACTCGACCTTGCGATTGTCAGGACACTGAACATGATGGAAAGTGTTCTCGATGCTCTCGAACCACTGAAGAAGCCCAGTTGCTCCCTCAGAACCACTAAACTTGAGTGGCTTAGCCGAGTTAAAATCTTTGTATTTGCATATACCATTGTTGTTGTTGTTGGCTTGGTTCCATTGAGCGAAGAGATTTGGGAATTGAGCAGCCATCTGCTGCGCAATAATCTCCGCCAGCTCGGCAGTGGCTATCTGGTTGTCGCGTCGAGGAGGCATTCTAGAAGAGAAAAAAATGAAATCAAACGAGTGAGATGATTGGATGAAGAGAATGAGATGAAGCAAAATCAACACAAGCAAAGATGGCGGTTATGCATCGCAAAGCAAACAAGCGACATGAAATGTCTAGTCAAAGTAAATGGGTCAGAATTAGTGTATCGCGAAGACATGCTCGCCTATAAGTGAACACTCACCCCAAGAGTTCCCAGGTAAGAGTGATTGGTCCGATTATGTGGATTTGTACGAACACTCTAGCCTTAGACAGAAAACTCAGGGTACAGGCATTCACCCTTCTAGTTCGCATGTTCACACTATTAACCCAAAACTTTGACAGGATTTTTGAAAATCCAAAGGGGTTCAAAACCTTATAACAGAGGGTTCAAAACCTTACAATAGAGGGTTCAAAACCTAGTAATCAATCATCCTAGAACAGATGATTAATTTTCAAAGCGGATTCGAAACCGAAGTTCCCGTTGTGGTTATCACCTAAAGATAGGTGATGTGCATGTTTTAAACTCTAAACACAAGATAACTTGTGTTAGGGTCCTAAAGTTATAGTCTAGGTCAAAGCATTACTAATAACCTAATTCCCTATAACCATTGGCTCTGATACCAACTCTTCTGTCACACCCCGGCCGCGTGTAACATGCAACCGCGGCGGAAATGCCGAGGAGTGTTGAGGACAGAATTAAATTGTTTCATAACCATGGCATACAAGTTGTATTTTATTTATAAACAAGGGTGTTACATTGTCTTAGAAAGAGAGTATGGAAATCAAAACATAATTATGCTAGTTCTAACTTCATTTTTAGGCTCTAAGGCACAGGTCCGCCCTAGAATCATGATCATCGTCCTATGGAATAGCTCCTGAAAACACATGTGAAAGTAGGTACGTCAGCATAAAAATGCCTGTGAGATACATAGGTTTTGTGAAAATGGGGTTCATGATTTGAGTTTAAAGAATGTTTAATAACAGTCAATCATGAACCTTGTGCTTTGTCTTGCTTTGTAAATCATTTGAAAAAAAACGAAATCATCAGATGATATGAATAGATAAGTGCAAGGTTAAACGAGTAACCAAGTAAAATGAGTTGAATATAATAAGTTGTTTTGTAAGACAATGTTTCATGAAAAGTATGTTATTTGTATAAAATGTTATATGTCTAAACTGAAATGATTTAGATAACGCTAAGATATGTAATATTATACAAACATTTATATATGGGAAGTACCAGCGGCGTATCCACCATGTTTGCATCATATTATATACTCCACGTTACCCGAACCATTTACCCAAACCAATCCACCATGTAAATTGTTCATGTATAAACCAAATGTCAAGTGTTATTGTGTAAACCATGTCAAATGTTTATGTTCAATGTAAACCAACAAATGTGTATGTTAATGTCAACGTGTTTATGTTCAATGTAAATCATGAAATGTGTAATCCCAAAATGTATCATGTATGGTAAGCGAAATGTATCAACTTAAACCATATGCACAAAACAAGTCGTTGAAGTAAAACGTGGTTTAAATCAACGTTATGTTCTGTGGAAAATGCATGCTCAATTGAAAATAACATTTATGCGGTATTGTAAACTATGCATACATCCAAGCCTTGAGACTGCGGCGATAAACCCTTAAACAAATTAAAGGTTTATCTAAGTTATGTATATCGAATTCGGTCATTCCTTCCAGTCCTATCAAACCCAGGACTTCAGGAATGGGAGTTGTCAATTCCTATGGTACCACTACCTACTAACGAACGGCGTAGCTAGTGTTAATGAATGTATTGTCCCATGTTAAACAAACCAAATGTCATAACAAAATGAAGGCATGTGATGTAAACAATTGTACTAAGTATGCTGAGTAAACATACGAAGCAGAAATGTTCATGTAAATCAATGTGTCCATATGCTGAGTAAACATATGCAACAGAAATGTTTATGTAAATCAATGTGTCCATATGCTGAGTAAACATATGCAACAGAAATGTTTATGTAAATCAATGTGTCCATATGCTGAGTAAACATATGCAACAGAAATGTTATGTAAATCAATGTACTAAGTACGCACACAATGGGCATACATAGCATAAAATGTAATGAAATCATGTACTATAATGTACTAATGAGCATAGCAGATATACGATGTGAAAACATGGAAAGCATGAAAGTAACAGATAGGCACATGTGTTTCACCCCAAAACAGTTTAGAAAACAGTAAAAGATGGGGTTCTATGTACTCACCTGAGGTTGCTTTGTTGTTCTTGTGTAATAACCAGGTAATGCGAGAGGTCACGGAATATCAACGGCCCCTAATAGGTAGCTATGTTAATATACCGGACCAAATCGGAAGGATCGGACAGTACGCGGGTTCGTAAACCAGACGAGTATGGTGACTCGTGTAATATGGTTTAACAAAGCCTACATACCAAAATGAAACTTAACCTAAGTGCTTACGGTCCATCACGACCCGTTTAGGTAGCTTATGCTACCCTAACGCGTCGTTCGCGTAGAACGCGTTCGGAACGCCTAACATCGTGACCACAAGGTATAACCTCGGAAGGTTATAGCTATGGTCACCTAATGTGTTTGGTCGGATCCTAATGATCGACCAAATGGGTCGGGTTCGAAAGTATAAGCGATGGTTTAGATCGCTTACCTTACGACCCTATATAAGCACTACACTAGAAGTGACGAGCTAAGCATGTTAGAACATGCTTAACTAAGTTTAGAAAACAGGTTTGTCATCAAAACAAACGGCTTTGATGCTCACGAGTAGTTTGGTTACAAAATACGCAAGAATGCGCATTTTGGCCGAAACTACGACTCGTCACTGAGCCTAGATAACGGGGTAATCAGTAGGTATGGTCACTACGGACCATAACCATCGTGATCACGCTCACGTTATGAAGTTCCATGAACTTCGCATCGTCCATAAGCGGGTCAATGCAGAAAGTCGACAAAACGTTGACTTTCGGACTCGAAAAGCGAATATAAGAGCGAAAGAAGACTTACGGAGGGTCCCCGAGTGCTAATCTAGATCAAATAGCTCAGGTATGAAGCAAAGGCATCAACTTAGAGCATTTTGATCAGATTTTGGTGATTTTTACACTAAAGGGGGGGTATTTATAGGAAAAGTGGAACCGTTAGGATCGTTTATCGAATATCGTGCCGCGATCTCGAGAGTACACTTGTCAAATTCTTGTGGTAGGTCAGAAATTGCCCCTTGGCTCTTGATTGGGTGAAAGGGCATCGTCTCTTGATCGAACGAAACGCCAAGTTGCATTAAATGCAAAATATATTCTGTCAGACACCCTCACGCGGCCCGCGTGAAAGTGTGTGCCGATCTTACGCTGGCCGCCTGGTCCCGTCTGATCTGCACCACTTGCAGAATTTACATATTTGGTCCCTGTTGCGTTTTTAAGCTATTTCCAGCCCTTTTAAGACCTATAAAGCCATCTTTAAGGCCCTAAAATGATGCCTAAACATTGTGGACATGAAACATACCCAAAAATATGTCGGATGTCGGTTCGTTTGGCCGTACGATCGCGATGTTCGCTTAATTACGACGGAATGCAAATAAGCGTGAAAGACGATCCAAATGATGCGACGAATGGATTTTTCTCATGCCAAACACTAAGGCATAATATAAGGATGCTTATATAAATTTTTGGATGTCCGGATGTATTCAGAACGTAAGTTATGCGCGAAAGTGCAAACTTATGCACTTTTTGACACTTTTAGTCCCTGAATGATCCAAAACTTTATTTTAGCATACCAAACCCCTCAAAGCCTATTTCTAAGCTATGTAAAGGATATTTATGGTATGTTTAACTTATGGACATGTTCCGGAATGTTCGTTACAGTTCAAATTGGCATACTTTCGCAGTTTGTCAAGTTTAGTCCCTGTAAGCGAATTAACTTGTTTTTGCCATACCAAAGCCTTCAAAACTTATTTCTAAGTTATGTAAAGGTTATTTAAGGTATGTTGAGTATATGTTGATGTTCCGGAGTATTTGTCGCATTAAACTAAGTACGTTTATGCTCCAGTTTGCGTAAAATTCTCTAGAAAGCGATGTAGAGTTTGAATTTGAACAAAGTCAAAACATGAAAAATGAAAAACACAACCAAACAAACATTGGGATCAAATAACATTATTTTATTGATAATTGAACTGTTCATGATGATTACAGGCACAAATGTTACACATGAACCTTGTAATTTGCTTTGTCTTGTAAATCATTTGAAAAACAGTAAGATCAGATGATATGTATAAATAGGAGAATAGTGTATGGTTAAACTAATAACCATGTAAAATGAGTTTATAAGATAAGTTGTTTGTAAACCAATGTCTTGTGAAAAGTGTGTTATTTATATAAAATGTTATATGTCTCAAATTGAAATGATTTAAATAATGCTACGATATGTAATACCATACAGACACTTATATATAGGAAGTACCAGCGGCGTATCCACCATGCTTGTATCATATTACACACGCTTCGTTACTTAGATCACTTGCTCAAACCAAAGCATCAAGATGAAATGTTTAACAATGGTAGAAATGTTCATGTGTGGTCAAATGTCTATTGTCAAATGTAAATCATATCAACAGATACAACTGCTTCACACGGTTCAATGGTTACAAACGGTTCATAAAATCAAAGGGTTAAGACGGTTCACATAGTCAAATGGTTACAACGGTTCGAAATGTAGTATAATGTGTTCATATGCTGGATGAGCATATGCAACAGAAATGCAATGTAAAACAATGTACTAAGTATGCACACAATGGGCGTACGTAGCATGAGATGTATTGTAAAGTGATGTACTAAGTATGCACACAATGGGCGTACGTAGCATGATATGTATTGTAAAGTGATGTACTAAGTATGCACACAACGGGCATACGTAGCATGAGATGTATTGTAAAGTGATGTACTAAGTATGCACACAACGGGCATACATAGCATATAATGTATTGAAATCATGTACTATAAATGTACTAATGAACATAGCAAGTATATGATGTGAAAACAGGAAAGCAAGAAAGTAACAAGTAGGCACATGTGTTTCACCCCAAAACAGTTTGGAAAACAGTAAAAGAGGGGTTCAATGTACTCACCTGAGATTGCTTTGAAGTTCTTGTATAACACCCAAATAAAGCCAGAGATCACGGATATTAAACGACACCTAATAGGTAGCTATATTAATATACCGGACCAAAATCGGAAGGATCAGATAGTATGCGGGTTCGTAAACCAAACGAGTATAAAGACTCGTGTAATATGGTTTAACAAAGCCTACATACTAAAATGAAACCTAACCTAAGTGCTTACGGCCCATTACGACCCGTTTAGGTAGCTTATGCTACCTTAACGCGTAGAATGCGTTTGGAACGCCTAACATCGTGACCTCAAGGTATAACCTCGGAAGGTTACAGCTATGGTCACCTAATGTGTTTGGTTGGATCCTAATGATCGACCAAATGGGTCGGGTTCGAAAGTATAAGCGATGGTTTAGATCGCTTACCTTACGACCCTATATAAGCACTATACCAAAAGTGACGAGCTAAGCATGTTAGAACATGCTTAACTAAGTTTAGAAAACAGGTTTGGCATCAAAACAAACGGCTTTGATGCTCACGAGTAGTTTGGTTACAAAATACGCAAGAATGCGCATCTTGGCCGAAACTACGACTCGTCACTAAGCCTTGATAACGTGGTAATCAGTAGGTATAGTCACTACGGACTATAACCATCGTGATCATGCTCACGTTATGAAGTTCCAACGAACTTCGGGTTGACCATAGGCTGGTCAACGCAGAAAGTCAAACAAAACTTTGACTTTCGGACTCGAAAAGCGAATAAAAGAACGAAAGAACACTTACGAAGGGTCCCCGAAAGCTAATCTCGATCCAGCAGCTCAGCTATGAATCAAAGGCCTCAACTTAGAGCTTTAGATCAGATTTTGTGGGTTTTTAACCAAAAGGGAGGGGGTATTTATAGGAAAAGCAAGACCGTTAGGATCGTTTCTTGAATATCGTGCCACGATCTTATGCGTACACTTGTCAAGATGTTGTGGTGGCTCATAATGACCCTTAACTCCTGAGATTGTGAAAGGGCATTGCCCTTTGGAGTGTTTGAAAGGCCAACTTCAGCCAAAAAAACAAGTTTCTGCATCTGCAGGGGCCACGCGGCCCGCGTCAGCATATGGACAAAACTCAGGCGGGCCGCCTGGGCATGTCTGATCTGCACAAACTTTCAGAAATGGCAGTTTTGGTCCCTGTTGCATATCTAAGCCATTTCCGACACTTCTAAGGCCCGTAAAGCCAACATTAAGGCCCTAAAATGATGTCTAATCATTGTGGACATGAAACATGCTCAAAAATATGCCGGATGTTGGTTCGTTTGGTCGTACGATCGCGATGTTCGGTTAATTACGACGGAATGCGCATAAGCGCGAAAAACGATCCAAATGACGAATGGATTTTTTCTTATGCCAAACACTAAAATAAATTATTTTAGTGCTTACATAAATTTTTGGATGTCCGGATGTATTCAGAACGTAAGTTATGCGCGAAAGTGCAAACTTGTGCACTTTTTGACACTTTTAGCCCCTGAATGATCCAAAAGTTTGTTTTAGCATACCAAACTCCTCGAAGCCTATTTCTAAGCTATGTAAAGGATATTTATGGTGTGTTTAACTTATGGACATGTTCCGGAATGTTTGTTACAGTTCAAATTGGCATACTTTCGCAGTTTGCCAAGTTTAGTCCCTGTAAGCGAATTAACTTATTTTTGCCATACCAAGGCCTTCAAAACTTATTTCTAAGTTATGTAAAGGTTATTTAAGGTATGTTAAGTATATGATGATGTTCCGGAGTATTTGTCGCATTTAAACTGAGTACGTTTACGCACCAGTTTACGTATAATTCTCTAGAAAGCGATATAAAGTTTGAAATTGAAAAAGAATTGATATGTGCACATATTTATACAAGATCCCAAGTATGAAATACAATATTTCATCGGCTTGGTATTTGTTTGATGGTCGCGGTGATACAGGTGTCACATTACTTATAGTTTTAACAAACTTTTTCTAAAAACCCATCTTGTATGTTTCTTTTTATAACTTTGTAAAAGTATTATTTTTAGTGAAAAACCTCTTATACTTTAACAAAATCCAAGATTATGATCATCCATCTAAACGTTTATGTTTAACAAAACCCTTAAACATTAACTTGTATACTTGTTAGATTATGTTTTTAAACATCATCTAACAAGTTATTCATATGCTAATCATCAAAACTATACCAAATATACAAGTAATCATCCTTAAATCATAACATAAAGATACTTTTATATCATGATTATTATTTTGCTTCTTTGTATTTTCATATTATTTTGTATGATTATTTATTTTATTTCATGTTCTTTAAACAAATAATACATAAATAAGTATGAAAAGAAAGGATTTTAGAAGCTTACTACTAGTACTTGTGGCTAGGGATGATCTATATGATGATTAAAGAAAAGAAAAAGTGTTGATCTTGGGGTTTTGAAAGCTTTGGAATTTATGGAATGACTTGCTTCTTCTTGTAGTATCCTTAGATTATCTTATGTATCTTCAAGCTCCATGTTGATCATCAAAAAGTGTTAAAAAGATGAATGATTTTGGTGGGTGTTCTTGGCTAGGATATGAAGGTTGAGAGAGTTTCTTAAGTATGTGAAAAATAAGGTGAAAAGTGAGATGGAATGCTATAGTGATTATTGTAACTAATGTTATAAGTCTTCCACCAAGTTCTCCAACTTGTGCAAGTTGCAACACCTTAGTAATATCTAAGATATTTATGGGAACACTGGTAAAGAAAAAGTGGGTCCCACATGGGTAAGTTGCAACTTGTTTTCTTAGGTAAACATGTGTTAGTTTTTGAGATGTTTTGTTAGGAATACTTGTATGTATATGTGTTTAAGTGTTAAGAAGGTCTTAAGTGACCATTATTAGTCTAATATGATCTAAATAATATTAGATGGTCACTAAAAAAATATCCGATATTGTTCGGATAATCGTTTTGCTTTGTATCCGTTAGTCGTTATTTGAACGCTAAGCTTGTGTAACTTGTGTGAATTGATGTAGTTATTGGTTCGGATGATACCAGAAGGTATCTTCATATGAATTCTATGTTAAACATCATTTTCACATGTTGTAAAAATATTAAAAAGCTGATTTCTGCGGAAAAGTGTTGAAATCGTCGCTTTTAGTGCTTTTCGGGCAATTTTTAGTGTTGTCGGACGTCGGAAAGGTTTTAAATCAAACCCTTGCATTCCTAGTTACAGTTTAATATATATTAGATGTTGGACTTTCGTCTGAGTCTTAAAGATGTCGCTTAGATGGTTTCTGCGGATCCTGCGTTTTCATCAGAATACTAGTTTACTAGGTGTTTTTCTAGTAGTTTCGATGCATTGTTTAAACTGTTTCAAATGTATTAAAAAAATGAATCATGTGCATCCTAAGTAAGTATTCCATGAGTATTCTAAGTGTATGTTACAAAATACGTAGTTCGGGTGTTCAAAATGCATAAAAATGTAGCTAAAAGTGAGTACTTTAAGTATATGAATGTTTCCGGAAAGTGGAAGTTGTCACATTCTCCCCCTGTTATTGAGAATTTCATACCGAAATTCAAGTTGAGTCATCCTTTGCAGAAGCATTCTCGAACAGGTGGGGGTATTTTGGTTTTGATTTGATTTTCACGTTCCCAAGTATATTCGGGTCTGTGTCGAGAGTTCCGACGAATTTTTGCTAATATGTTACGACTCCTTCATGTTTTCTGGACCTTCCGGTCCATGACCTCAACAGGTGCTTTAGTGAATTGGAGTTTGTTATCAATGTGAACCTCCTCCTCCGGGATGAAAACTGTTTCTTGCGTTGGACTCTTCTTGAGATTCGACACATGAAACATGTCGTGCACACTACTAAGTTCTTCTGGTAACTTCAGCTTGTAGGCATCGGTGCCAATCTTTTCCAAGATTTCATATAGACCTACGTATCGAGGGTTAAGCTTTCCACGCTTACCGATCCTTGCTACGCCCTTCCAAAGCGAGACTTTCAACAAGACTTTGTCCCTAACCTCGAAAGATAATGGCTTCCGTCTCTTGTCTGCGTAGCTCTTTTGTCGATCGCGAGCCATTTTGATACGGTCTCTAATCTAAAAAATTTTATCCGTAGTCTCTTGGACTAATTCCAAACCACTTAGTTGTTCATTGCCTGCTTCCGCCCAACATAGCAGAGAGCGGTACTTTCGACCATAGAGAGCTTCAAACGGTACAGTTGGTATACTTGTATGGTAGTTGTTGTTGTAGGAAAACTCAACCAAAGGTAAATGTGTATCCCAGTTGCCGCCCAAATCCAAAACACATGCACGAAGCATATCTTTGGGTGTTTGGATTGTCCGTTCTCTCTGGCCGTCAGTTTGTGGATGAAATGTCGCGCTTAGATTTAAATGAGATCCAAAGGTCTGTTGGAATGACTTCCAAATTCTTGAAATAAAGGGACTGTCTCGGTCTGAAATGATTGAAATAGGCACTCCAAGACAAGCCACTATTTCTTTGAGATAGAGTTCCGCTAGTTTCTCTGTGCCATCCTTCTCCTGAATTGGCAAGAAGTGTGTGGATTTTGTCAATCTATCGACGATTATCCAAATCATGTCGTGGCCTTTTGAGGTCCTGGGTATTTTTCTAATGAAGTCCATCGATATTCGTTCCCATTTCCAACCAAAAATCTCGGGTTGTTGTAGCAAGCCCGAGGGTTTCTAATATTCGGCCTTGCCCTTCGCGCAAGTCAAGCATCTCAAAGGCCGCCAAAGAATGGAACCCAAATTCTACCCATAAATTATAAAGTTCCATCTTCTTTCGGCACTAATTGTTTTTATGTGACTCAAAGTGTTTCTGCTCGGATATGTTCTTCCTTGAGCGCTTCTTGTTGTGCATCATGAATTCGTGTGGTAAGATGCGTGTGAATCATCGTCTCTAATGCTCGAACTCTCAAAGTTCTAACTCGTTCCTTGCGGCTCCAGGCGTCTGCTACAATGTTCGCCTTGCCCGAATGGTACTTTATTTCACAATCATAGTCGTTCAGCAATTAAATCCAACGTCGCTGACACATATTTAGTTCTTTTTGATTGAGTACGTGCTGAAGACTTTTATGATCCGTGAAAATCATACACTGAGTACCATATAAGTAATGTCACCATATTTTCAAAGCGAATACCACCGTACCTAACTCGAGGTCGTGAGTGGTATAGTTCTTTTCATGAACTTTCAGTTGACGTGATGAGTACGCGATAGCTTTCTTCCGTTGCATAAGTACGCAACCCAATCCTTGATGCGAAGCATCACAGTAAAATATGAAGTCATCGGTACCATCGGGTAGTGATAAGATTGGTGCATTGCACAACTTATCCTTGAGAAGTTGAAATGATTCTTCTTGTTTCCCGATTGGGTGAGGGAGGTTAGCGGTTGAGAAAATTTTAGAAAAATTCTCTATAAATCTCCGATAGTACCCTGCTAATCCCAAGAATTGTCGGACTTCAATTGGAGTCTTGGGCGCTTCCCAGTTCTTAATTGCTTCGATATTCGAGGTGTCTACTTGAATTCCTTTCTCGTTCACTGTCTGCCCGAGAAATTGTACTTCACGAATCCAAAACTCGCATTAGTGTCTCCTTCTTGAGTAGTTCTAAAATGGTTCTCAAATGTTGTTCATGCTCGTCTGCCGATCGTAAGTATATCAAAATGTTGTCAATGAACACTATGACGAATTTGTCGAAGTATGGATTGCACACGTGGTTCATTAAGTCCATGAAGACCGTAGGCGTGTTCGTTAAACAAAAAGGTATAACGAGAAACTCGTAATGACCATAATGAGTCTGAAAAGCCGTTTCGGTACGCCTTCCTCTGAAATTCGTAATTGGTGATACCCCGATCGTAAGTCTATCTTGGAGTAGAAGCTTGAACCTTGCAATTGATCGAATAAATCACCAATCCTTGATAGTGGATACTGATTCTTGATGGTGAGTTTATTCAACTCTCTGTAGTCGATGCACATTCTGAGTGTTTCATCCTTCTTCTTTACAAACAAAGCTGGAGCTCCCCAAGGCGAGAAGCTTGGTCTAATGAATCCTTTATCCAACAACTCTTGAATTTCTGTGAATAACTCTTACATTTCAAAAGGTGCTAATCGATATGAAGATTTTGTTATGGGTGCGGTTCACGATATCAAGTCGATATGAAACTCGACTTATCGATATGGTTATAGTCCCGGCAAGTATTCAGGAAATAATTCAGGAAACTCTTTTACCACTGGAATATCTGTCAGTTGTGGCCCAACGGCCTTCTTGTCGACAACATGTGCTAGAAAGGCAATACAACCTTTCCGTAAGCTCTTTTGTGCCTTCTTGTAATTAATGATCCGCAATCGTGTGTCGTGCTTCTCTCTGTGAATAACAAGTGTCTCTTTGTTCAGTGGTGGTAGGCGAACGACCTTCTCACGACAAAAGACTTCGGCTTGGTTATCGGATAACCAATCCATGCCAACCACTACGTCGAAACCACCCAACTCAACGGGTAAGAGATCGATACTGAATCTTCGCTCGCCAAGTTCCAAGGAACATCCTCTAACAACTTTCCCTGACTCGACTAGTTTACCGTATGTCGATTCTATAGAATGAGGGGACGTCTAGCTTACTTGGCTCTAGGCCAAGTACATTTTAAATTCTGTTTGGTGGAGACTTCACTATAAAGTTTTAGGAACCCTATGTTTAAATGTAGGATAACCCAATCCATATGTTTAGATGTAGGATAACCCGATCCATATGTTTAGATGTTGGATAACCCAACCATATGTTTAGATGTAGGATAACCCAATCCCTAATTGTAGCTAGGACAATCCCGTCCCTAGCCATGAAACTCATGTATGTGAAATGCTGAGATGAAGCTAAAATTGGCACCAGTATCAAATAACATGGATGTGAAATGTTGGTTGATTGGAAACGTGTCGAGTAACTACTGTTTGAGTGATCGAGGTAGGGTAGGATAATGCGGTCATGCCTCGGATCTCCGGGGCTAAATCCCATATGTAACGCGCAATGCATTTGAATTCAGGTGTTACGTAGTATGGAAACAACCCTTGAGATATCGTGAAAGCCTCGAGTGTAACCAACAACATTGGCTCTAATCATGATCGAGTTTTAGAATTTTGTTTCCAACCTTTGAATTTAAATCAGCAAGCAATACTCTTCTCGTATAAGATCCTTGAGTTCTTCCCCCGACAACCTCTTCACTGTATCCCTTCCTAGCGTTTGTACCCGGAGATTCCACCAAGTTAAGGTTGCGTTCAGCAGGAGTGCGTTTCCTAGTATGACTAACCGACTTCATTGTCTTTACGTGGCAGACGGAACCTACCGCACCTCTCGTATTAACGAGGTCTTGCCGCTTACAGTCCGAAAAGTCTTAAAATTAAGGCCTTGTGTGGTCGCATCTTCTGGTGTGGCATTGCTACTCATTCCCGATCCATCGGGATTTGAATCACTTGAACTACCAGTACCACCAGTACCCTCACTAGTGTCATCCCGATTAACCTCATGTTGTGCAATTTCTGCACCCTCATGTTGTTCCATAAGAACTTTAGTTTGACTGTGAGATGCTGATTAGTTAACCCCTTTTTGGGTGTAGACCATCCTCCTGGCACCATGATCTTTTTAATATACAACATTAAAAGAATCTAGACATATATTTTAGAAAAATATAGTCTATCATGTGCCCAAGAATGAAGAAGGAAATTGGTCATAAAATCCTCAAGATCGTATTGTTCATACATGTTTGAATAAATGATAATATGGATAACCGCAACCAAAATGCGTAGCGCCTCTTGCATGTACTGGACATATGTCTAAGTGGAAAACGAAATAATTTGTTGAGGAGGGGAAACCAACCAGTGGCATCCGTCCCTATAGTATGCATTCCATACTACATAGGCTTTAATCATCCGAAGTAGAGAAATTCCTTTGTCGTACTTGCCCATGTGACGAATATGGTAATAGTGCTTGAGCTTCACGAGCTCCAACAAGATCATTAAGATCTTCATAGATGTCGAATAGAATGCAATGAGGGAGTTGTAGCATGGCTCATGCCACACTATCCCTTTGGATAGGACAAATGTCAAATGACGGAATTTATTGTATTCATTTCCAATAAGTAAGATAAGGTGCCATAGACACCAAGGAACCAACTCATGTACAAGAATTCTAGAATGTTGAGGAAAGATCCTCCATGAGTGGTTAACAAGTTTTGTTTGTTTAGATGACTAGTCTCGAACAACTCGTGTTATAGATCAAATGTTTCGACGCGAATGAATATGTATCGTCTTCCTGTATTGTATTGTATTGTATTGTAGGGTGTTATAGTAACCATCTCAGTTAGTGTTCTACAGGAAAGAAACTTGAACACTTAAGAATTTTGAATGGATAGTGATCACTAGCTTCACCCGCAGAGTCCACCAGAATTTCCATGCACTACAAGTTATTATTATGTGGGCCCCCGTAATAATAAATTGTCTTGCATGGTCACCCTAGTATTCTCTCGTTCAGAGCAGGCGATCACGTGTCAACGTCCATTGTCATTACTCGCAGAACGACACGACGTTAGATGAAAAAGGAATAGAGAGAATTTGTGAAAATAACAACTGGAGAGGCACCTTTAAGATGAGTACTTCATCTTCCTTGTCTGGACAAGAGTGTCGTCAATTATGATTTGTATGAGCCACAGGGACCTCGTCCCACTAATGGAGTTGTTGTCTAAGGCTGCCACCTCCGCCTCATCGTCACTACTGAAGTCAGGCATCTCAGCATCCGCGAGAAAGCAACGATCTTCCACGGGATCAATACTTTATGGTCTCACTTAGGAACCACGTTCGTCATAAGCTCCACAATAGACATGAGGTCGATATTCTCATGGAAGATGTATTGTATAAAATATGTCATGTTTGAAAATAGAGTATCATATCTTGTGTAAAAGATGTCTTGTCTTAACCATTTTATGTGTGTCAAGGATGACAATGGAATTCGAAGTCAAAGGCATTTTGTTCTTGCCACAATATTCCTTAGAACACATATATAAATCATTTATATATAATCACATAAAATCCTATCTAACAAGGATTTCTATCTTGCATAAGCTGAACTTGTAAACCGTTTATAATGTGTAAACTGATAATGTAATGTATGTAGGCACATAGTCTGTTAATGTAATGTGTCTATTTCTCATAGACTTCACCAATGGAAATGTCCTCGCTTGATTTATGTGAAGTGAATTTTTGTTGTAGTGGACCTTGAAAAATGTTTATGCAATGAAAACCTTTTGACCTGTCCAATTTTATTTATAATCTGTTCAACATGAACAAGAGGTTTTTGTGAGAGGTCCCCAGTGATTGTAGACTTAGACTCGAGAAAGAATCCTGATTCACTACAATCGATGCTCTGATACCAATCTGTCACACCCGCTCATAGCGGAAGCGCGAGGTGTGATCTGATCGGTTCTCATTGCATAACAATATAAGTAAACATACTAAATGAATAAAAACAAGCTCCAATGCCATTGTCATAATCGTTTCAAAAGAACGCAACATAAGTTAAATGTATTGGTTACAAACCATCAAATGAAAATAAGCTGTCATTGTTTTATACATCAAAATGTAATTCCTAAAATGTCAAGGCTTTGACCACTATATCACCGCAAAGAGGCGGTATATGACGTGCAAGCCCTTTAAATGGTGGCATGGAGTCTTGATACTTGCTTTCCTTGACTGAAATGTCCGCATGGTCCACCAATTTACTGAAATACATGTTAAGTTTGAAAACATCAAAAAAAGTTGGCGAGTTCATGCAGTTTAGTTATATAAGATGTATCTGTAAAATGTGAGTTGTATAAAATGTATCTGTAAAATGTGAGTTGTATAAAATGTATCCATAAAATGTGAGTTGTATAAACTGTATCCATAAAATATGAGTTGTATAAGATGTATCTGTATGTAATGATGTAGTATGTAAAGCGTCAATGAAATCATTGATCATTAATGTTTCGCGAGGACATTAATATGTGTGACGAACTAGGAAGCAATCCAAACCTAGACGATTTCGTGTCGACTACTATCGACTGGGACACAAACGCACTCTTCTGTATGGGTCCACGACCAAGAGTGGGGCTCGCCAAAACCCATTAGATCTAACCCTCTGTACCTAGGTCCAAATTGGATTAATGGTGCTTAGATGTATGACCCAAATCGCACATGATCTAAGGTGTTTCATTCCATGACTTAACATACAATTGAACATGTATTTTCCCCGATAGTTGTAAAGTTGTAAAGCATTTAAAATGAATAGGGGACATGAACTCACAGAATCGTGTACGTGAATAGAAGTAACTATGATCTCACGTGCGGTCGTCCTCAATAGTGTTGCGACCTACAAATGTTCTTATATTTGTTAGACACTTCGGTCTTTATAAATAACTTGAGTACAAGTCTTGTGTCTTGAATGTGTGTTAGATGTATGATTTGTCAAACTGTTATATATATATATATATATATAGGGGACCGCTAAAATGAGAACCACCTCGAGTTGTAAGAACCGTGAGAACTACACCGTGCGGGGCGAGGTGGACCAAGTTTTTTTTTCAAAAACGTAGTTTCGTGTATTATAAACACATTTGTAAAAAAAATTCAAAAAAAAAATGTCGTGTGTGTAGTTTTGAGCACCACAAGTTTGTGTTTACGGGTACCGTAAATCTAACCGGAAAATTTACGGGTACCGTAAACACAAACTTGTGGCGCTCAAAACTACACACACGACATTTTTTTTTTGAATTTTTTTTACAAATGTGTTTATAATACATGCATCTACGTTTATGAAAAAAAAATTTGGTCCACCTCGGTCCGGATCAAAAAGTTCTCGCGGTTCTTACAACTCGAGGTGGTTCTTATTTTAGCGCAATTCTATATATATATATATATATATATATATATATATATATATATATATATATCACCAAAGATACATATGTAATCTTGTATCTTGTGAGTTGTATCATCGGGTCTTGTCCTCTTGATTTCATGTCTTTTATGAATAAATTGTATAATTGTATTTTCATCAATTATACCATATAGGGCTGTAAACGAATCGAACGAACACGAACGAGGCCTTGTTCGTGTTCGTTCATTAAGGAAATAAATGTGTTCACGAACGGTTCATGAACACTTACCGAACGAGATTTTATGTTCGTGTTTGTTCATTAAGGAAATGAGCGTGTTCACGAACGGTGCACGAACATAAGCGAACACAAATAAATTTGGTGAACGCGATGAAGGATAAAGGTGGATGGCCAAGAGAGTAGCACTAGAACTTGAATCTCTTATTGTGGAACGGAGGTAGATCATATTCATCGATGTAAATAATGAGAAAAGAAAGGGAAATGGTCCATAAAGAAGGTGAAAGAGGGTTTCCTAGTTTAATTGTTAGTGTAATGATATAAATAAAAGTTTAGTAGTATAAAAAGTATAGATAAAATATATGAAAGTATAAAAATCTTTAATTAAAACACCAACATACGAACATAAACAAACGCAAATGAAAGAATGTTCACGAACACCTTACCGAACGTTCACGAACACAATTGAACGAACGAGACTTTTATTCATGTTCGTTCATTTAACTAATCGAACGGAATTTGTTGTTCATGTTCGTTCGTTTATTAAACGGACGAACATAAACGAACTTCCCGCCGAACGGTTCACGAATTGTTCGCTGAACGTTCGGTTCGTTTACAGCCCTAATTATATGTCATTGGACCGAGCCCATGTCTTAATGTTATTGGGTCTAACCCATGAATTTATGTTATTGGGCCATAATATTATTGGGCCTAAATATTATTCGGCCCAAATATTATTGGGCCTTAGCCCATATATCTTGTCATTGGGCTTAGCCCATGTATTCATGTTATTGGGCTTAATGTTATTGGGCCTTAGCCCATATGTTTTCACATTGGGCTTAGCCCATGTATTCATGTTATTAGGCTTAATGTTATTGGGCCTTAGCCCATATGTTTTGACATTGGGCTTAGCCCATGTATTCATGTTATTGGGCATAGCCCAAGTATTTTGATAAGCCCATTTATGAAGATAAGCCCAATTGTAAATATAAGCCCATTTATAAAAATAAGCTCATTTGTAAGTATAAGCCCATTTAAAAAATAAGCCCATTTATAAAACATCTTTCATTTTATAAAAATCACCATACATGGAGTTTTTAGTTAAATAGAAGACATATAAGTTTTTATAAGTTTCTAAAATTTCGACTTTTGTTAACGGTAATATATATGTATATATGTATCCGCGTCGAAAGATCGCCTAAGCGTCGTAGTAACTCCTCGGAATGGAGATATGTTTAAAGATTCGCCCGTCGTTCGTTTTGACCATAAGTTGTGTCTGAAGGCTCGGAATGTCTTTAAGTTGTTTTTAAGGCATATTTACATGTAGTCTTGTAAGACTTTAGTCGAAATGTACATTGTGTTTATTTGTACCATTGTATTCAAGTTCCTAGTTATCATACATATAACTAATACAAACAAATAACACATAGCACATAAGTTGTTAAGTTAACTGAATATATATTTTCTCAAAAATATATATTTATATCAAACTTTTCTTTTATAAAAACAATTCTTTAAAATCTTTTTAATCTAATAAAGATTTTGTCAAAAATAATAGTTTTTATAACTTATGATTTTTAAGAAAAATGGCCACATTTCCTTTGAAATATATACTATGCCATGTTTATATAAAACATATATTTCTCTTATAAAATCACCAATAATCTTCTCATATTTTTCTTAATAAAAACATATGAGATTTATATCAAAATCTAAACAAGATAAAATCAATAACATGTAGGGTTTTGGTATGATCATAACATAAGTTAACTAGTTCAAAATCCATGATTTACTTCTAGTTTTAACAAACTTTTTATAAAAACCCATCTTGTGTGTTTCTTTTATAACTTTGTAAAAGTATTATTTTTAGTGAAAAACCTCTTATACTTTAACAAAATCCAAGATTATGATCATCCATTTAAACATTTATGTTTAGAGAACAAAATAATAATTATTAATAAACCCTTTAAGGTTGTCAAAATGGGTTCTCTGGGCGATTTTGGAGACATAGGCGTTCTTGTGAAACCCTAGCTTTTTCTTGCCAATCCTGCTCACGATTGATCTTGCTTATCAGCTTAGGGTTTCTGATCGATCCTTAGCTGATTCATTCGCATTTGTGCTTCTGATTTTGGGCAATATATCTTCAGTATTTTTGAAGTTAGGGCTCTGATTTCGTTGTTCTGATTTTCGGCTATACATCTGATTCAACGGCGCTGTTCTTAGGCGTTAATAAGGTGATTTCAGATTTTGATATAAGGTTTTGGATTTCGTTATTTTCTGATTAGCAAAGGGGGTGCGGCTGGTTCCTTATTGATTTAGGGTTTCAACAACTTTCTTTATCATTCAAACGTTAGCTTGACGACTACTAGGGTTTGGCACGGTTTAATCGATTGCTTTCAGTGATTGCTTTCAGCCGTCATATCTTGAATTTCTGTTGACCATCACTAGGGTTTTGATCATATGGCTGTTGATAAGGATGAACAAACTGAGGATAATTCAAACGTTTTTGCGAGAAAGGTCCGAAGTATCGATGGGAAACCTTTTGAGCCAAGACAGAATTCACAGATTCTACGGTTTCAGAAGTGGGTAATAAGAAGGTTCGGTTCATGTTACCGCTGAATGATACTGAATACGCTCTTGGCTGTTCGGATTCACCAGATTAGGAGTATGCAATGGTTTTTGATAAGCGAAATGTATCATTTGTGCTCCCGCTAAATGATGTCAGTCCTGCTCGTGTCCGAAAGCAGGAACAGGGTGATAATGCTCGAGTCCAACAACATTTGTATGCTGATGTGGTACTAAACAAATAGGGTGAGCAGAGTGGTCCTAATGGGTTGGTAATCCAAATCAGAATCAAAGTGAGGAGGAAAGTGCTAGGAAGACCAATGATGCGGCTAACCAAGTACCGAAAGTCAATTTTCGAAAGCTAATCTCAGATGCCTCATTGGATGGTGTGGATGTAGTGCTTCCGATTGACTCTGTTCGCCAAGTTAACAAAAGGTTAGCTAACACTCTTTATGGTTACTTCCTGGGGGATAGAATTGCATATCCGGTTGTTGAATACTTTGTGAGAACAAATTGGAAGAAACACGGTCTTCTGAAAACGATGATGAATTCAAATGGGTTCTTTTTCTTCAAGTTTGAAGATAGAAAGGGGATGGACGTTGTTCTTGAAGGGGGTCCTTGGATGATCCGTAACAAACCCTTGTTTCTCAATATTTGGTCCCCTACAAACACCCTTAAAAAAGAAGAGTTTAAAAAGGTTGCAGTTTGGGTGAAATTGCATGACGTCCCTCTATTGGCTTATTCTGACGATGGGTTAAGCATGCTGGCTTCAAAAATTGGATCTCCTGTGCGGCTGGATTCGTATACTGTTGACATGTGTAATGAGGCTTGGGGACGGAGCAGCTATGCTAGGGCTCTCATTGAAATTTCAGCTGATCAGGATTTGAAAGGCACTATAACCATGGCTATTCCTGAATTAGATGGAAACAAATATGTTACGGAGATTATTCGGGTGGAGTATGAATGGGAACCTCCGAGATGTGTTCACTGCTGTGTGTTTGGGCATGACTCTGAGGAATGCCCTACACGTATTGGCTCAACATCCAAACCTCCTATTAACAGGCCAATAGTAGACGAGGATGGTTACACTGAAGTTCCGGTTAAGAAGAGTGCAAAGAAGAATGGCTTTCAAGTTAATAACCAGAAGCCTAAATTTGAATACAGGCCGGTGGATAGGAAGAAAAAGGCCGTTACTTCTCAGCAGGTTTCTACTTCCCATAAAATCCAAACTCGTAATCCGTTTTCTGCACTCGAGTGTGTTGGGGGACGGGGTGTTTCAACTCAAGAGAGAAATAAAGGGGGTAGACAGATTCATGTGAATTTAGATGAGGACGGGGTTGAAGTTGTCTATGATGAAACCAATGATTCGGGTACATATTCTTCGTCTTCTAGAACAGGGCAAGCACCTCTTCCACGAAGATCTCCAATGGTTAGTTTGTCTTTGGTTCGTCTAAAGGGGCTGCCGTTTCGTGGCAACTTCATTTTCGATGATGGAGGTTGAAGATTTTGGTTATGTATTGTTTTGTCTGCTAGATATTTTTGCATGATATGTAGTAGGCTAGGTTTGATGTGATGTCATAGGTTCTTTTATGTTTGTTGGCTTACATATATGGGGCATGTCCTGTATATGAACTAGTGTGGAATTCATCCTCACTACTTGTACTTATTTTCGGTTTATAATAGATTCACCGGGGTAACCCTTTACCCAAAAAAACATTTATGTTTAACAAAACCCTTAAACATTAACTTGTATACTTGTTAGATTATGTTATTAAACATCTTCTAACAAGTTATTCATATGCTAATCATCAAAACTATACCAAATATGCAAGTAATCCTCCTTAAATCATAACATAAAGATACTTTTATATCATGATTATTATTTTGCTTCTTTGTATTTTCATATATTTTGTATGATTATTTATTTTATTTCATGTTCTTTAAACAAATAATACATAAATAAGTATAAAAAAAGGATTTTAGAAGCTTACTACTAGCACTTGTGGCTAGGGATGATCTATATGATGATTAAAGAAAAGAAAAAGTGTTGATCTTGGGGTTTTGAAAGCTTTGGAATGGATGGAAAGACTTGCTTCTTCTTGTAGTATCCTTAGATTATCTTATGTATCTTCAAGCTCCATGTTGATCACGAAAAAGTGTTAAAAAGATGAATGATTTTGGTGGGTGTTCTTGGCTAGGATATGAAGGTTGAGAGAGTTTCTTAACTATGTGAAAAATAAGGTGAAAAGTGAGATGAAATGCTATAGTGATTATGGTAACTAATGTTATAAGTCTTCCCCCAAGTTCTCCAACTTGTGCAAGTTGCAACACCTTAGTAATATCTAAAATATTTATGGGAACAATTGTAAAAAAAGTGGGTCCCACATGGGTAAGTTGCAACTTGTTTCCTTAGGTAAAAATGTGTTAGTTTTTGAGATGTTATGTTAGGAATACTTGTATGTATATGTGTTTAAGTGTTAAGAAGGTGTTAGTGACCATTATTAGTCTAATATGATCTAAATAATATTAGATGGTCACTAAAAAAAAGATCTGATATTGTTCGGATAATCGTTTCGCTTTGTTTCCGTTAGTCGTTATTTGAACGCTAAGCTTGTGTAACTTGTGTGAATTGATGTAGTTTTTGGTTCGGATGATACCCAAAGGTATCCTCATATGAATTCTATGTTAAACATCATTTTCGCATGTTGTAAAAATATTAAAAAGTTGATTTCTGCGGAAAAGTGTTGAAATCGTCGCTTTTAGTGCTTTTCGGGCAATTTTTAGTGTTGTCGGACTTCGGAAAGGTTTTAAATCAAACCCTTGCATTCCTAGTTACGGTTTAATATATATTAGATGTTGGACTTTCGTCTGAGTCCTAAAGATGTCGTTTAGATGGTTTCTGCGGATCCTGCGTTTTCGTCAGAATACTAGTTTACTAGGTGTTTTTCTAGTAGTTTCGATGCATCATTTAAACTGTTTCAAATGTATTCAATAAAAATGAATCATGTGCATCCTAAGTAAGTATTCCATGAGTATTCTAAGTGTATGTTACAAAATACGCAGTTCGGGTGTTCAAAATGCATAAAAATGTAGCTAAAAATGAGTACTTTAAGTGTATGAATATTGCCGGAAAGTGGCAGTTGTCACACTATATTGATATCTGTACTCTGGGTTAATGCTAGGCCTTGAGAACTCAGGTATGAACTACCGTTCAGTCAAAGAGATGAAGGCTTGACTTTTAGGTGTGTCCCACTTAGGGATGTTCTTTACAACTACACTTGATTCATATCTTTCGATATTTTTCAAGCACGTAAAGTATTATACGAGGTCTAGGCCATTGCTGACGCAAAATTAGAAGACCAGGTATAATACCCCAGATATCAGACAGTATAAATACCTAGTATCTCAGAATCAGGCAATCTCTCAAACGAGATTTCGGGGGTTACCCATATATCCAAGAGATGTTCCCCACGAGATAAGTAAGATATTGATTTTATGTTTATATCTCGAAATCAATCTACTAAATGTGTAAAAACCTACTGGCATATCATCAGTGAGACCGTTTATCACATTTAACTTTCCATTTCTTTAGCGTACTATGATTGTCTACTAATGTACTATCATTTCCTCTTTTTACACAAAAACTCGTTTTTGAATTTTCTATTGTTTTTGGCTTTTTCAAATTTTCAAATGTTTTTGTATTTTCTGAAATTTTTACTCCCCCTAAAATTCAAAACATTTAGGAAAATTTGACAACCCGATGCAGATAGCTTTGTCTCGCCATCAACTTTCTACTTCACATGCTCTGTATTGCATAAAGTACCCTCATGATTTACAACACATTAATTTTTAACAATGTTAAAACCATTTAATCACTTTTGAAATAATCATGTTTGTTCAGCCGTGAGGGTTTTGGCATATTCAATCAACATTTTTAAATTTTTAATTTTTGACAAATTTAAAAACAAACATATTTTTTTTTTCATTTTTCAATTTTTGACAAAATAAAAACATATTTTTGGTTTTTCAATTTTTTCTATCTTTAGGGTTTTTGGTTTAAGGTTTATTTATGTACAAAAACGAATAAACTCCTTATTTTCAGTTGCAGGGTTCAGCCTCCTCTCGTGCCAGGTTGCTCCCTCCTTTATCTTGACAATCAACCATCATCTGGAGCACCTGCACATATAACGAATTCAATTACTTGAATAAAGCAACCCAAGCCTGCTTTGACTCAGGTAACTTAATATGTATTTTTCCAGGTAACACTAGCTAGTTTCGTTCATTCTTCTAAAAAAATATTCTCTTAAATTTTCTCATCAACATAAACCTTTTGTTGCTTGACCACCCAAATTTGACCTTTTAAAACATTTCTTTTATAATCTTGATTCATTTTGAATGTTTTAATTTTGAACAACAACTTTTGGTTTCCAAAACTGGTTTGGTTTTGTCATATCAACCGTTGTTTTCCAACTTTGTGTTGTCCTAAATCTAGGTGTCACTGCTTTCCAAGTTTGGTGAGATTCAGCCTTTGAACTTTTCAAGATGTCCAGTTTTATTACATTTAAAACATGTTCTTTTTGAAACATCTTTGACCTGTTATTGTTGTTTCTTTTGAGCATAGAACTCTTCATTAGACTGTCGTCTAAATTAGAGTTCCTTCTCTTCCTCTGAACTTGTTCCATGAACAAAGTTCATCTTTTTCTGATAATTTGGTTTTCCAAATCTTTTCTGATTTTGTTTCTTCTTATAACCCAACCCAACCTTCATGTTTTTCTTTTTGTAACCAGGTTTATTATAAAAAGTTTTCTTGCGCTTCCCAGCAAATTTTGAAATTTTCAGATTTTTCAATTTCTACCAATTTGAACACTTTGTCAATCTTTTCCAAAATCACATTCTGAATCGGAACTTCAATATCTGAGAATAATTTGTCTGATCCAATGGTGGTATAAGCCAATCCTATCGAATCATCATTTGCATCTTTCTCAGAATTTGAATTTTTTATATAACTTTCATGAAAACTTCCCTCATTTTCATCCTGTGACACAGACTTATCTGTTTTGGTAGACTCCTCTGTGAGAACACTTTCAACAACCTTATTTACCACCTCAGAATCATAAAGATCATCAGATTTGGTGTAAGTCACATCGATGTTGTCAGATAATTGGTCAACCATGTTTATTGATTTTTTCACCTTTTCGCCATCATAGAATGTATAATTATTCTCCAACGGTGGTGGAACTTGATCGTATTCTGACCCAATTCACTTTTTGTTCTTTTCTGACTCTTCGCCATCGGGTGTGATGTTGAAAATACGTTCCAAAATGTATGAAGAAGCATGATAACTTTGAAGTTTATTAACCAATTTTTCTTTTTCAGCTAGTTCTTGTTTAAGTTTGGCAACATCATCAATATAAATATTTAAAACCATTTGTTTTCCTTCATATTTGGCTTCAAGAAATTTGGTTGTTTTCTAGCATGCAGACAATCTATCATCCAGACTTTTGACTCTACTTTTCAAAGTTTCATAAGCTTCTTTTACTGTGTGATATGACAATTTCATTATATCATATTCTTTTTGCAACTGTTGAATAGTTTTATCTTTTTGAGCACATTCGTTGCAATAAGCTAAACACTTTTGTTTCAAAATTTTGTTTTCGTTTTCAAGATTTTCACATTTTTGTGTTAGTTCTTTTTCTTTTTCTTTTTCTTTTAAAAGCCTTTCGTTTTCAGGCATTTCATTACATTTTTCTTTGGAAATCTTTTCTATTTTTGTAAATTCAGTATCTCTGTATCTTAAATTTTTATCCTTCTCAGTACAAGCACTGCACGTTTCCATGCATTTCTTGCACTGTTGTCCCACTTTATTATCAATTTTAATTGATGAATCAGAAGAATCAGTTTGAGTTGTTACCTTAGCTTTTGGCACTGTGGCTTCTTTCTTCTTCTGGTTCTATTCTTCTTCAACCACCTGTTGTTTCTCAGCAACAGCTTCCTCTGCTTTCACATCAGCCTTCTTCACCTCATTCACCATCTTGTTGCTTTCAACAACAATATCCTCTATTGTCTTCTTCTTTTCTAAACTGACATATATCACCTTCCTTATGTTTTCCTCAACCTTTTCTCTGTATCTAGGAATTTCTTTGAGCCCTTTGCACCAGACACCAACAGTTGGAATAGTAGCAACTAGTGCCTCAAAATCTACTTTGTCAGGATCAACTGTTGGGTTTCCTTTAGGATCAACATAACATTCTTTCTCTTCACACCATCTATTTGCCCACCTTGCTTCTTTGTAAGCCTTATACACTTCACTCAAATACCCTCAAGCTTGTTCTTCTTCTCAGCTCTGTTTGAACTCAGCAACTAATGCCTTAAGTTCTCCATCTTCTTTAATATATTTATTCCAATTAAAACCTTCATCATCTTGAATTCTCCATCTGTTATTATCTTGAATCATACTGGGACCACTACTAACATCATGAATTGTTAACATAGCTTGTTTCTTCTCTTTAGATGACCCTTCTTCAATCTGCGTTCTTGACAGTTGCTCGTTGTGGCGATGATAAATAGCTTTCTTGTAGTAGTCTTCGTGAAAAGGATTCACACTATCATCTACTTAGTTATTTGTGCATTCTCTTTTGAAGTGCCCCTTCTGTTTAGATTTAAAACAAGTAACTTTAGCTTTATCAAAACCTATCTTCATATCAGGGCCTTTCAAACACTTTCTCCCAGTGATCTCCATGAACCGTTGAGCTCTCCTGATGACGCTTGCCATGCACTAGTGAATATCCATGAGCTCCATCTCTTCCGGGTCTACCTGATTGTAATCCTCCTTCGTCATATTCAGATTACCGATCATTCCTGCAATCAGACCTTTATATGACTCCTGAACGGAAGACAAGAAACTCATGTGCTGTCTTTCGAAATTAGTGTTCAAATTTGGAGAATCTTTCCAGTTTTGATTCGGACTGGATTTAGATGATACAAAAGATGAATGGTATCCAGAATCATAACTTTGAGACTTGCTCCTTGATGATTCACTAGCATACTTCTTCGGTAATACAAATCAACATTCTGCTGGTAACTCGAACTGGACATTTTGTTTTGTTTTTGTAACTCTAGATCATGTCCTTCAAGTTTTTCGATCAGACTATCCAAAGTAATCTCATCAAACTTAGCATCATTCTTCAGCACAATCACAAACTTATTCCAATCTTCATCCTATGGTAACGCCTCGACCAGTTTATCAACAATCTCTTCTCTTCTTTCTTGATACCAAACCTTTCCAGCTCAATTTTCAGATGACAAAATCTTTCTATCATTTGTCTAACTGTTTCGCCCTTCATACATCCAACAAATCGAATTCCTTTTTTAGCAGAGAGATTTTGTTTTTCTTGATATATTTACCACCTTCGGCTTTTAGCTTCAGTGCTTCCCACATCGACTCGGAACTTTCACCACGTTGAAGTAAAAACAAGATATCTTCTCTAACGGATTGTTTTAATAATGTTACCATTTTTAGTTCATTAGAGTGATTAGTTTTATCGATTTTTGAAAATTGTTTAATTTCAAGTAATACATTTTGATCATTCACTGGTTTTTCATATCCGAAATTCATCATAATCCAACTCTCATAGGCATACGCCTTCACCCAGTTCTCAAATCTAGTGCTCCACCAATGATAATCTTCTATGTTCATGAGTTTCGGTGGTCGTTGACGATTTCCATACACACTGTCATACTTCAAACTTTCTGAAATAGCATTCAAAACCGTTTTAGTTGCAACCGGGGTTGGTTTAGTTGTTGTTTCGGATGTAAATGTGTTGTAAAACATGTTGTAGAATTCTTCAGCCATGATTACCTGCAAACACACAAACACTTGATCAAACTTTTAAAACCAAACAATACAGTGTATTTGGTCCGGATGGACTTGTTTAGATGGGTTTTAGTCCAGATGGACTTTTGATTCCTTTAACCATTGAATGCGTACGAACACGTGAAATGTGCGGAATCCAATCACGTGTGTGGATAGAACACGAAGACGTAATTATAAACTGATTTTATTACTGATATAACAGTGTTTACACCACGAAATCAAACGGGCAGAGCTTCGCCCCAAGAATGCCCAAAATTTATCAAATGACAAGACCCTACTCTCCTATTTATAGGCATCCTCCATCCAGATGAAACATGCTAGTGGATGGACTCCATCCGGATGGATGAGCCTCCATCCGGACTGATGGACTCTAACATAACATATCCGGATGAACCTGGTGATGCATTCGTTCGGATGGACTTTGTGTCCATCCGTCCGAATGGACTATAACATGTATCAACTTTGTCTTTTGCTCCGTTTAGCACTGGTCTTGTATCACCTGATTATGCGACGATACTTGATTGACGCAAGCGATAGACATATGCACTCACAAACTGTAAGTCAAACAGTTTGACTACCGTTTGACTTTTGGTTTTGACAATGAATTGTTCAAGACAAAGTTCAATTGAACTTTGCAATGTGATCATAATCACGATGGTTATAATCCCTTGAGATTATACCTACTGATTACCACGTTGACTAGTCGAAGTGACGAGTCAAAGTTTCGGTAAAAATGCACAAATATGTGCATTTTACGACGGAACTATTTTAAAGTATCAAAACCCTTTGTTTAATACCATATCAGTTTTTCAACTGAGTTAAACATGTTTTGACATGTTTAACTCGTCACTTCTATTTTAGTGCTTATTTAGGGTCGTAAGTCGAGCGGTTTGACTTTCGAATCCGACCCGTTTGGTCGATCATTAAGATTCGACAAAACAAATATTTGTGACCATAGTTGTATAAGTAATAACCTCCAAAGGTTATACCTTATGGTCACTTCGTTTGGTTAGTGTTATGATAAGTCGATTATTATATGCCTAAAAATGGCCAAAATGCCCTTTTTTTCATAAATCCGTTTTAAAAATATGTAATCAACTTTTTGACATATAAACTGATTTTGAAACTTAATTAAACATATTTTGGCATATAAGACTTATCATAACTCATATTTAACCAGCAGAATGCATATTTGTGCAAATGACACGTTAAAGTAGCGTAAACTACCTTAACGGGTCAAAAGCACTTAGGATTCATTCCAAATCAGAATGTAGACTTTGTTAAACCATTTCATATGAGTTTAACACTCATTTGGTTTACAAGACCTCATTCTATCCGATCTCCCGATTTATGTACCGTAACTTTAACATAGTTACCCGTTGTTAGGACACATTAGGACACGTTCGATGCTTTATTATATCACTTGATTCAAGAATACTTTGAAATCCCAAGTGAGTACATAGCTCCCCTCTTTTATGCTTACAATTGTTTTGGGGTGACTCATATGTGCTAAATTGTTTTCAAGTTTTCAAAAGCAAAGTTTATAGTTTATATAAAACACAACAATTTCAATAATGTGAACGAGCTTGTTGGTGCGTTAATTCATAACACGAATGACATTCATTAGGTTTGATCAAGCCGACCAGTAGTATGTTATGGTACCATAGGAATGACAATCCCGTTATCGGGCTATCCACTGGATTTGGTGGATAGTTTAGGGTAACAACAGAATTTGTTATTTTAACAATTCATGTGTTGATTTGTTAGTCGAGTTAAAGAGGCCTTTCAGGGTCAATTAAAGATACCCCATGGGTGGTATAGTCGAGTCACACAGGTTTGAATGTGTTCATTAAAGAATGACCAAAAGTCTTAACAATTAAAACAAGGACGATGGACGATTTGTTTATAACACGGACGAATGACGATTGATTTATAACACGGACGAATGACAAATGATTTATAACACGGACGAATGACAAATGATTTATAACACGGACGAATGACAAATGATTTATAACACGGACGAATGATATTTGAATTATAAAACGGACGATTTGGACGATTGGTTTATGGTAAGTGATTAGATAACGAGATGGGTGTAATGTGATAAAAGCATGGTGGATACGCCACTGGTACTTCCAATATATAAGTGCTTTTATCACATTACATGTCGTAGCTTTATCTAGATCACTTGAACGAATGTTTTCAAATGATATCACGCAACGATGTTTACTTAAAGATATAAATGATACTATGATTACTTTCAAGACGATTTACTACTTGGTTTTAATACAAAGACAAATTTTTTCGGTCAAGATTCATGGCTACAAAGGTTTTGTTATACTTATATCAACTTATAATGTTGATAAAATATATATTGCAATATCAAACACCTTTTGATTTCAAGGATTACACTCGTCGACTCTCGAGGTTGGATGAGGTATTGCAATAAGAATTCAAAGCCATGAATTTGACACACAAAACCTATGTACTCGCCAGCTTTTTATGCTGACTGTTTTTCACATATGTTTCAGGTTCTATTATGTGACGATTGTTGATTACATGCTACACATAGGATGGACTCGTGCCTTAGCGACTTTAAAACTTGAAAGATAATTGTTTGTACTTATTTGGTTTGTTTTAAAACAATGAATCTATTAATGGAATAAAACAAAACTTCAAATACCATGTGTTGTGATGCAATGATTCTGTGACATGACTCCCCGACGTTTCTGCCGCGGTTTGTTGTATTACGCGGTCGGGGTGTTACAGAAAAGTCGGTATCAGATCCATGGTTATAGGGAATTAGGTTATTAGTGATACTCCTGGCCTAGTCTACAACCTTCCTAGGACCCTAACGCGAGGTTTCCTTACGTTTAGATTTTTAATACAATACCATCACCTATCTTTAGGTGATTAACAAAAACAAAACACAATTCATTCTCTGGTGTCAAAACTTTTCCAAAACTTCACAAGAAATCATCTATCCTTAGATGATTTGTTTTAGGCTTTTAGGCCTTTGCTATTTTCAAAATCTCGTCAAAGTCTGGGGTTTAATAATGTGAACATGTGCAATCCGGAAGGGTGGGTACTTGTACCCTGAGTTTTCTGTCTAAGGCTAGAGTGTTCGTACAAATCCACATCATCGGACTAGTCACTCTTACCTGGGAACTCTTGGGGTGAGTGTCCACCTATAGGCTAAAGCACGTCTCCGCGATACATTATAAAGACCCATTTACTTTGATTAGTCACTGTGTTATGTGTTTCTTTTAGGTAACGAACAAATGATCACAATCTTTATGCTTCGTTGATATTTTTAATCGGTTTGATTATCTAATAACATCTCACTTGTTTCTCTCATATTTTCCACTCTCTTTAGAATGCCTCCTCATCGCAGCGATACTAAAGGTCTGAACTGGCTAACACAATCGCCCAACAAATAAGCATAATACTCTGTGGGACCATTGAGTTAGCTGTCGCCATCTCTCATATTGATGATGAAACTACTCACGAGGCACCTAAGAAGACAAAAGCCAAACCTTCAAGAAAATCAAGGAAGCGTAAAGCTTCAAAGAATCTTACAGTGATTGCTCCAACTCCGCTTAATCTAGTGGGACCTAGCCAGGTGGCAACACCACCAGCTAAGAAGCCATACAAAGGAAAAGCTCCTTTGTGCAATCAATGTAACCTTCATCACTATGCCAGTGTCCACTGCCGAAAATGTTCAAACTGTGGACTTATTGGTCATATAACAAATGTTTGTCGTTTAGCCTCTACGCTAAACCAAGCTATGGCAGTTCCTACTCAACATATCGCAACTCCTCATGCGATACATGTTTGTCTTAACTACCCACACGGAACCTGCTTCAATTGTGGTTATCATTAAGATCCGACCAAACACATATTTGTGACCATAGTTGTATAGGGAATAACCTCCAAAGGTTATACCTTATGGTCACTTCGTTTGGTTAGTGTTATGATAAGTCGATTATTATATGCCTAAAAATGACCAATATGCCCTTTTTGCGCATAAATCCGTTTTAAAAATATGTAATCAACTTTTTGACATATAAACTGATTTTGAAACTTTATTAAACATATTTTGGCATATAAGACTTATCATAACTCATATTTAACCATCCGAATGCATATTTGCGCAAATGACACGTTAAAGTAGTGTAAACTACCTTAACGGGTCAAAAGCACCTAGGATTCATTCCAAATCAGAATGTAGACTTTGTTAAACCATTTCATATGAGTTCAACGCTCATTTGGTTTACAAGACATCATTCTATCCGATCTCCCGATTTATGTACCGTAACTTTAACATAGTTACCCGTTGTTAGGACACGTTCGAAGCTTTGTTATATCACTTGATTCAAGAATACTTTGAAATCCCAAGTGAGTACATAGCTCCCCTCTTTTATGCTTACAATTGTTTTGGGGTGACTCATATGTGCTAAATTGTTTTCAAGTTTTCAAAAGCAAAGTTTATGGCTTATATAAAACACGACGATTTCAACAATGTGAACGAACTTGTTGGTGCGTTAATTCATAACACGAATGACATTCATTAGCTTTGATCAAGCCGACCAGTAGTATGTTATGGTACCATAGGAATGACAATCCCGTTATCGGGCCATCCACTGGATTTGGTGGATAGTTTGGGGTAACAACAGAATCTGTTATTTTAACAAATCATGTGTTGATTTGTTAGTCAAGTTAAAGAGACCTTTCAAGGTCTATTAAAGATACCCCATGGGTGGTATAGTCGAGTCACACAGTGTAGGATCGAATTCTGACCCGAACGAGTCTATCAGAGGAGTTTTGATCAGATACAGGTGCGGAAAACAAGTACCTGACGTAGAAACAACTAGATCTTCACTTAAATCACCTTATTGATTGATATAACAGCTTTTACATCCAATTCTCACACCGGAAACACCTCGGTATGGAAAACAAGAACGTTACAAATGATTTCGCTCATGTGGTATATATAGGGACTAGGTTTCGCTTATATGGACATGTACACAAAAGCGAAAACCCCTATTGTACGTATAAGCGAAACTAATAGTTTCCCACATACGGACATGTACACATAAGCGGAACTAATAGTTTCCCACATACGGACATGTACACATAAGCGGAACTAATAGTTTCCCACATACGGACATGTCGGGAAATCTCGTACAATGAGCCCTAATCTAACATTCTAAGACTAAGACTCGATACAAGACGAAGTCGACAGATGTATGCACTAACAGACTCCCCCTCAGATGTTGACGAGTCTTATGTGTCGAGTCTTCGCATCTTCAGTCTTGATCTGTCTCTGGGCTTCAATCTCTCAATCTTTTCACGCAAGTCTTCAGACTCCCCCTTGCGATATGCTAGCATTTCTTAGTTCATCAGCATCATCAGCTTTAGGATCGTTGTCTGGCTTTCCATCTAACAGCTTCTCAATATCAATCAGCTTGGCTCTTCATGTTCCAAGATCATTGTCTGGCTATCTCCAATAAGAGTCCTCAGGTATTGGAACCTGGCTCTCATCTAGCTCAGATCTCAGAAATGAATAACCTGGCTCAACTTGACCTGCATAAGCTTTACCTCAAAGTAAATTTCTCTCACATACATATTTCAAACATATAAACTTGCACTAACTCAGACTCACTCTCAAAACCCAAACAAAATGATTTTTCAATCTAATGAACCATTTGAAGGTTTGATAAAAAATAATCAGTGTCAAAACTAACTCCCCCTCAAATTATACTCATCATCTTTAGCACTCAGAATTTTGAAAATCAGCTTTCCAATATCAGTTGTCAAAAATCTTTTTGAGTTTTCTGAAACTTTATGCTAAAACACACTGAAATCTTTTTGGATTTTGAAATAAAGAAAAATGTAATGCATTAAAGAAATATTTACAAACAATATTTTTGTGAGTTCGTGTAAGAGGATCATATCAGTTTTTGAGACACGTCACCAACACCGTTAAGCTTCATTTTATTTTAAGTTTTAAACAATTCACCTAGATTGTCAGTATATTTGTCCACTTAAATTTTCACACAAAGTTCAATTGATCCGAGATACGATGTTAATGTTTTAATGACTTGAACTTATCCATGTGTCCCACTTCTTGAATATACTCCCGTATCCAGATCCCAATATTCAGTCTTACAGGTGAGTATACCACAGATGATATCTGTAAAGGGGTTAAATGCGAGGGCCGTGAGAGCTCAGGTCGATACTTCCATATACGCAGAGAGATGACGGCTTCGACTTTTCGGTGTGTCCCCTTTAGAGGATCTTTTGAATTACAACAGCAGCGACTATCAATTTTATTGTTTCATCAGCATGCTGAGGGCGATGCTATGTTTCAAGCATTTGCGGAAAGCATTATACGGGGACTATGTCAGTATTTCCATACAGTAGAAGTCCCGGGATAATACCCCAGATATCACTGAGCATAAAGACCTAGTATCTCCGAATAAGGGACCTTTCAAACAAGATTTCAGGGGTTACCTATATATCCAAGATGTTGCTACCCACAGAATAAGCAAGTTTGAGTTTTTAGGTTTATATCTCGTCACAATCTTACTAAACGTGTAAAAACCTACTGGCATATCCGCAGTGAGATTGTTTATCACATTTTAACTTTCCAATTCTTTAGCATGTTGTGACAGTCCACTAATGTACTATCATTTCCTCTTTCCACAATGAAACTCATTTTTGAATTTTATCATGTTTTTGGCTTTTTCAAATTTTCTAATGTTTTTGGATTTTCTGAAATTTTCTACTCCCCCTAAAATGCAAACACATTAAAGAAATTTGAAAACTATCTAAGCTCTTGACCCACTTAAAGAAAATTGAAAAGAAACTGTGCAGAAACATGACAACCGATATCAAATCGCCTCAATTCGCCATTCACTAGGCATAAACAATCTGAACTCCCCCTTTCACAAACCATTTTCTCATTTAGATTTCAAAACACTTAAGTTTGTTTTAATCAAAATGATTTTTCCGGGAAATGAGTTTGTTTTTACCACTAGTAAGTTTACCACTTGTTTAAGTACGGGGATATGGTTCATCATCTTGTCAGTTTTATCAAATGTAGTAAATCAAGTACAACTTAATGTCCCTGATTTACCAGTTTTGCAATTAAGCAACCTGTAAACCACTTGTAAGAATAACCACTTGTAGATATAACCAATCAATACCAATTGTAGGAATGAGTCATCTACATTTTACCCATCAAAGTGCCGATTCCTGCTTCGCACTTACCAACCTGGAAGCTCCGGCGTAGTCATTCAACCTGTAAAATTTTAACAAGTTCAAGTATTTTCAAAAACAACCTTTTTAAACATGAAAGATGCTGATTCCTGATCCACGATTACAAACTTGGGATCTCCGGCAAGTCAGGTTTTTCAAGCAAAGAAAATGTCCACCCAAGCCTGACCAGCCTTGGGTGATTTCAATTCGGATTTTGTTGGGGAGTAAGTTGCTTTCTTTTTAGCGTAGAAATCCTTTACCCCTTTCACCTTCCCATCAACCATCTTTCCGAAAATCTTCTTAACTTTCCCATTAAATGCTTTCTCAACATCAAAATTATCCTTTTTAGAATAACCCTGATTTGAGATTTCCAACTTTCCAACTTTCCTTTTAAAATTCTCAGTCCTTCATGGTGGAAAGTTCTCATCATCCATTGAAGGAACTGAGTTTTCATCACTCTCATCAAACTGTGGCTCCTCTGATATTGTGGAATCAGATTCATCACCAGATTTTACCTCAGATTGCTTAACAACCCATTTTTGGTTGTCAAGTTTTACACTTCGCCTGTAAAATCTCTTTGAACACTCACCAACTTCAAATGTTGAATTTTTGAAAACTTTAAATTTTTCAGTTGGTGGTTCGGTTTTATCAACAATGACTTCTTTCAGTTTTCCAGATACTCCCTGTTTTGTCTTGGTCCGATTTAGGACAATTCCATGCAATGTGTCCAACTTCATTGCATCTAAAACAGGTTCTGGTTTCTTTTCTCTAAACTTCATTCTTCTTTTTCTCAGCAAGAAATTCTTGATTTGATTGTCTCCAGAATGAGCTCTTCTTTTCCTCTTCAGCAGATGGTCCTGAAACAAATTTTGTATTTTTTAAAAATTTTTCATTTTTATAATTTTCAGGTGGAATAAAACCAAGTCCTTTCTTTTTGTAGCTACGATTTTGGTTTGGTTTCTTTTGAAAACCAGAACCAGAATTGTAATCCTTTTTCTTGTTTAAACGTTGTTGTACTCTTGAGGTGTAAGGTTTAGGTTTTACGTTAAGATTTTCATCTTTTATTTCAGAAATATTAATTTCTGTTAGTTTGAAAACCTTTTTTATCAATTCAGTTTTAACACCTCTTATTGGAAAACCTTTATCAAAATATAATTTGTCCGAATCATTCAAAGTATACACAACTTCAAATGTTTCATCATTCAAATTAGATTTTGATAACAAAAATTCTATACTATAAACCCGTTTTCCCGACAATTTTGAAATCTTTTCGGACGAACTTGAACTCCCGACTGACTGACACGAACTTTCGGACTCGGACTTTGACTTAGACTCCTCATCCTTTTCCAACACCTGATCGACCACTCGTTTTATCAAATCGGACTCATGATCTGTGTCGGACGCTGTGAACGTGGCGTCAATATTGTCTGGTAAAACATCGGTTATCTCGGATTCTAACTTAATATTGACTGCCTGTTTTAGTTCTTCCTCGTTAGGTTTTCTAGGCGAGTACCCTTCCTAAATCGGAGGCGGACACTTATTATAACAGACACCCTGTTTCTTACCAGTATCCTTTTTCTTCTTTGGCTTTGTTTCTTCACCTTTAAACGCTTCAAATCCTTCAACTGTTGGATAAATTCTATCGATTATGTAGTCACAACCTTTGTAACTTTGCAGCAATCTTCTGATTCTTTCATTCTCAGCTGCTTCACTATCCAACTCTTTCTTCCACTTTGCACATTCTTCTATGTACAAGTTGATCTCTTTCTGCTTTGTCATCATGGTAGCATTCATCATCTTTAAAGCTTTCTCTCTTTCAGAGTTAGTCTTCTCCAGACTATTCACATGTATGTTCAATACATCATACGACTTTTTCAAATTCTTTACATCAAACAACAATTGTTCTTTCAACTTTTCTAACTCACTAAACCTCTCATCTTTTTCTATACATTGTTTACAAGACTCTAAACAAGTAAGACAGGGTTTTGTGACTTCAACTATCTTTTCTAACTCCACAATCTTCTCAACCACTTTGACTTCTTTCATTTCTTTTGCAGCTTTCCTCTCTTTCAGCTTCTTCAATTTTTCTGCAAAATAAAATTCAAAAGTGTCAGAAGATAAATGTGTTTTTCCAAGATTTATCTGTTCCATCTCTTCATCATCACTTGTTTCTGATGAACTGTTTTCAGATGAAACAGATCCTTCATCTTCACTTTTCTCTTCATCGGATAACACTTCCATCCATTCCTTCAGCATTTCTGGTTTTCGAATAATATGTGCAATAAACGCTTGAACATTTAAATCAGCTGGAATAAACTTGTCCCAGCTAAAACCTTCAGCCATTTTCTCATCATCTTGATCAACGGTGCCATAATTAGCTTTCCTGTTTGCATCCTCGATCATTCTTCCATGTGCCGTTTGAGCTTCTTTTTGTTGATTCGGTTGATGAGTGATTTGCTGATAAATGGTTTTCCTATAATAATCATCTTTCCCAGAAGACTCCTTTACTCCTCTTGGTTCTTGATTCTTGCACTCTCTTTTAAAATGACCTTTCTCCCTGCAACGAAAACAGACAACTTTAGATTTATCAAATCCTAAATTAGAAAGGTTTACATCAAAGAAGTCATTTCTTCCTGTAATCAATCTAAACTTTTCTGCTCTCCTCAAAACACTTGCTAAAGCCCATTTAATATCCATTAGTTCCAGCTCCTCTACATCAATCTGGTCATAATCTTCTTTTGTGAGCATTGGATTGCCAATTCTTCCGGCAATCAACCCTTCATAAGACTCTAATGCAGTAACCAATAATCCCATATGATTCTTTACAATCTCTTCAGAATAATTTTGTCCATTTTGAAGATGTAAAGCCACATTGCACTGAATTAGATGACCATTTCCAGCAGATGAACTTTGAACACTTGGAGGATTCACCGTTGAGAACCCACTAGTGACTGATTTCCAGCACTAAATGCAGTTTGTATCTTTGGACTGGCTTCAGCAGTTTGAACATTTCCTTTATAGTACAATTTAATATCTTATTGATGAGTAGAACTGTTCATTCTAGTAATTTTCTGCTGCTCCAGATCCTGTGCCTCCAACTTCTCAATAAACTGTGCAATCGATAACCTGCTAAACTGTCCGGAATTCTTCAATATCATCAGATATGTACCCCATTCCTGTTGCGGTAATGCATCAGCAAGTTTTTCAACCCATTCTGCTGGAGTTTTGGTAATCTTCAACTGTGACATAGTGCGTACGAGATGACAGTATCTTTCAATAAGAGTCTTTGTTGTTTCACAAGGCATGCACGTAAAAAGTTCAAACTCCATTTTCAACAAAGCTGCTTTACTCTGTAACATTTCAGTACTTCCCTCAACTTTCTTTCTAAGAGCTTCCCAGATAGAATAAGCATTTTCATCATGTTAAAGCAACATAAAAATATCCTCTTTAAAAGCTTGTTGTAACAAATTGATCATCATTTTTTCGGCTTTGTAACTTTCTCTCCCTTGCTCCGTGAATTCTGAAATGATTTTACCAACTCCCATTGAATTCTTTGGCCTCTCATATTCAGTTTCGATTCTCTCCCAAGCTTTTAGATGATTCGTCTGAACCCAATTCTCAAATTGTTTCTTCCATCCGTGATAATCCTCAATTCCCATAAGTTTCGGGGGTTTTGCATTGTTCTGGTTTCATTCTCCATTTTCATGGTCTTTGTAATGTCAGACGGACTAGCAGGGGTTGTAGCAAACACGTTGTAAAACTCAGTATCCATGTTTTACACATGTATCACCTGACGACACACAAACAAACAAAACACAATTAGTTTAAAACATTTATCAAAGCAACTGAATCAAACTGATACTCTGTGCGAACTGAATCACTCGAACTGATGAATATTCTGTGCGGATTGAGGTTTAAATTGGCAAACTGTGAGAACTGCTATGACTCGGACCAATTTCAAACAACCAGACTCACTACGTGTGAACTGATGGACAATTGGACCTTTTTACGCGACCTGAACACACTAAACAAACTGGAATGAGTTTGAATTCAAACGGATTTAACCACCTCATGTGAACTGGGATCAATACTTATGATTGGGTCGCTTCAATTAGTCAAATACTATGGGGCCGATGATCTCATATTTGTTACACTTTAATTGGGCCGCAATAAAATCACATTCACTGATAAATGGGCTTGACAACAGACAAAGTTCTCACTTTATTGGACCAAAGACTTAGTGTACTGTCAACACTTTATCCCTATTGAACCGTTCAATTTGGACTTTCATGCTAGACTTTAATGCACTTGAACTTTATTGAACTTTATCCCTTATGAACTTTATTGAGCCACTAAAAGTAATCACGTGAATATGTATGATAAATGTGCTGAAGATTAATAACAATCACATGGGCCGCCAAAATTTTTAAACAACTCCCATTGGGCCGATGATACTGATCATGTTTTTACCTCTGATATTCAAGTAACTCAAGTAATTGTCACTTAACAATTTGATCGAAAATTAGTGCGTTGCATATGATTTTAATACCAACAAAATGTAATTGGGCCGAAACTCCTGATCACGTGAACTGATAAACTCATTGTTACAAACAAATCCGATAACAATGATTGGACCTCTTCACATAAGATCTGGCCGATATCTTTTTTAAATGTGGCCGACAAACTGTTTTTTTAAACAATCCTTGATTGGGCCGCAACTTTAACTCAAAGACTATGATTGGGCCTATATATTCACATAAAAGTAGCCGACTTGTACACATGCAGCCTTGAACAGATCAAAACAAAATGACTTTGATATCATTTATCCAGCCGACAACATCATGAAACACTTCAATTGATATCATTGGACCATTCTTTAAAATGACTTTGATAGGACCGAGTTCCTTGTATACACATGATTTTTATCAATTCTATTTGACCAATAAAAGTGTATATTAGACAACTGACAATCTGTTTAATCCTATGCTGATTGGACCAAGAATTAGAAAATGTGACCTTATGAGCGAAACTAGGTGTGTATACAAGAGCGAAAACAGGAGTGTACACCAGAGCGAAACTTTGATGTAACTTCGAGCGAAACCTCTCAATAAGTGACACAAAAGCGGAACTGTTAAGCAATTTGGAGCGAAACCTTATGTGTAATGTGTCATAAAAGCGAAACTATACAATGTCTGAATAGGCGAAACCTATTCGAATGGTATTTTGGACCATTTTTAGTGTGACTTTTAAGCTCAAACTTTCAGGGATTTGACAATGATCAATAACACACAATCTGTGAAATTTTGAGCGAATTTCGACCGTAAAATCTCGTTCTGATGAAGAAAGAATGTGTAGAAGTAAGAATTTATGGTGAAATCCGGCAAATCTCTGTAGAACTTCTCCTCCTGAAGCTCTGATACCACTTGTAGGATCGAATTCTGAGCCGAACGAGTCTATCAGAGGAGTTTTGATCAGATACAGGTGCGGAAAACAAGTACCTGACGTAGAAACAGCTAGATCTTCACTTAAATCACCTTATTGATTGATATGATAGCGTTTACATCCAATTCTCACACCGGCAGCACCTCGGTATGGAAAACAAGAACGTTACAAATGATTTCACCCATGTGGTATATATAGGGACTAGGTTTCGCTTATATGGACATGTACACAAAAGCGAAACCCCCTATTGTACATATAAGCGAAACTAATAGTTTCCCACATACGGACATGTACACATAAGTGGAACTAATAGTTTCCCACATACGGACATGTACACATAAGCGGAACTAAGAGTTTCCCACATACGGACATGTCGGGAAATCTCGTACAATGAGCCCTAATCTAACATTCTAAGACTAAGACTCGATACAAGACGAAGTCGACAGATGTATGCACTAACAAACAGGTTTGAATGTGTTCATTAAAGAACGACCAAAAGTTTTCAAAATTAAAACAAGGACGATGGACGATTTGTTTATAACACGGACGAATTGTCACACCCCAAAACACGTCGCAGCGGAATATAAAACGTAGTGGTGATGGAAGCTCGTGCCCATTTATACCTTGTCGAACGATGCACTCTTTGGTTGGACATTTTGACATATTTTAAAACATAAATATTAAACATTACATTTTAAAAGTTACGACACAACCACATAAGTTAAGTTGTTTTGATCCTCGCGGATCTTATTACAAACGTCCCAGTAAATTTAAAAGATGTCCAACATATCTAAACGAAACGACATGCAGCATCAAATACAAGATACGCCATGATTTCCCGAAGCCGAACTCAAGTACCTGTAGAACACGTTAAAAATCAAGTGTCAACACAAAGGAAGGTGAGGTCACATATTCACTTACAACCAATTTTATTCCAAGGAAAACTTTCTGATTAGGTGTTTATGTGAAAACATCCATATAAATTTTAGAAAGTCCATTTTACTTCCTTAATAAAATCCATGGGCCTTCCGTCGGTTCATCAATCCGACAATTGTAATATATATTGCCCAGGTTTTGTATATTAAATTATTGCGTCAACTTTCAGACTCGTATGTTAGCTAGACGATACGAACTATATATTAACCATGCAGGGATAATCAAAGCTAGACAATAAACAGAATTTAAATTCGTCGTTTGACTTGAAACGGGGTGATCGGTGACGACGGGGTTGTCAACCCGATAGATCTACCAACAATTCATCGCGTGCAATACTTAACTGATTAAACAACATAATGGGTGCAGGGTTCTCTCTTTGAGAACAATATGATGTTTGCCTCACGTACAATATACTTACAAATTCCTTCTAATATGACAATTTAATACACGACATTGTACGAATTCCCCTTACTCTCCATCATATGAGACCCAGTCAAGAATTCTTCCCCAACTGTACGGTCATGTTTCGCTTAGGAAATACCGTACTTTCAATATTCATTCATCAAAAACATTTTAGTTCGAAACGTGTGACTTATCAAATTTCATATATTTCCAACGAAAATATATTTTATATTAAAAAGTATGTTTTATTTCGAAAACATTATTAAACACTTTTAATGACGTGTTCTACCCCCAAAACATATACAAAGTAGTAAAAAGAGGGGTTTAGTGACACTCACCTTTGGGTGTGTATTGTTAAATAGCTCAATCCCATGATTGATTTCTACCCGTCCTATTATATGTAGGAAGAATTTATAAATCAATATATCACAAAAATCCTAAGTTTCTCTGTTTTCTTAGAATTTTCACATAACTTTGAGATTTTCTCGAAAAAGTTATTATTTTTGATTATGTTGGCACGTTAATATATATATATATATATATATATATATATATATATATATATATATCTTCTTTATGATTTTGCGACTTGAACGATTTTATTGGTGACCATTATTGTGTAAATCCGTTAACACTCCCGTTTATACGCAATATATCTACGATTTGCGCGTCGTAATATATATACATAAACGTTCACATAATTTAACATTGAAACACGTGAAATCTTGTTAACTTATCTATTTTATCATTTTTTAAAGCAAATATACATAAAATATCTTATATGTATCAAATTTTGATGCTCGACAAACAAGTTTCACGTTTAATGCAATTTTTACCGTTTCTACCGCACAAAACGTACAAGCATACATGCATAAGCTAGATTTCTAATATCATGTTAAAAACTTAACATATTTTCACACTCACATGTTTAAATCACATAACACATTTTAACACATAAGGTTCACCCAAAATTTTACCTATACTAGTGTATATTGAAAAATGCGTATTTTAGCGATTCGGTAACGATTTCGGGCGTCGAAAGTCAAGTATGACCAACCATGTGACAACCGACAAATTCTCAGGTTAACCCGTACATCCTAATCAAGAATTAATTATTAATTATGTGCATTTACACTTAATTTTGTATTTATTAAGTCCATAAAGTCTAGCAAAGTCCGGGTGTTTCACGTCGTACACCCGGAAATTCATGAGAATTATCGGTGTGCAATTAGTAAGTAAACGATCGAGAACGTTGGTGATTGTATGGAAATCTAAAGAAATATATATATATATATATATGTGTATATATATATATATAACCCAAAAGTTGAAAGTCATTTTATCTATGCATGATCTATTTAATGGTTATTCTATGGTTTTAGATTCTGACTAGTTGTTAAACCAATAAAAGCAATTTCGTATTTTAAAGGTTTGATTTAAAATGCATATCCTAGTATAAGCGTCTATATTTATGTATATGCACAACAAACCTTCGTACACTCATATATTTTGAATACATTGATTCAGTTCGATCAATTGAAGCATTAGTATGTCAAAGAAACTCTAGTTAATGATTTATGTTAATCCTGGATTTGCCATCCAAATAGAAGTCGGCCATGTCCCTTCACTCCCAACCGATTTTTTTTGAAACCCAAGACAACCCCACATATGTTTTGAAATATCAAATTCATAATATGATTGTTGCTTCAAATTTGAACAAGCTAGTACACCCTATGACTTATTTAGCTTAAATAATTCAACAACCCATTTCTTTGCTTCTTGAACACACGGATATCCAAGAAAAAAATAAGGGAAAGGGGAAAGTCAAACTTAGAGCCATCACATCCCTCCATGCATGCTCATTATTCTTTAATATTTCATACATACTTATCTAATCCCCATACAAACAAATACCCAACACCATCATTATGCATAACAACAACTTTAGTCAGGTTTGAAAGAACTAGTTCCTACATGTTGGGATCTAACTCAACAATTTCTCTTATGGTTATAACTAGTTAGTTAGCTAACAAGAGTGTTCAACACCCAAGACCACCCTATTTAAACCCACCATATTACAAGTTAATGCTTTTGGAAGAATACAACACCTTCATTTCTCAAACATCCATGTCCCTCTCGGTTTTGTAACTTCTTCCAAAACAAACAAACAAACAAAAAGAACCTCAGCCCATTCAAGTAATCCCAGGGTGTTCAAGTGTGGTTAACCTTAACGATCAATCTCGTTATCGCCGATCATCAGCATAGTGTTCGTTCGGAACGTTCTCCCAGTCTCATAGCTCTAGTTCGAGCTCACTTTAGTGTAAGTTCTCCAAGTTCAAAATCCTAAGTAATTAGTTTTCATGAATATCTTTCTTATCTAGTCGCTTTTATGATCAAAACTAGTCACGATCCGCAAGAATCAAGTCTCGAACACCCACGGAAAGCGAGCTCCAGTTCTCCGTTATCTCGTCTTTCCACCGCAACCTTGCTTGTTATTGTAAGTGTCCGTCATGATCACCCTTTCAACCTTCCATGTTGTTCATTTATTTAAGTCATCCAAGTAGTGCTAGTGCTCTGTAACTTGAACATCCATGGATTCTAAAGAATAATATGGGTAGTGAACCTTAGCCTTTGTATGCATATAAAACAAAAAGGAGAAAATATAATAATAAAACTTCAAATGCTTTCTCATTTTTCTTTCTTTCTTTTTTTTCTTTTCTACTCTAATACAACTGGTACATAAAAAAAATTATTAAGGATTCTGAATGTTATATTTTATTTATGTGGTAATCTGATAGTAAAAAAAAAGAGTTATATACATGGCTTGCAAAACATTGATGCAGATATATTTTAAGATATATGAAAAACTATTGAGTTATTATATTCTAAAGTCCCAAATTTCATAATATATATCTTAATTATCTAGGGGAAAATATTGTGTTTTTGGTTAAGTAGTAAACCTGACTATATACTTGGGATAATCATTTTGAGCAAAAGTCCTAACCATATATTATTTTTGGCGTGCTCACAAGAAACATTACCGATATTTTTTTACATAACTAATTATACACATTTTCATGAGTCTAGTATGCTAGAAAAGAACTCTAGATGATTAGCTAATAAGTGGTCAGAACTTAAAATATGTATGAATATATGTCAAGGATATAGGAGTCAGTACCCACTAACACTTGAAACATATATTTTATATAAAAATTAATAGTAAATAAATATGATGTGGATATGTAAACATGTACTCTTTACACACAAAAAAAAAGGCAATACTTAAACTTTCGTTTTATTTAAAAGAAAGTGCAGGTATGAAAATTCAAACTCACTATTTTTGCATGAGTATTTATCGTAGTACGAGTATTCATCGTATTTACTAGATTTAATCTTAAAAGAAAGAAGTAAATATATAATTTATATATATTTATATACATTCCTTATCAACGAGTCAGGTTATAAAAATAATATTAATTTGGTGAACTTGAAAGTGATTTGGCTTAAGGGTATCTATGTATATAATAATATCGCTACACTATTTATAAAATATATATATATATATATATATATATATATATATATATATATATATATATATATATATATCGGTGTAAAAATATATATTTCGTCAATTTGGAACAAATCACCAACGTGTCGGCGTATCGTGCTAAAAAAAAATATATATATATAATAAATGAATACTTATTTCAACACTAGCTAGTTGGATGATTTAATTATGACCAACACATATACTAGGGCTTTATGTTATGGACCTTAGTGTCTTATATGAATTAGGACACGTGTAGGTCGGGAGTTATTTTGGACATCTGATTTTGCTAGTGTACGCTTCGGAGCGCAAAACTGTGAGTTCATGTCCCCCTTTTTATTTAACTGTTTTCGAATTTATAACTATCGGGGGTGGAATACATGTTTCAAAGGTTTCAATGGTATGGTTTAGCTAAGGAATGAACTGTTAGATCACGTGGATGATGTAGTATCTCTCTTAAGTGCCATTAATCTAGTTTAAGACCGAGGGGCATGAGTGGTAGATCTATTTGGGTGTAGCGAGCCCCACCCATGGGTCCTTGTGTGGCCGCATGTGGTGACTATGTCGTTCCCGCCGGATGGACCGGAGGAAATTCGCTAGGTTTGAGCACTTCCTACGCACCACACATATTAATGTTCTTGCAAAACACTAATGATCTATTCATAGACGCTTTACATACCGGTTATCAAAGGAATTCTCTCAAATGTTTACAAAATATTACGAGCTCACATACAAAACACATGAACTCGCTCAACTTTTGTTGATATTTTTAAATTACATGTATTTCAGGAAATTAATTGGATCTGGCGGCGTTAGAAAGATTTCAAGAAGATATTTCAAGTTTGATGTCATCCTTTTGGAAGGGTTTGGTTAGTATATTTTATCTTCGATAAGATATACGAACCAAAGCCTTAGTTTAAAAAAAAATCATTTGTTTTAAGAAGTCCTTTATGGAACTTATTACTTTGAAGGGTTTTGTAAACTTAACTTGAAATTTGTTGGTTTGACTTAACAACTTGGGTTTGTAATATTTTGCAACTTATGTATGGATGAACATCATGTTTTAATCATGTAGTTGTTTATTATAATTGAATGCAATAAAACTGATCAAGTCACACATCATACGCTTCCGCAAAAGTCAGGGTGTGACAGATTGGTATCAGAGCTTCGATTGTAGTGAACTAGGATTCCTTCTCGAGTCTAGACTACAGTCACTAGGATTCTCTCACGGAAACATTTTATTTTACAACAAACAAAAAAAAATGTTTTTCATTGCATTTACAAAAACGCCAAGATCCACCAACCAAACATTTTTTTTTTCTAAAGGGAAAACAAAGCAAGGACATTAGTCGGGGTATAGTCTATATGGAATAGACTTGTCGAACTAAAAATGACCCACATAAGAACGATGTGAATATATGTGTTATGTTGCCTTTACTTGCCTGTGTTTACTAAGTAACGTTATTATTCATTGATTTATATATACATATATGTGTATGGATTATTTTGCCAGGGTACCATGGTGTCATCTGCTAGTAGCGGTGTTTACGACGACTACGGTCACATGGACATATCAACAGACGACGAGGCCGCTGTGGAGATTGTTTCTTCCGATGATGAGGATCTTGATGACTTCCAGCCGTTTGCATTACTTGATCCTGTCCTCGATGGCGAGCCTATAGAGGATGATGTCCTAGCTGTGGGGCCACAGCTGAACCAGTTCGTTATTATCGGTCACCCAGATGGAGCCCATATTGTTGATTAAATTCCTTTGGATGTTGTTCCCCTAGCTGCAGTCCCAGAAATTATCGTTGTGTCTGATGACGAGGATGACGTCCCTGTCATCCATGTCGATCATTTGGACGATGAGATTGGTGATGGTGAGGCCCTTGACATAGTCATTTTGGAGGTTTCCTCACCTGTCATTTCTGTGGTAGACATTTCCTCTTCTGATACTAGTGACGACGCGTCATCCTCAGCCATCCGCCATGATGGATTGCGAGCGGATGCCACCGATAGTAGCTTTGATACCATATCCATCACTACACAGCCTCTTGCTCATACCCCTGCACCTGTTTCGGCCCCCATTGCTACTCCTACAGTTGTCCCATCTGATACACCGACACCTCACTCTACCTACGTCACTCCCACTGTTGGACACCCACTTTCCTCCCATGTTGCTTATCCCCACCGTGTTGACACACCTATCTTTTTCTCTCATGGGATTCCAGCACCCCGCCCTGGGGAGGGCACTTCTCGACAGCCGACCTATCCCGATACTCGTTTGCCAGTCGATCACATGTCCACCTTATACCCCTCACCACGTATGTCTGAGTCTGATCCATACCATCCATGTCACGGTCCTGTTTTCACTCCCGATGACGTTACTCTCTCTTTACAGCTACAGATTCGAGTCCTCTCCCGCCAGGTCTGGGAGTTGCAGCAGTTTAGGGATTCTATGCCACCACCACCACCAGCCTATCCTCCACCATCTATTCCACCACCACCATCATCACCACCACCACCATCTCCACCGCATTCACGTCCACTTGCTAGTCTTGAGGCTCGTGTGCTCACTTTAGAGCAGCGAGCCAATCTTTCTGATACACGTATGAGTCATGTCCTAGATGAGATGGATCATCTCCATAGTCTGGTTGTCCCTACCCCACCTCCATCTCCTCCAGCCCCCTAGACATATTTTGTTTGCAGGTACCTTTTGTGTGGGAGTCACAGACCCACTTGCATGTATGTATGTATGAAGACGAAGTTAGAGCTAGAGACACTTGAAGACCTTAGAAGACTAATGTAGGAGAAAAGATTACTACTTTTGTGTAATATGACTTGTATGACCGAGGCGATGTAATCTCGAGTCTTTTTGTTTTCCCTACAAAAACAATGTATCAAGTTGTCGGATATATAAAAGCTCAGTAGTTGTTTTTCTTTATTATACATTGTCGCTTATATGTGAGCATGTGTTACTTATGTGATTGCATGTTTGAATGATGTAATGATCATTTGTGCTATATTTATACAACATAAGTGTCTATATATGCAACGTGACATTTATTTGGTGAATATTTGTCTTACCTACCCAATACTTCTTTCTAGAAGACCATGCCACCCCGACGAAGCGCAAATAACAACACTTTGCCGAGGACAGAAGCCGAGCTTCAAGAACGCATATCACAGGCCATTGCTCAGCACGAGGCCTTCCGCTCAGAGCATAGCGGTGGTACCTCTGGAAATAACCCCTCAACTGGTAATGTTAAGTCACCCAAGACACATTACAAATCTTTTGTATATTTCCAATTGTGCCTTGTCAATGCTCATGCGTGAATTGTGTTGCTTGTGTTACAGGCTGTACTTATAAGCAATTTCTGGATTGCAAGCCCCTCAACTTTGATGGCACTGGAGGTGCTGTTGCTTTTGTGCGTTGGGTTGAGAAAACTGATTCCGTGCTGAGGATGAGCAAGTGTGCTCCTGAACAGAGGGTTACTTATATTTCTGGTTTATTTATGGATGGAGCACTTTCATGGTGGAACCTCCAAGTTCAAACACTTGGTGAAGCTGCTGCATATGCGCTAACCTGGGATGAGCTTAAGGAGCTGATGCGCAAGAAGTACTGTTCACGAGCTGAAATCCAGAAACTAGAGACAGAGTTCTGGAACCTGAAGATGGATGGACCAAAGATTGCCGAGTATATTCAGTGATTCCATGATTTATCGAGGGTTGTTCCCTATCTTGTTGAGCCGGAGTTCAAAAGAATCGAGCGATTTATTTGGGGACTCGCTCCGCAAATCCTAAGTATGGTTACTGCTTCTAAGCCTCCGACCATTGCAGAGGCAATTGATCTAAGTGTGGCCCTTACAGAAGAGGCTGTTCGTTTGGAAAAAATTTCTATATCTGAAAACAAGAAAAAAGAAACTCATGTGGAATCCTCGGGTGACAATAAGAGGAAGTTCACGAATTTCAAGAAGAGCACCTGAGCAAACAACAACACCAACAAGCGTAGGGATACCAATCCGCTAGCGGAGGCCCAGACTGGCGCAACTAACGTTGAGAATAAAGGAAAGGGGTATGCGGGTTTTCTACCCAAGTGTGATAGGTGCCAATACCATCATACCGGTCCGTGCAGGACCCATAAGTGTGAAAACTGTGGGAAGGTTGGACATTCAAAGAACACATGTTGGTATGGCGCGGGACGCGGAATTGGAAATCAAGGAGGAAACGGTAATCGTGGAGGGAATGGAAATCAGCATGGAAATAGAAACCAGGTTGGAAACAACAACCAGGGTGGAAATGGGAACAACAATGGAAACGGACGCGGCCAAGGCTGTTATGGCTGCGGAGACATAGGGCATTACAAGCGCGATTTCCCTAAGAACAATCAAGCCAGAGGAAGAGTATTTACTATTGGAGCCAGGGAAGCACGCCAGGATCCAAATGTGGTTACTGGTACGTTCCCTATTAACCAACACTATGCATCTGTTCTGTTTGATACTGGTGCCGACTTTAGTTTCGTATCCATAGACCTTAAGAATACACTTGGCTTAGTTACAAGTAAGCTAGACGTCCCATATTCGATAGAACTGGCTAATGGGAAGTTAGTAGAGGCGAATGAACTTATTAAGGGTTGTACTTTGGAACTGGGAGAGCGCAAATTTTCTATTGATCTTTTACCTGTTGATTTGGGAAGCTTCGATGTTGTTGTTGGGATGGATTGGTTATCGAATAACCGTGCAGAAGTAGTTTGCCACGAGAAGACCATTCGTATTCCGTTAGTGAATGAAGAGACGCTTATAATTCATGGAGAGAAGCACGACACGCCCTTACGGATTATCAACTGTATGAAAGCGCAGAAGTTTTTACGAAAAGGATGCGTTGCCTTCCTAGCACACGTAGTGGATAAAAAGGTTGAGGAGCCGAAGCTTGAAGACATCCCAGTAGTGAAGGATTATCCTGAAGTTTTCCCCGAAGACTTGCCAGGATTACCACCGCATAGACAAGTTGAATTCCATATTGACTTGGTTCCAGGCGCCGCTCCTGTAGCCAAGGCACCGTATCGACTTGCGCCGTCCGAAATGCAAGAGCTATCTACGCAACTCCAGGAGTTGTTGGATAAGGGATTTATAAGGCCGAGCTTCTCGCCTTGGGGAGCTCCATTGTTGTTCGTTAAGAAGAAGGATGGTAGTTTTCGCATGTGTATCGACTACAGGGAGTTGAATAAGCTAACCATCAAAAATCGGTATCCTTTGCCGAGGATTGATGACTTGTTCGACCAATTACAAGGCTCTAGCTACTACTCGAAGATCGATTTGAGGTCGGGATATCATCAACTGCGAATACAAGAGGAAAGTATCCCTAAAACGGCCTTTAGGACTCGTTATGGGCATTACGAGTTCCTTGTTATGCCGTTTGGCTTAACGAACGCACCGGCAGTATTCATGGACCTTATGAATCGGGTGTGTAAGCCTTATCTGGACAAGTTCGTGATTGTGTTTATCGATGATATCCTAATATACTCGCGAACCAAGGAAGAACACGAGCAACATTTGCGAGCTATTTTGGAACTCTTGAGAAAGGAACAACTGTATGCAAAGTTTTCGAAGTGCGAATTTTGGATTCGCGAGGTTCAATTCCTAGGTCATGTGGTAAATGAGAAGGGAATTCACGTCGACCCAGCAAAGATTGAGGCAATTAAGAATTGGGAAGCGCCTAGAACCCCTACTGAGATACGACAGTTTCTGGGATTAGCGGGCTATTATAGACGATTCATAGAGAACTTTTCAAAAGTTGCTCAACCGCTAACGTCCCTAACGCAAAAAGACAAGAAATTTGATTGGGGCGAGAAACAACAGGCGGCGTTTCAACTGCTGAAGGATAAACTTTGTGACGCGCCTATTTTGGCCTTACCCGACGGTACCGATGACTTCATGGTTTATTGTGATGCATCGCGTCAAGGTCTTGGTTGCGTGTTGATGCAACGGGACAAAGTCATTGCGTACGCGTCTCGTCAATTAAAGGTGCATGAGAAAAATTATACCACGCACGATCTGGAACTAGGTGCGGTGGTATTCGCGTTAAAGATCTGGCGTCACTACTTATATGGTACTCGTTGTACAATCTTCACAGACCACAAGAGTTTGCAGCACATATTCGATCAGAAAGATTTAAATATGCGACAACGACGATGGGTCGAGTTATTGAACGATTATGATTGTGAGATAAAGTATCATCCGGGCAAGGCGAACGTTGTGGCGGATGCCCTGAGCCGCAAGGAACGTATTAAACCTCTAAGGGTGCGAGCCTTGGAGATGACCATACATAATGATCTCACTTCTCGGATTCGCGATGCTCAACAAGAGGCGCTTAAACCAGAAAATATACCAGCCGAATCCTTACAAGGAATGGAGGCACAATTGGTGCCAAAGGAGGATGGAACACTGTACTTTATGGGACGAATTTGGGTCCCGTTCTTTGGCGAACTACGAACAATTATCTTGGACGAGGCACACAAGTCAAGGTACTCTATACATCCGGGTTCGGATAAGATGTACCAAGATTTAAAAGAATTTTATTGGTGGCCTAAGCTTAAAAGCGACATTGCTGCTTATGTTAGGAAATGCCTAACCTGCGCTAAGGTTAAGGCGGAATATCAAAAGCCTTCAGGGTTGCTCCAACAACCTGAAATTCCCGTATGGAAATGGGAACAAATCTCAATGGACTTCATTACTAAGCTACCCCGAACCTCAAAAGGCCATGATATGATTTGGGTAATTGTAGATCGACTTACAAAGTCCGCACATTTTCTACCGATCAGGGAGAAGGATAGCACTAGGAAACTGGCCGAAATATATCTCAAGGAGATTGTGGCACGACATGGAGTGCCTATTTCTATTATATCAGACCGAGATGGTCGATTTGTGTCTAGGATATGGCAATCATTCCAAAAGGCATTTGGATCCCAACTGAATCTTAGTACGGCCTTTCACCCTCAAACGGACGGCCAAAGTGAACGAACGATACAAACTTTGGAGGACATGTTACGTGCTTGTGTGATGGATTTGGGTGGAAACTGGGATACCCACTTGCCCTTAGTGGAGTTCTCGTACAATAATAGTTATCACACTAGCATCAAGGCCGCCCCGTTTGAAGCATTATATGGGCGAAAGTGTCGGTCCCCGCTATGTTGGGCGGAGACCGGGGATAAACAACTCATTGGTCCAGATTGGGTGCAAGAAACCTCAGACAAGATCATGCAAATACGAGACCGTATCAAGATGGCTCGCGATAGACAAAAGAGCTACGCCGACAAACGACGCAAACCATTAGCTTTCGAGGTCGGAGACATGGTATTGTTAAAAGTCTCGCCTTGGAAGGGCGTAGTAAGATTTGGTAAACGTGGAAAGTTGAACCCACGTTACATTGGACCCTTCAAAATCCTGGAAAAGATCGGAACTGTTGCATACAAGTTAGAACTACCAGAAGAACTGAGCAATGTACACAACACGTTTCACGTGTCAAATCTCAAGAAAAGTCCTACACAAGAGACGGTTGTCATTCCAGCAGATGAGATACACGTCAACGAAAAACTTCAATTTACTGAAGAACCTGTTGAGGTTACGGACTGGAAGGTCCACAAGACACGCAGGAATCGTAGGAGGCTAGTCAAAGTTCGTTGGAACTCACGTCACGGCCCAGAGTTTACATGGGAACGTGAAGATCAAATCAAGTCTAAGTACCCTCATTTGTTTCAAGACTCCCCTACAACCGATAACGCAGCTTGAATTTCGGGACGAAATTCTTTTAACGGGGGGAGAATGTGACAACCGACAAATTCTCAGGTTAACCCGTACATCCTAATCAAGAATTAATTATTAATTATGTGCATTTACACTTAATTTTGTATTTATTAAGTCCATAAAGTCTAGCAAAGTCCGGGTGTTTCACGTCGTACACCCGGAAATTCATGAGAATTATCGGTGTGCAATTAGTAAGTAAACGATCGAGAACGTTGGTGATTGTATGGAAATCTAAAGAAATATATATATATGTGTGTATATATATATATATATATATAACCCAAAAGTTGAAAGTCATTTTATCTATGCATGATCTATTTAATGGTTATTCTATGGTTTTAGATTCTGACTAGTTGTTAAACCAATAAAAGCAATTTCGTATTTTAAAGGTCTGATTTAAAATGCATATCCTAGTATAAGCGTCTATATTTATGTATATGCACAACAAACCTTCGTACACTCATATATTTTGAATACATTGATTCAGTTCGATCAATTGAAGCATTAGTATGTCAAAGAAACTCTAGTTAATGATTTATGTTAATCTTGGATTTGCCATCGAAATAGAAGTCGGCCATGTCCCTTCACTCCCAACCGATTTTTTTTGAAACCCAAGACAACCCCACATATGTTTTGAAATATCAAATTCATAATATGATTGTTGCTTCAAATTTGAACAAGCTAGTACACCCTATGACTTATTTAGCTTAAATAATTCAACAACCCATTTCTTTGCTTCTTGAACACACGGATATCCAAGAAAAAAATAAGGGAAAGGGGAAAGTCAAACTTAGAGCCATCACATCCCTCCATGCATGCTCATTATTCTTTAATATTTCATACATACTTATCTAATCCCCATACAAACAAATACCCAACACCATCATTATGCATAACAACAACTTTAGTCAGGTTTGAAAGAACTAGTTCCTACACGTTGGGATCTAACTCAACAATTTCTCTTATGGTTATAACTAGTTAGTTAGCTAACAAGAGTGTTCAACACCCAAGACCACCCTATTTAAACCCACCATATTACAAGTTAATACTTTTGGAAGAATACAACACCTTCATTTCTCAAACATCCATGTCCCTCTCGGTTTTGTAACTTCTTCCAAAACAAACAAACAAACAAAAACAACCTCAGCCCATTCAAGTAATCCCAGGGTGTTCAAGTGTGGTTAACCTTAACGATCAATCTCGTTATCGCCGATCATCAGCATAGTGTTCGTTCGGAACGTTCTCCCAGTCTCATAGCTCTAGTTCGAGCTCACTTTAGTGTAAGTTCTCCAAGTTCAAAATCCTAAGTAATTAGTTTTCATGAATATCTTTCTTATCTAGTCGCTTTTATGATCAAAACTAGTCACGATCCGCAAGAATCAAGTCTCGAACACCCACGGAAAGCGAGCTCCAGTTCTCCGTTATCTCGTCTTTCCACCGCAACCTTGCTTGTTATTGTAAGTGTCCGTCATGATCACCCTTTCAACCTTCCATGTTGTTCATTTATTTAAGTCATCCAAGTAGTGCTAGTGCTTTGTAACTTGAACATCCATGGATTCTAAAGAATAATATGGGTAGTGAACCTTAGCCTTTGTATGCATATAAAACAAAAAGGAGAAAATATAATAATAAAACTTCAAATGCTTTCTCATTTTTCTTTCTTTCTTTTTTTTCTTTTCTACTCTAATACAACTGGTACATAAAAAAAATTATTAAGGATTCTGAATGTTATATTTTATTTATGTGGTAATCTGATAGTAAAAAAAAGAGTTATATACATGGCTTGCAAAACATTGATGCAGATATATTTTAAGATATATGAAAAACTATTGAGTTATTATATTCTAAAGTCCCAAATTTCATAATATATATCTTAATTATCTAGGGGAAAATATTGTGTTTTTGGTTAAGTAGTAAACCTGACTATATACTTGGGATAATCATTTTGAGCAAAAGTCCTAACCATATATTATTTTTGGCGTGCTCACAAGAAACATTACCGATATTTTTTTTACATAACTAATTATACACATTTTCATGAGTCTAGTATGCTAGAAAAGAACTCTAGATGATTAGCTAATAAGTGGTCAGAACTTAAAATATGTATGAATATATGTCAAGGATATAGGAGTCAGTACCCACTAACACTTGAAACATATATTTTATATAAAAATTAATAGTAAATAAATATGATGTGGATATGTAAACATGTACTCTTTACACACCAAAAAAAGGCAATACTTAAACTTTGGTTTTATTTAAAAGAAAGTGCAGGTATGAAAATTCAAACTCACTATTTTTGCATGAGTATTTATCGTAGTATGAGTATTCATCGTATTTAATAGATTTAATCTTAAAAGAAAGAAGTAAATATATAATTTATATATATTTATATACATTCCTTATCAACGAGTCGGGTTATAAAAATAATATTAATTTGGTGAACTTGAAAGTGATTTGGCTTAAGGGTATCTATGTATATAATAATATCGCTACACTATTTATAAAATATATATATATATATATATATATATATATATATATTGGTGTAAAAATATATATTTCGTCAATTTGGAACAAATCACCAACGTGTCGGCGTATCGTGCTAAAAAAATATATATATATAATAAATGAATACTTATTTCAACACTAGCTAGTTGGATGATTTAATTATGACCAACACATATACTAGGGCTTTATGTTATGGACCTTAGTGTCTTATATGAATTAGGACACGTGTAGGTCGGGAGTTATTTTGGACATCTGATTTTGCTAGTGTACGCTTCGGAGCGCAAAACTGTGAGTTCATGTCCCCCTTTTTATTTAACTGTTTTCGAATTTATAACTATCGGGGGTGGAATACATGTTTCAAAGGTTTCAATGGTATGGTTTAGCTAAGGAATGAACTGTTAGATCACGTGGATGATGTAGTATCTCTCTTAAGTGCCATTAATCTAGTTTAAGACCGAGGGGCATGAGTGGTAGATCTATTTGGGTGTAGCGAGCCCCACCCATGGGTCCTTGTGTGGCCGCATGTGGTGACTATGTCGTTCCCGCCGGATGGACCGGAGGAAATTCGCTAGGTTTGAGCACTTCCTACGCACCACACATATTAATGTTCTTGCAAAACACTAATGATCTATTCATAGACGCTTTACATACCGGTTATCAAAGGAATTCTCTCAAATGTTTACAAAATATAACGAGCTCACATACAAAACACATGAACTCGCTCAACTTTTGTTGATATTTTTAAATTACATGTATTTCAGGAAATTAATTGGATCTGGCGGCGTTAGAAAGATTTCAAGAAGATATTTCAAGTTTGATGTCATCCTTTTGGAAGGGTTTGGTTAGTATATTTTATCTTCGATAAGATATACGAACCAAAGCCTTAGTTTAAAAAAAAAAATCATTTGTTTTAAGAAGTCCTGTATGGAACTTATTACTTTGAAGGGTTTTGTAAACTTAACTTGAAATTTGTTGGTTTGACTTAACAACTTGGGTTTGTAATATTTTGCAACTTATGTATGGATGAACATCATGTTTTAATCATGTAGTTGTTTATTATAATTGAATGCAATAAAACTGATCAAGTCACACATCATACGCTTCCGCAAAAGTCAGGGTGTGACAAACCAAACACCAAGAAAACTTAAAATTAGTTAAAATACTTATTTTTAAACTTAAAATATCAGTTTACTTACTGATCTAAATTAGTTTTATAAAAATCACTTGAAACGCCGATTTTTGACCGTTTTAACGCATAGTTTTGCGTTAAACGTTACTATAACCATCCCAACTCGAAACGACTTGATATTTTAACACAATACATGTCATTTACTGATTAAAATAGTGGTTATACTCAGATTAGTGCAGTTTTTGTGTAAGTCACATAAATCATGCGATTTCACGTATTTTACAACTCCTAATGCACCAAGTACAACATGCAAGACTAGTAAATTTTATGACAAAGTTTTATATCATTAAACACTTCAAAATAATCATATTTTAGTGTTTATAATCTGATCAAAAATTATTTTTATCAAATCATATTTAAATCATCATTTCATGCTTTCATATCATCATGCATGTTCATGTATGTGCATCTAATGCACTCATACAACATCAACATCATTACTTATGATCTAATCATACTCAAGAACATATTAAATTCATGTTCTTACAAATTATAACCTATATCATCCATCATCACATAATCATTTATACATAATCATTCATACATAATGCAAGTGTTCTTACATTTATGAGTATATAACTAAAAATTACATGCATGCATACACATACACGAAATTTATATACTCACATGAACTTCCAAAAATTCATTTTTCATCATACCCCTTTCAAATCATGAAACACTTTTAAAAGCATTCTTTTATGACATTTATGGTTTTTGCATGCATTCTACTATTCAAGTAACATGTTAACCAAGGATTACTCAACCAAAAATCAAAACATAATCACCTACACACACACATACACTCACGACCACACATGCACACATGTTCATCCATTCTTGTTTCCTTTAAAAACCCATTTGTTTTAGTTTTATGTCTTGTGAAAATCTCAAGAATCAAGAGAAACTTTCCAAGATTTACAACATCACTTATGAACCAAGAACAAAATTTAGAGAAATGGTTTTTATACCTTCAAGATTCAAGTGGGTTTTGACATGATTTTTGATGTTTGAAAGCTTATTTCACCAAGAAAGCACCTTTGGATCATCAAAATAGCTTGGAAACACCTTAGATTTAATGATGTTCTTGCAAGAATCATCAAAATTTCGAAAGTATGGAGTTAGTAAATGGGGTGTTCGGCTGAAATTATTGAGAGAGATGATGAGATTGCTTTAAATTCAATTTCTTGAACTTTGTAGATATGTAGAAGATCAAGGTGATGCATCATCACCCCACCTCCCATGATGACCAATTGTTGGAGGAGAGAGAGAGAAGAAAACCTTTGCATGGCTGCCAACTTTCTCAACACACACACACCCATATACATATACACGCATACACACATATATATTGATTAAAACTGGTATTATACTGAATACCGGGTATTTTATCTAACGTTTTAATCCGTTTTAGAGCGTTTTAAATTATTTTTAACACTCTATAAAAATAAACTCACCAAAATATTATTAAACAATATTTTGTTTGCCTTGACTGGCTATGTTGTCGGTATTTGGCAGTATGCGCGCTGTGCTACGCGGTACGCGCTTAAAATCGTAAAAATAGGAATTAAGCTTTTTTATTTATTTTTATCATTCTATAGTAATAAACTCATCAAATTATTACTAAAATAATTATTGGTTGCCTTGACAAGCTGTGTTGGCAGTATTTTGTCGGTACACGCACTCGAAAAATAGAGTTTGTTAGCGTTTTAAATTATTTTTCCTTGCGGACCTAATTAAAATCATCATTCTAATCATAACAGACAATTTTTAGGATTTTAACATTGGTCGGGTGATCACCGATGTTCGTTTCGCATTTTAACCGTTACGCGATAAGCGTTTATCTTACCGTTGCCAACATAACTTTTATCAAAGTTTAATTTTACCAACTCATTAAATTTCACATATAAACATAATAACCAATCAAATACAGCCCTGTTACCTATTAACAACACGTGTTACAAGTGTACGATACGGCCTGAAAAGCCGGCTGTCACACGAATGACGATTGGTTTATAACACAGACGAATGACAAATGATTTATACCACAGACGAATGACAAATGATTTATAACACGGACGAATGACAAATTATTTATAACACGGACGAATGACAGTTGATTTATAACACGGACGATTTGGACGATTGGTTTATGGTAAGTGATTAGATAACGAGATGGGTGTAATGTAATAAAAGCATGGTAGATACGATGCTGGTACTTTCTATATATAAGTGCTTTTATCACATTACATGTCGTAGCGTTATCTAGATCACTTGAACGAATGTTTTCAAACGATATCACGCCACGATGTTTACTTAAAGATATAAACCATACAATACATTTACATTTATGGAGCTTTTATTTAGTATTTTATATCGAAAATGTGATTTGTGGCAAAATTATTTGCCACTGAAATAATATATTAAATCAACTGAAAACAGTTTTACGACACAAAATTTGTGCCACGAAAACTAGTATATGGATATATATGATTACTTTTTAGAGGCATAAAATTGTGCCACTAAAGTCCTTTATTTATATTGTGGCAAAAAAAAGTGCCGCCAAAAGCCCAAAACTTTTGTGTGGCAGATCCAAAGAGTGCCACTAAAAGGCTTTAGCGTTAACGCTTCTAGTGGCACTATTTTTGTGTGCCGCGCATTCCTACATAGGTCTTTAGTGACACTTTTTTGTTTTGTTGTGGCACCTTTTGTATGTCACTGTATGACATTTTTTTGTAGTGACAACTTTTTATTTGTACAATAAACGAGATCATCAACTTAAATTATGTACTTTCTAAAGGTAATGAAAATATGATATTCGAGTGAAGTTTATACAAGACATCTAACAACTCATCTAAAACAGCATTTTAAAAGATATTGATTTGTACTCAAACGTACAACTGTGAATATCAAAAACTCAAAATGATATTAACACAAAAACAAAAACCTGCAAACTACATAAACATTTACCCACTAACTAGAACACTTTGAGCACACAAAAACATATTAACAACCATTTTAACAAAAAAAAAAAGTCAAGTGTGAAATGATTTTTCAAAATAAAACACTCAAGAGATTGTTGTTTCTCTCTCTAAAAATTGTGGTAAATTAGGTTCAAACCTGCTTCTCTCTCACACACTTATGCGTGTGTTCTTGGTGTTCCAGGTGAATATATTAACATTTAACCATTACTAGAACAATTTGAACACACAAAAATATATTAACAACCATTTTAACAAAAAAAAAAACATTTGTAAAATCATTTTTCAAAATAAAACAGTGGAAAACATTTAAACAACAAACCTGCAACGTAGGGTTTAACGCAGCTAGCATCCAAATGTAGAAGTGTCCATTATTGGAACACTTTTGTCACCTCCTTCAACCACCATCGAGGGTTTAACGTAGCCAGGATCTCGATCTCTCCGCCACTGCCCTTCACCCACCACTGATCGATCTCGTCGCCACCCACCTTCATCATGTCGTCGTGAACTCGCCGTTTTTCTGCTCCTGCGAACAGCTTCGTTTAGTTTGGTTTCTCATTTCTATTTGAGAGTGAAAGAAATGGGGAAGAAGACACAAAGAAAGAACTTAGATCTAGAGAGAGAATGACATTAATGAAATGTAAAAGAATGATGAGATTTTCTAGGAAAAGTGGGTGTAGATGTGTCCGGAAGAAAGAGAGACATTTTGGCTAAACCAATAATACCCTTAGATCCACTTTTTGTACTTTAAAGATATTTAATTTAAACAAAAAAGGCAACAAAAAATATGAGCCATTGATCAAAGATAATGGATGGTGAGGATGAGGTTTACTATGTTTTCTCACTATAAATAAGTTTTCTATTTATCCTTTCCCTATAGGATTAGGTTCATTTGTGAACAACATCTTCATAGTGAACTATGTGAACTAATCAGTACCATTGATTTCCTTTTTAGTTGTTAAGGGTAGAATTTTAATTATACAATAAATTATTTTTAAATCTTTATTTTAATCATTGAGTTTCAGTTACACTTTTAATTTTGGTAGTTTTCTTAAATTGCGTAATTATCTTCTTCATATCTCTTAATTCAAAATAATTTTATTTTCTATTTCTCTATACGTTCAAGTCGTTCAGCAGGCCCTTGATAAGGGATAATTATATTCACACAAGACTAAGAAGTATTACTTTTTAATAAATGAATTCATATGTTTGTGTTATTTATTCTTTTTCTAATTGCATATTAATGTAAGAATGGATTAATTATAGAACGTTTGATTACATATTTTTTATTTTTGGATTAAATATTAAAAAAAATTATAATTGCATATCCATGATTATTCTTCACGTACTCATCATGAATCTTGTGTGATAATGTACACTTGTTCTGAACATAGGTGTGATAATGTACATATGTGTACATACGTGTTAAGAATATGACTTGTTAATGTATATATATGTATATACGTGTTGAGAGTGTTATGTACACATATGTACAATGCTGAACAATCATCTCAGATACTTGCTATACACATGTGTACCACATTGAACAACCATATCATTAACTTCTTTTTAGAAGTATATTGTGAATATACATATGTGCACATTACAAATCAGACATGTACACTTAAAGAAGATGATCGGGTGGAACAATATTTGTTAATGTACATATATGTACATACGTTTTTAAATGGTGATTACGTATAATACATATATGTATATTCACTTCTAAAGTGTTTTTAATCATGTTCTAGATGGAAAAATATATTATATAATGGTTATATTTTTTAGAATTAAAAATTAGTTAATTGGTGAGAGAAAAAAAGAGAGAGAATATAATTAGTTATTTAATTGGAGAGAGAAGTAGTTAATAATTTACATTTATACCATTTTTATTTATTTTTTACATATAAATAATTGCAAAACTGACATTATTAAAATTTCCAAGATCAAAACAATTAATGGCTCATATTAGTTCACACAGTTCACTCTCAAGCTAATGTTCACTCTAAAACCCTACCATATATATATATATAGAGAGAGAGAGAGAGAGGGGTCAGTTAACGTACAATAGGGCTTATCGTACGATACGTACGCGATCATCCCAGCCGTTCGATCTGGTGCGAATTCAAACTTCCACATGCGATTTTGTCCATCCACACACCCCATGCCATTTTTCACATTACCCCATGCTAGCCATTTTTCTAATGCGAAATTCAATCTTCCACATGCGATTTTGTCCATCTACACACCCCATGCCATTTTTCACATTACCCCATGCTAGCCATTTTTTCACATGCGATATTAAATCTTCCACATGCGATTTTGTCCATCTACACACCCCATGCCATTTTTCACATTACCCCCATGCTAGCCATTTTTTCACGTGCGATTTCATTTGCATAGGATTTGAAAACATGCTATTTCATTGCATTTTCAAGCCATGTGATTTCATTTGCCTTTCTATAATATGCGAAGAAGATCGTATGGCTGGGATGATCGCGTACGTATCGTATGATAAGCCCTATTGTACGTTACACTTTTTCTCTATATATATAGGGTCAGGATTTAGAGAAAACGGTGGAAAGTGTGAGAACGGAGAGAACGCTTATGGATCGTCATATCAAAACAATCCATGGACTAGATTGTGCGGTGGCGTTTTCGTAAATAACATCAATGTTATTATGTGAGATGCGCTTCATTAAGGGTAAAAGGGTCTTTATCGCTCAAATTCAAAACGCCATCAAATGATAACACGCCATTAAAAATAAAACGCCAAAAATTAGTGATAAAACGCGTTGGATATTACAGGAAGAAGAAACAACACAGTAACTGAATTTCAATTATTAACATTTATTAGAAGAAATTCCCTCCTAAATTACGCGCCTAAAACATCATTATATAAACGACATAAAACATCGCTTCCATAATCACTTCAATCTATCCATTTCTGCAAAAACATCTTTAACCAAAAACACCAATTTAACTGACGAGTTATGACCCGGATCGGCTAACCCGACCCGGTCATTACCTGTTATTTTATTATAAATAATTAATTATAAACGTTTATTCTAGAATGTTCTATTCTGCATGGATAAACCACGTAACCAAATCTCCAATCTTTTGGGAAGATCATGCAAATCCCTAACTTATCGGAGTCCATCCTAAGTTAAGGGAAACCCTAATGGTAAACTATAAATAGAGGTAAACATCTAAGGTATGATCATCTTGCCCTCGTTTTCTCTCTTTCTCTTTACATTCTTACTTTCTCCCAAACCAAGACTTATTCTCACGCCGGAGGGTGGTTACAGGAATAAACCCATTCCTGTAATGATTCCTAACGGTGTTCTGTTTTGCAGTAGTTGTTCAGATCGCCAAAGAGTTGAAGTCCTAGCCGGAGCTTACCCATAAGGTCAGTGTTTCTTCATTGGCGCCATCCGTGGGACCTTTCAGTAACAACAGCAAGACTGAACCCAATGCCAAGCGATCAGAACACGACAGTAACACCAAGTCAGGCAATGGCAACCAGCAACCCATTGCTGGAAACGAACCCTGTTGCCACCATGCCGGCTTCACCTGTTGTGACCAGGTCTCTCGACCTGGAATTTGAGGCGGAAGTACCACCACCAGCTTTTGCAAGCACCTCTGCTGTCTCTTCTGGGACGACAACATCAGATCTCTTCTCGTACACCTCCTTGCAGTTCGGGTCAGCGCAACCAACTACCACAGACGTTAATGTCTTCACCCCGACATCATCCATGAGTGCACAGACTATACGTCATAGCACTAGGCCGGTTATCACATCTGCAAGCCCAGGTACTCTCGCACCACAGACGAGCGTGGCCCAATACTATCAGCCATCGGTAACATACGCCATGCCGCCTTTATACTCGGCAGCACTAACGGCAGCGTTATCCACTCCACCACATCAGCCAGTTGTCATGCCTGAAGGGATCATGAATGTCCCGGTTACGCCGGGGAATCAAGCTTACTTCCCAGGATACTACTATGCGCCCTCATACGGGTATTTACCCCCAAACAACACGCCAACATACACTCCCCAGGGAGCGGCACTAGGCTATGCTCAGCAGTCGTCATACGCGGCTTATATGCCACCTTGGTGGACTTTTCCAACATCCCAGCCGGCTTACAGTCAGACCCCGCCAACGGCTGAACCTGTGTATGACAGAGGAAACGCATCTAGACCTCGTTTTTCTCCAGGCGGAGGCCCCAGTCCTACACTGAATATCACCCCAGCTCAACCCCCTATTGCCCAGGGAACCAGCCAGGGCGAAGCGACCCATCCAATTCAACCTATTAACGTTGAAGAAGATGATCTCACTAGACCTTACAAACCAGTGGACGCTACTTTCAAGTCCAAGTTCACCAGAAGAATAGCTGAAGCTCTAATAAAGGAAAAACCCATGATGCCTCAAACTGTGGGCAAGTACGATGGTCTAGGTGACCCCAATGGCCATTTCAACCTATTCAAGAGTGCCGGGGAAGTAGCCTGTTGGCCCATGCCCTTCTGGTGTAAGATGTTTGTCCAAACGCTGGTAGGAGTAGCCTGGGTCTGGTGGGATAGCCTGCCCGTTGGGGAAATTGATAGCTTTGAAGATCTATAGGCTAAATTCACATTGAATTCAGCCAACAGAGAAGGCACACAAAGGATCGAAACGAACTCTTATACATTCGTCGGCGAGACAATGAAACGGTGGAGAATTTCATCGTTAGATTCAACAAAGAAAGCCTGGCGATCCCAGGTGTCACAAATGATCTAGCGTGTGGAGCTTTCCTACAAGGGGTAAACGACGACGAATTGTTAAGAACACTCTATGGGAGGGATGGTGTACCTCCCACCATAGACGAAATCCTAAGAATAGCCAAAGTGTACGTTACACAAGAAAAGACCATTGCAGCCAGTCACGCGACTAACAGAAAGAAGGAGGCTCAGAAAAGCCAGGATGACAGAGAGCAGCGGAGCTCTAAAGGCAAAGGTAGAGGAGACCGATACCAAAGGAGTGATAGAACAGACTCGCGGTATGATAGGTCCAGAAACACCTACTCAAGAAACGAGTCCTCTTTTAAACCGCGGTCCGACTACCCTAACTTGAGCAAAACACCGGCAGAGATCATGGCCTCTGAAAACCTCAAGTTCAACCCTCCAAAGCCATTGAAGGACGCTCCCAACAAAGACACCAGTAAGTATTGTGAATACCACAAGGGGAGCGGCCATGATACCAATGACTGTTTTCAATTAAAGAAGCAGATCGAGTATTTCATAAAGGCGGGTAAGTTAGCTCATCTGGTGTGAGACATAAAACAAGGCCCGCCTCCCATCAAAGAAGAAAATGATAAAGGTGCGGGTAAGAGACAGCGAGAGCTAAACATGGTGTACGCCGATAAGGGAAAGGGGGCTAAACGGAGTTTCTCCATGCTCGAACCCTGGATGCTGGCAACCATGACAATCGAGCCACGCGTGGAAGATTTGCACATCACCACTGACCCCTAATCATATCCGCTGTGGTAGGTGATTATAATATGAGGAGGATCTTGGTAGACACCGGGAGTTCCGAGACATCATTTACGTGACAACTCGAACTTTAGACTCGCTTTGTGTAACGCTATGTGCATATGTGAACTAAGTTATATGTTTGGATTTAATAAATGTTTTATTATTGTGTGCTTTGTGTATGTACGTATGTTAATAACTCGAATCGCACAACACTAGGTAACCAAACCGCACAACATACACATCACTCGCACAAGGCCGTTTGGGCCTCATTCTTGTACGCGGACCATTAGGGCAGCCCATTGAGGGTTCGGCCCACTTCCCTTTCACGTGAACAAACAAGCTGTAAGGGGTTTTGTTTCTCATTTTTGTTACCAACACAAGAACACACACACAACCCTAGACTCTCTCTCTCTCTCTCTCGGTTGCTTGGAACCCGACGGCAAGAGCATCCCCTACTCGGATCACTCTCTTCTCCTTCTTTAAATCCGGTTAGTGATTATGTTATTGATTGTGTGTTATTGTTTGTATGTTGATGATTGCTTGATACCGAAGGAGTCTTGTTAACATGATGTGCATGTATACAATCTAGCCCAATCGCACAATACACACTCACACAAGATCACACAAGCTATTTGGGCCGCACATCATGTGCTCGGATCAATGGCAGCCCAAGTAAGGGCCGGCCCATTGTTTTATGCGTACAAGCACACACATGAGGGGGATTGCACCTCATTTGTTACAAAACATATTCACACCAAAAACCCTAGCTTCTCTCTCTCTCCTTCTCGCTCAAACTCGTGGCAGCCGGACTTGATTCCTCGAAGACTCTCTCGTTCGTTATTCGGATTACCTACTTCAAACCGGTTAGTGTGTGATGTTGTTTACGTTAATAGATGATGCCTTGATTATACATGATTAATCAATTGTCTTGCAATATGTTGTTTGGATGTTGTTATGAATCGGATTATTTAGATGATGATGTTAGATTGTATGTTTGTTAATCGACTGATGTGTGTGTTCATATATGGATGATATGCTCAATTGTTAAGTTAACGTGTATGCTAGTAATCAGACCGAATCATGCGAGTTGTTAAGATATTGGGATGTTGTTTATGTTTTAATTGGCTTAGGGTTCATGGGAATTAGATGTTTAATTGCCTTGTTTGATCGAAAAAGCATGAAACAAGAAACTGTTAGTGATTATCGCATTTTTGGAAACTTTGAATAATTTCAACTGATTGCATAATAATCGGCCATTAACTCGGTCGCACAAGACCCCTAGTCGCATAAGGGGTCTGCTCGCACAAGACCTGATCCAGTCATACAAGGACCAGTCGTACAACAGGTTCCCAGTCGCACAATATGATCTCAGTCGCACAAGAGTTAACAGATCGCACAAGGTCACGGATCTGATTAACTGATTGGGCCTTAAGCCCAATTCTAGTCGCACAACCCGTCCGAGTCGCACAAGTTATGTTGGATCGCACAATGTCACTTACACGTATATCTTTTGGGCCACTTTCTGATGGGTTTAATATTTGGGCCGGGTATGTTTGGGAAACATATGATGGATCGCACAAGATGGTTGGGCTTGTGCGAGCCCAATCTTGATTATGATATAACTGTTGAACATGAGGTTACGTATTTGCCATGATCCGTGTGTGTTACCTATATGCTATCTTATGTGATAATTGTGTGCATTGCTTAAGACAAAAACCTGACTCGTGTGGTAACCCTGTTAGGACGTGGTTGACCACTGTTAGTTCAAGAACCCTTTCTCTTTGTGTATCTGCCGAGCAAACCAAGGTGAGTTCACACAGCCAAGGCATGGGATTCCCGGGTTGGGAATTGGGTTGGATATGTTGATATTGAAAGAGTTACTCGTACTTACGCATTCACTAGACTATAGACCATCGTCCTCAGGATAGTCAGGACACGTTACGTAAAGCCTACGTAACCCAGTATTTGCCATTTGTCTCCCGGGTCGGGAGGACACGTTACGTAAAGCCTACGTAACCCAATACCTTCTACTGTCTTCCGGGTCGGAAGGACACGCTGCGTAAAGCCTACGTAGCCCCCCACGCGTACCACTGTCCTCGGGGAAGGGCACGTCACGTAAAGCCTACGTGACCCAGTACGTATTCCTGTTCTCGGTAAAGAAGAACACATGGTTGGAAGTTAGTCTAGTAAGTACCACTAATGAGAAGCCCTCATTAGTAAGGATAAACGTGGGAAGCCCCCACCGATAATATAAACACAAGGTTTGGGAAGCCCCCACCTTTAGTACACACTAGTATGGGAAGCCCCCACTAGTTATACTTATGCACTATGTTATGGACTTACTTTCTGTGAACTCGCTCAACTAGTTTGTTGATTATTTGCTGCATGCCTTGCAGGACCTTAGGTATACTTGGAGCTTGCACCAGAGGAGAAGCGGGTCGTTGTGGACAAGAACACGTGAATGCTTATTAAACACTTTTACATTCACACATTGATACTTATGTTTTGGGTTTTACATTTAATGCTTCCGCTACATATACAACGTTTGGTTTTGAACATCAGTCGTATCTACTATTATTAATAAATGCTATGTTTGATATGATTGATGGCTTGATCCTGGTCAGTCACGCTCCCAAGCGGTGGTACTCCGCAGTGTGGGATTTTGGGGGTGTGACAGATTGGTATCAGAGCCATTGGTTATAGAGAACTTGGTTTTAATATGGGAAAACGTTTTTATTAAAACCGGACTATGACCAGAACAGTGCTCTCAACGATCCACAACGACGCTTCGCTCCACGTGCAAGACTCGACATCCTAGGTAATGAGGTTTATGTTTATTGCCTGTTTGCTAGAACTGCTTAGAACTTTGCTCGCATTACGTTTAGATACACATGATACTATAGCATGAGAATCCCTACGTGCTTACACTTTTCTGTCATCGCCCTATTCGCGAACCATTCTTACTTACGCTACTTGTTACAATGAAGATCATGTCTGGACGAATCAACATGGCTCAAGCCCAGCTAGAGGCTCTCGTTCAAGCTCAAGTTGCTGCGGCACTTGCAGCTGCTCAAGCAGGTAGTATATCCTGTAGTTATAACTTACGCTAGGGTCTTTAGATCCTACACTTCTAAACTAGCCCTTGTATTTAAACCTTGCCCTATTCGTACACAATAGGTCAACCAGCGCAGCAAGTTTGCACCTTTAAGAACTTCATGGACTGTCGTCCAAATTCTTTCAGTGGCACCGAGGGGGCAGTGGGACTCCTCCATTGGTTTGAAAAGCTAGAATCAGTATTCGAAATGTGCGAGTGCCCTGAGGCTCGCAAGGTCAAGTTTGCCACCGGCACCTTGGAAGGAATCGCGCTAACCTGGTGGAACGCGCAGGTGCAGATTCTTGGGTTGGCAGCTGCTAACGCCACACCCTGGAACGATTTTAAGGAACTTATCAAGAGGGAGTATTGTACGCGTGAAGATATTCACAAGCTGGAAGACGAGCTGTATAACCTGAAAATGGTTGGGTCAGAGATTGAAGCGTATACTAAACGGTCGAATGAGCTGGCCGTTCTGTGTCCAACTATGGTGGACCCCCCATACAAGCGCATCGAGATGTATCTCAAGGGGTTGGCACCAGAAATCCAGAGCCATGTTACTTCGGCTAATCTCGACAACATCCAGGAAATTCAGCGCCTCGCTCATCGCATCACCGACCAGGCAGTGGATCAGAATAAACTGCCTAAGCGTGTCAACGCTACTGCTACAGTCACTCCTTCAGCTACTCCTGCTACTACTAGCGACAGCAAAAGAAAATGGGATGGAGATTCCAGCAGGGGTTCAGCGACTGTTCAGCCACAAGCTCAGCAACAGAAGATTGACCACTATCAGAGTCCCAGTCAGCAATCCTCTGGTGGTCACAGACAGAGGAGATATCAGGGAAGTCAACCTAAGTGCTACAATTGCCACAGACATCACAATGGCCCGTGTAACAAGGGTCGTTGTCAATGGTGTCTTAAGATGGGTCACGAGGCCAAAGACTGTAGGAGTCCACGACCTGCGAATCAGAATCAGCAGCCTCAGCAACCAGCTCCACAAAACCCACAGCAGCAACAGCAGCCACAGCGTGGAAACCGGGGATGTTTCCAGTGTGGGGCTGAAGGTCATTTCAAACGCGACTGCCCTCAGTTGAACCAGAATCGCAACAACAATAACCAAGGCAACGGGAACAACAACGAGGGAAACAACAACAACGGCAATGAAGCTCGTGGTCGTGCATTCGTACTAGGTCGAGGCGACGCAGTGAACGATCCCAATGTGGTTATGGGTAAGTTTCTCCTCGACAACATTTATGTTACTGTTTTATTTGATTCGGGTGCGGATACAAGCTATATGTCTGTGAAAATGTGTCAACTGCTAAAACGTGCACCAACACTTTTACCCACCAAACATGTAGTAGAGTTAGCTAACGGTAAAAGTCTAGAAGCCACGCACGTAGTTCAGGGTTGTAATCTTATCCTAGCTGGTCAAGCCTTCCCTATTGATCTCATTCCCATAGTATTGGGTAGCTTCGACGTCGTGATTGGGATGGATTGGTTATCCCAACACCAGGCGGAAATTCTATGCAGCGAGAAGATTATTCGTATTCCACGTTCTGGTCAAGAACCTCTCGAAGTACAAGGCGACAAGAGTGGTGCAGTGGTTGGCATCATCTCTTTCTTAAAGGCGCAGAAATGCTTACGTAAGGGTCACACAGCCATTTTGGCTCTTGTTTCAGACGCATCAGCAAAGGAAAAGAAATTGGAGGATATTCCAATTGTACGTGACTACCCTCAGGTGTTTCCTGAAGACTTACCTGGCTTACCGCCTCATCGTCAGGTTGAATTTCAAATCGAGCTCGCTCCAGGAGCAGCACCCATAGCTCGCGCACCATATCGTCTAGCTCCATCAGAATTGGAGGAACTGTCAAAGCAACTGCAAGAGCTCTTGGAAAAGGGCTTCATTCGTCCAAGCTCTTCGCCATGGGGAGCTCCAGTACTTTTTGTGAAAAAGAAAGACGGTACGTTCAGGATGTGCATCGACTACCGTGAACTCAACAAGGTGACGGTGAAGAACCGTTATCCTCTTCCGCGCATCGACGACTTATTCGACCAGTTGCAAGGGTCGTGCTACTATTCGAAGATAGACTTGAGGTCATGGTATCATCAGCTGAGAGTCCGGGATGAGGACGTCTCCAAGACAGCCTTCAGAACTCGTTATGGTCACTACGAGTTTCTCGTCATGCCATTTGGATTAACGAACGCGCCTGCTGTATTTATGGACCTTATGAACAGGGTGTGCAAACCCTATCTTGACAAGTTCGTCATAGTATTCATCGACGACATTCTGATTTACTCCAAGAGTCAGGAGGAGCACGAACAACATCTTCGCCTTATTTTGGAACTCCTTCGGAAGGAACAGCTGTACGCTAAGTTTTCTAAATGCGACTTCTGGCTTCGTGAAGTCCACTTCTTAGGCCATGTGGTGAACAGGGATGGGATCCATGTCGATCCATCCAAGGTAGATTCGATCAGAAACTGGCCTGCACCGCGTACGCCGACAGAAATACGCCAATTCTTGGGTTTGGCGGGTTACTACAGACGGTTTATCAAGGATTTCTCAAAGATTGCTCAGCCACTTATGCTACTGACACAGAAGGGTGTCACCTACCGTTGGGGAGATCCCCAGGAGACTGCTTTTCAGCACCTAAAGGATAGGCTTTGCAGTGCACCTATTCTCTCCTTGCCAGAGGGCATAGATGACTTCGTGGTATATTGTGATGCATCCATTCGGGGACTTGGATGTGTGTTAATGCAGCGGGATAAAGTTATTGCCTACGCCTCTTGTCAACTAAAGGTTCATGAACGCAACTACACGACGCACGATTTAGAGCTGGGAGCTGTTGTTTTCGCGCTTAAGATATGGCGACACTACCTGTACGGTACCAGGTGCACGATTTACACCGATCACAGGAGTCTCGAGCATATTCTTAAGCAGAAGGATTTGAACATGCGTCAACGACGATGAGTTGAGTTACTTAACGATTACGAATGCGCTATCAAGTACCATCCAGGCAAAGCCAACGTTGTGGCTGATGCCCTCAGTCGGAAAGACACTTTACCTCGGCGTGTGCGAGCGCTACAGATTACGATTCAGTCTAGCCTTCCTGCACAGATACGAAATGCTCAGGTAGAAGCATTGAAGCCCGAAAACGTCAAGGCTGAAGCCTTACGCGGCTCGCGACAACGAATGGAACAGAAGGCAGACGGCGCCTACTATGTAACGGGGCGTATTTGGGTCCCACTTTATGGCAGTCTACGCGAACTTGTGACGGATGAAGCTCACAAGTCTCGCTATTCGGTACATCCAGGGTCGGACAAAATGTACCACGATATTAGCACTACATATTGGTGGCCTAGTATGAAGGCCCACATCGCTACATACGTTGGAAAGTGCTTGACCTGTGCGAGAGTCAAGGTTGAATATCAGAAACCAGCTGGCCTACTTCAGCAGCCTAAGATACCGCAATGGAAATGGGAAGAAATTTCCATGGATTTCGTTACAGGCCTACCTAGATCCCAGCGTGGGAATGATACCATATGGGTGATCGTGGATCGACTCACCAAGTCTGCACACTTCCTGGCTATAAAGGAAACGGACAAGTTCTCCACTCTCGCAGACGTATATCTTAAAGAAGTTGTTTCGAGGCACGGGGTGCCCACATCTATCATTTCGGATCGCGATGCACGATTCACGTCAGAGCTATGGCAAGCGATGCATAAATCTTTCGGCTCAAGGTTAGACATGAGCACAGCATACCACCCTCAGACGGATGGGCAGTCTGAGCGAACGATCCAAACGCTTGAAGACATGCTTCGGGCATGCGTTATTGATTTCGGCAACGGCTGGGAAAAGCACCTCCCTTTGGTGGAGTTCTCGTATAATAATAGTTATCACACCAGCATACAAGCCGCTCCATTCGAGGCATTGTACGGGCGTAAATGCCGGTCACCTCTCTGTTGGGCAGAGGTGGGGGATAGTCAGATCACGGGTCCAGAGATTGTAGTGGACGCCACAGAAAAGATAGCACAGATACGACAACGCATGGCGGCAGCACGCGACCGTCAGAAAGCCTACGCGGACAAGCGTAGAAAGCCTTTGGAATTTCAGGTCGGGGACCGGGTTTTGTTAAAAGTTTCACCCTGGAAGGGTGTAGTACGTTTTGGCAAACGGGGCAAACTGAATCCGCGATACGTCGAACCATTCGAAATCATAGAAAAGATTGGCAAGGTAGCCTACAAGTTGAACCTACCAGCTGAACTCGGGGCAGTTCACAATGTCTTTCATGTATCGAACCTAAAGAAGTGCCTATCAGATGAAAACCTCATCATTCCTTTTAAGGAACTCACTATCGACGAGCGGTTGCAGTTCGTCGAGGAACCAGTAGAAATCACAGACCGGGATGTGAAGGTCCTCAAACACAAGAGAATCCCTCTTGTTCGAGTTCGTTGGAACTCCAAACGTGGCCCAGAGTACACCTGGGAACGCGAAGACAGGATGACAGAAAAGTACCCCCAATTGTTCGCGAACAGTGCAACCACTACTGAGGCTGAAGCTACTACTTCGGAATTTCGGGACGAAATTCCAGATCAACGGGGGGAGGATGTGACACCCCAGGAAAACCAGTGAACAGTACAACTTACCTAGCTTCCTCAGTGAGTGCATACCAAATTTCGGGACGAAATTTCCAATTAGTTGGGGATAATGTGACAACTCGAACTTTAGACTCGCTTTGTGTAACGCTATGTGCATATGTGAACTAAGTTATATGTTTGGATTTAATAAATGTTTTATTATTGTGTGCTTTGTGTATGTACGTATGTTAATAACTCGAATCGCACAACACTAGGTAACCAAACCGCACAACATACACATCACTCGCACAAGGCCGTTTGGGCCTCATTCTTGTACGCGGACCATTAGGGCAGCCCATTGAGGGTTCGGCCCACTTCCCTTTCACGTGAACAAACAAGCTGTAAGGGGTTTTGTTTCTCATTTTTGTTACCAACACAAGAACACACACACAACCCTAGACTCTCTCTCTCTCTCTCTCTCTCGGTTGCTTGGAACCCGACGGCAAGAGCATCCCCTACTCGGATCACTCTCTTCTCCTTCTTTAAATCCGGTTAGTGATTATGTTATTGATTGTGTGTTATTGTTTGTATGTTGATGATTGCTTGATACCGAAGGAGTCTTGTTAACATGATGTGTATGTATACAATCTAGCCCAATCGCACAATACACACTCACACAAGATCACACAAGCTATTTGGGCCGCACATCATGTGCTCGGATCAATGGCAGCCCAAGTAAGGGCCGGCCCATTGTTTTATGCGTACAAGCACACACATGAGGGGGATTGCACCTCATTTGTTACAAAACATATTCACACCAAAAACCCTAGCTTCTCTCTCTCTCCTTCTCGCTCAAACTCGTGGCAGCCGGACTTGATTCCTCGAAGACTCTCTCGTTCGTTATTCGGATTACCTACTTCAAACCGGTTAGTGTGTGATGTTGTTTACGTTAATAGATGATGCCTTGATTATACATGATTACATGATTAATCAATTGTCTTGCAATATGTTGTTTGGATGTTGTTATGAATCGGATTATTTAGATGATGATGTTAGATTGTATGTTTGTTAATCGACTGATGTGTGTGTTCATATATGGATGATATGCTCAATTGTTAAGTTAACGTGTATGCTAGTAATCGGACCGAATCATGCGAGTTGTTAAGATATTGGGATGTTGTTTATGTTTTAATTGGCTTAGGGTTCATGGGAATTAGATGTTTAATTGCCTTGTTTGATCGAAAAAGCATGAAACAAGAAACTGTTAGTGATTATCGCATTTTTGGAAACTTTGAATAATTTCAACTGATTGCATAATAATCGGCCATTAACTCGGTCGCACAAGACCCCTAGTCGCATAAGGGGTCTGCTCGCACAAGACCTGATCCAGTCATACAAGGACCAGTCGTACAACAGGTTCCCAGTCGCACAATATGATCTCAGTCGCACAAGAGTTAACAGATCGCACAAGGTCACGGATCTGATTAACTGATTGGGCCTTAAGCCCAATTCTAGTCGCACAACCCGTCCGAGTCGCACAAGTTATGTTGGATCACACAATGTCACTTACACGTATATCTTTTGGGCCACTTTCTGATGGGTTTAATATTTGGGCCGGGTATGTTTGGGAAACATATGATGGATCGCACAAGATGGTTGGGCTTGTGCGAGCCCAATCTTGATTATGATATAACTGTTGAACATGAGGTTACGTATTTGCCATGATCCGTGTGTGTTACCTATATGCTATCTTATGTGATAATTGTGTGCATTGCTTAAGACAAAAACCTGACTCGTGTGGTAACCCTGTTAGGACGTGGTTGACCACTGTTAGTTCAAGAACCCTTTCTCTTTGTGTATCTGCCGAGCAAACCAAGGTGAGTTCACACAGCCAAGGCATGGGATTCCCGGGTTGGGAATTGGGTTGGATATGTTGATATTGAAAGAGTTACTCGTACTTACGCATTCACTAGACTATAGACCATCGTCCTCAGGATAGTCAGGACACGTTACGTAAAGCCTACGTAACCCAGTATTTGCCATTTGTCTCCCGGGTCGGGAGGACACGTTACGTAAAGCCTACGTAACCCAATACCTTCTACTGTCTTCCGGGTCGGAAGGACACGCTGCGTAAAGCCTACGTAGCCCCCCACGCGTACCACTGTCCTCGGGGAAGGGCACGTCACGTAAAGCCTACGTGACCCAGTACGTATTCCTGTTCTCGGTAAAGAAGAACACATGGTTGGAAGTTAGTCTAGTAAGTACCACTAATGAGAAGCCCTCATTAGTAAGGATAAACGTGGGAAGCCCCCACCGATAATATAAACACAAGGTTTGGGAAGCCCCCACCTTTAGTACACACTAGTATGGGAAGCCCCCACTAGTTATACTTATGCACTATGTTATGGACTTACTTTCTGTGAACTCGCTCAACTAGTTTGTTGATTATTTGCTGCATGCCTTGCAGGACCTTAGGTATACTTGGAGCTTGCACCAGAGGAGAAGCGGGTCATTGTGGACAAGAACACGTGAATGCTTATTAAACACTTTTACATTCACACATTGATACTTATGTTTTGGGTTTTACATTTAATGCTTCCGCTACATATACAACGTTTGGTTTTGAACATCAGTCGTATCTACTATTATTAATAAATGCTATGTTTGATATGATTGATGGCTTGATCCTGGTCAGTCACGCTCCCTAGCGGTGGTACTCCGCAGTGTGGGATTTTGGGGGTGTGACAATTTACGAGCATTGCTTCAATAGAATGCAACCAGAAGACAGAAGACTGCTTGAGTCAGTACTTGCCCCTATTAAAGGCTTCACTGGAGAAAAGGTCGATCCAATTGGCCAAATTACTTTCCCAGTTACATTCGTACAAACCCCTCGGGAAAGAACCATACTCCTCACATTCCTTGTGGTACGCACTGAGTCTAACCACAATGTGATCATTGGAAGGTTTACCCTGGGAAAACTGGATGCCATAGTCTCTACAACATGTGGGTTCATGAAGTTCCCAACCTCGCGGGGTATTGCAACGGTATACCGGGATAAGCTGGGAGAAGTATTGGATACCAAAAGATGCCGACAGGGGCCTACCGGCGCTATTGGCCCAGAAAGGTGGGTACTAAGCACACGCCATCCAGAGCAAACAGTGACAATAGGGGATAGTCTTTCCCCTGAAGTTAAAAACAACCTAAAACAGTGGCTGAGAAGGAATGCTGACATCTTCGCCTTTGAGCACTCAGATATGACTGGAATACCTCGGGATAAGGCAGAGCATAAGTTAGCCACACTCCCGGGCATTAAACTGGTTGCACAAGGTAAACGGAGCATGGCTCCTGACCGAAAAGCAGCGGTAGTCAAAGAAGTACGAAAGCTGGTGGAAGCTGGAATACTTAGGGAAACAAAGTATCAAACTTGGGTATCAAACCCTGTAATGGTAAAGAAACCAGACGGTACATGGCGGATGTGCATCGACTTTAAAGACATGAACAAAGCATGCCCCAAAGATGCCTATCCGCTGCCAGAAATGGACTTCAAGGTTGATTCTCTGGTCCCTTATGTGACAACCCTCACAAATCCAGGTATCCGTACAAATTAATTAATGTTTTGTTAGTGCTTAATTACTGTGCTTGATTACAATTATGATTAAACTGCTTTCTGATTTCTGATACATACATACTCATGCATCACATTTTATACTGTCACTCTATTATTTTCACACAAACGATAGTGACAAACTCGATGCACAAAGCACAGTTAGCACAGAGAGCGGATAACCCAGTGAACATGCTGACAATGCCAGCACTAAACAGACATTGTTTTTGAGGCCAGAATGAGCCAGGAATAAAATACTGCACTAGAAGGGAGTGTAGGGATGTGAGGACCATTAAACTGCATCACTAGGTGATGGTTATAGTGACCGGAAGTGCCTAAAACATACTTTAAGTGCAAAATTCTGCACTAAATAAACAAAATTCAGAATTTAACAATGCTAGTAAAGTGCAAAAACTTGGCAAAATAGTCCTAGATACTTTCCAGAGTGTTAGGAATTTAATGTGTCACTAAAAGTAATATAAAAGACACTTTAAAGATTAATTTAGCACTTTAACGGAACAACACCCAACCAAACAACCGGACTTTACCCGGAACATAAAAATATTGTCAAACATGTTGTTTGTATTTTTCTGAGCTAGTTAGGGTCCCCGAACACCCTAACACACTTTATATTATATAACACCTATAAAACACTAAATAAACACTTGTTACCTAACTAGAATTCTAACTAAACTTGTAACCAACAATTGAAACCCAACCCCATACCCCCCCCCTTGAACCGGTTATGGGAGTGGGGACACTCCTATGATCTTTTCATTATTTTAATTGAGTTTGTTGTTGGATTTAGGGACATGTTAACTAGAGGTTAATACACATTGGGAGTCCTTTATAAAGACCACTAAACAACCATACTCACCACATTACACTCACCAACACTAGCAAACAACTCTCTTTCCTATCTTCTCCATGGTTTCGGCCGAAAACAACCACACACCACCACCACCATCATTCAAGCTCTTCCAAGCAATCTAAAGGCATCCAAAGGTGTAAGTGATCGTACAATGAAGCTTGGTGTGTTCGAAAGCTCAAGGACCGCTCTCGTTTTCTTTTATCCACCACTTTTACGCTTTGAAACTTCCCTAGCCTTGTGCTAGTAGTAAGTGCTTTAAATCGTCATCTTGTTCTTGTTTATGGTGGGTAATAGTTGATTTAATGGTTAAAATTTATGAAACACTAAAGAACTTACATTAAAGTCTTGAACATAAGATTAATAAGGTGGATAAAGAGAAGATATGTGTGTAAATCATGTAAATCTTATGTAATTATGATTATTTGATGTTGTTTGTTACTAAAAGTAGGATGGATCATCATCTAGACATACTAGATCATGTTCAAGAACATGAACTAGTAGGATGTTAGTGTTAGAAATAGGAAAGATGATGAAACCATCCACCATGAACTTGAAACTTGAATAAACACAATTTTTCTTGTAAAATGAAGTTGTAAACTTGTAGATCTCTACAAGTGGTTTTTCGGAAGAACCAAGCGAAAAATATTAGTTTTACTAAAACCCGGAAATTTTATGAACTAGAAGCATTTATGGTAACTAAACAAGTGTGCAAACACTTGTGTAACAAGGAAATTTCATAAAGAAATATTTTTGTGAATCATGACTAGAAGTTGTTAAAATTCAAATTCTTTAAAAATAAAGTTTTCAAGAAACTAAACTTATTTTTTAAAGATAACAAAACCTACTAAATATGTTAGTGACTTACTACATATGATTTAGTCTTATCTTGTCAAGATTAGTGGTTAAATAATGTTGATTGATGATTGTTGATTGATTCTTCAAAAGAAAATGATATGCTAAAAGCATGGACACCTCCATTTACAGAGGAAACTCTGGCGAATTTTTTCTTGAAATATAACACTTAGAAATATTTTTATAACAAATGGTTACAAATATATTTTTAACTTGGTTTTCAAAATAAATTTCGGCATGATTTTTATTTCAAAAGTTACCAAGTATCGGAGGTGGATTTTCGTAAATAAAACTTGATAAATATATATTTAGAATATATATTTTATACTAAAACGCTTGTGTGATTATGTGATTAGTTTGTGAACTAGATATATTATTTTTAGGGTAAAATAATATAACTTATGGTATCACGAGACTACGACTCCAAAATAATACCGAAGCTTTCGCAAAACAAATAATATAAGTTACACAAGTATTGTTATAATACGAAACACTAAAACGTAACTTACGTAGTTTTTCGGAAGAAGACTCTTATACGTATATTTTTGGTAGAATATTATTTTGGAAGATTGATGAAGTAAAATATAATATTTTTGGGAAAAATATATATATTTTTGAGAATTAGGATATTTTAGAAAAATGATTTAAATATATTTAAGTGAGACTTGAAATACATGGTTTTGGGAAAAATATACTGTGAATATATTAACATATTTTATTTAGAACAATATACCGAAATACGACGCCGTCACTTGGCAAGATATACAAATACAAATACGAAAATACATGTATAAGATACCCCCATCCTTGGGAAGGAAATACGAGTACGAATACTTGAAAAGTATTAATTCAGAAATACTGTATAAACAATTATTCCAAAACCAAATAGAATCATTATAACTTGGAATAATATCGGAAACATAACTCAAAAACATAAATACTAAGATAAGGCACGGCCCGTTCGTCTAATAGACGTTAGACCATTGTAGGTAGTCGTGTTTGCTGAGGAGATTTGGGTTACAAGTATCGAAGACGCAATACTGTGAGTTCATGTCCCCCCTTTCTCTTTACTGTTTTCAGTTTTATACTTCGGGGGTGAAATACATGTTACAATTATTACAGACAATACTTACATGGTATGGTTAGCTTAAGGAGGGTTGGGACGTTCAGATCATGTGAGTGGGTAGGTAGAACTTAAGGCCATTAATCCTCGTTGTAGGACCGAGGGACATTAGTGATAGATCTATTTGGGTGTAGCGAGCCCCACTCCTGAGTCCGCCGAGTGGACCATGTGGTGACTAAGTGCCCGACGCACAAATCCGCTAGGTTTGAGTCTTCCTGCATCACTTCACACATATCATTGGCTTTGCAACCCAATGGTGATCTCTTTTTCCTTAATTGCTACATACCAGGGATTTTCATACATACAAATACATTATAAAGGTTTATACATACTCACTTATACATGAACTCGCTCAACTTTTGTTGATTTTTCAACTTACATGCATTTCAGGAAAACTAAGGGATCTGGCAAGTGTTTGCATTTGTGTCAAGCTGCGTACTAAATAAAGATATCATCCATGTTCTTTGAGTTTGGTTAGTGTGTCTTACTCCTGGACGAGACATGTTTTTCAAAACCTTGGTGTTATTTAATATCTTTTAATAAGTCTTTTATGAACTCATAAGTAATTTGTACGATTTGTAAAACTTGAAGTTGAAGTCTACATTTTAAAACAATGTTGTTATGTATTAAATTTATTTATTGGATGACAATCCTATGGTTTTATCATATAGCATTGTTATTGTGACATCTGTGCTTGTAATCATTGTAAACAGTTCAGTTATCAATGAAATAAAGTTATTTGATCCCAATGTTTGTTTGTTTATGTTTGATGTTTTTCATGTTTTGACTTTTATTCAATTTCAACTCTATATCGAGAGTTATACGCAAACTGGTGCGTAAACGTAATCAGTTAAATGCGACAAATACCCCGGAACATCAATTTATGCTTAACATACCTTAAATAACCTTTACATAACTTAGAAACAAGTTTTGAAGGCTTTGGTATGGCAAAATCTAGTCTATTCGCTTACAGGGACTAAAATTGACAAACTGCGAAAGTATGCCGATTTGAACTGTAACGAACATTCCGGAACAGGGCCACAAGTTAAACACACCCTAAATATCCTCTACATAGCTTAGAAATAGGCTTTGAGGGGTTCGGTGTGCTAAAATAAACTTTATGCTCATTCAGGGACTAAAAGCGTCAAAAAGTGCATAAATTTGCACTTTCGCGCATAACTCACATTCTGAATACATCCGGACAGCCAAAAATTTATGCAAGCATTAAAATATTTTATTTTAGTGTTTGGCATGAGAGAAATCCATTCGTCGCGCAATTTGGATCGTTTTTCGCACTTATGCGCATTCCGTCGTAATTAAGCGAACATCGCGATCGTACGACCAAACGAACCAACATCCGGAATATTTTTGAGCATGTTTCAAGTTCCCCACACTTTAACTTCATCTTAGAGCCTTGAAATGAGGTTAACGGGGCTTAAACGTGCCAAAAATGGGCCAAAATACATGTTTCTGAAGTGCAGGGACTGAAACTGCAATTTCTGAATAGTTATCCAGGCGGGCCGCGTAAGCCCATATGTATATCTTACGCGGGCCATGTGAAAGGCCCAGTAACAGAAAACCAGTTTCTGAAACAACAGCTGGTATTCGTTGAATTTGGACATGCTTTTGATCAATCTAGGGGCAAATTTTGATGGTTTTTATCTACCCCTTGTATTGCAAAACCATTTGCCCAAGTGGAGGGCCAAGATTAAAGCTCGATTATCGAGAAACGATCCTAACGGTTCTACCATTTCTATAAATACCCACTTGCTTTCACTTGCATTCCTCACATTTGATCTGATTCTTGCTCTCTAAGTGGAAGTATATGCTTCCTACCTGAGAGTGAATCGGGTCAAAGCTTGTGGGGACCTTCTGTAAGTATTCTTTCGTACTTTTCATTCGTTTTATCGTTAAAGTCAAGCTGTGTTTGACTTTCTGCATTGACCAGTCTATGGTCAACACGAAGTTCGTTTGAACTTCATAACGTGAGCGTAATCACGATGGTTATAGTCTCTAGTAACTATACCTACTGATTACCAAGTTATCTAGGCTCAGTGACGAGTCGTAGTTTCGGCCAAAATGCGTTTTCTCGCGTATTTTGTAACCAAACTACTCTAGGGTATTAAAACCGTTTGTTTTAATACCAAACCTGTTTTCTAACTTTACTAAACGTGTTCTAGCATGTTTAGCTCGTCGCTTTTAGTTTTGTGCTTGTCTAGGGTCGTAAGGGTAAGCGATCTAATCAATCGATTTAAACATAACACAGACTGGAAGGAATGACCGAATTCGATTTAAACATAACACAGATAAACCTTTAATTTGTTTAAAGGTTTATCACCACAGTCGCAAGGCTTGGATGTATGCATTTTCACAATACCGCATAAATGTTTGTATTCTTTATAGCATGTATTTCCACAAAACATAACATTGATTTAAACTGAGTTTTACTTCAATATCTTGTTTTGTGCATTTTCACCTATGGTTTAGTTGATACATATTTCACTTGCCATACATGACATTTTGTTTACACATTACATGACTGACATTTGACATAGACATTTTGACATGGTTTTCACAATGACATTTGACAATTTGGTTTAGACATGGGCAATTTACATTGGTGGTTTGTTTGGGTAAGTGGTTTAAGTAACGAGACGTATGTAATGTGATACAAGCATGGTGGATACGCCGCTGGTACTTCCTATATATAAGTGCTTGTATTATATTACATATCATAGCGTTATTTAAATCATTCATGTGAATTTATACATTTTTACACAAGTAATATATCTTTCACAAGACTTTGTTTTACAAAATAGTTTATTTTACACAACTTATTTCACTTGGTTATTCAGTTAACCATACATTATCCTTTTACTTATACATATCTTCTGATTTTATCGCTTTTCAAACGATTTACCAAAACAAAACAATATACAAGGTTCATGACTAACTTTTATTAAAACCTTTTTCTTTGAACTTAAGTCATGAATCCTACTTTCACAAAAACCTATGTATCTCACAGGCATTTTTATGCTGACGTACCTATTTTCACATGTGTTTCAGGAGCTAATGCATAGGATGTCCGTGACACGCTAGGGTGGACTTGGGCCTTAGTGACATAAAATGGAGCTAGACTTAGTTTAATTATGTGATGCACTTTTGTTTCTTTTATCTTAAGACAATGTAACTTGTAGGTTCTTGTTTGAAACAATATATTCCACCCTCGGGTGATGAATAAAATATTACTTTAATTACCATGGTTGTGGAACAATAATTCTGTTACAACACTCCCCGACGTTTCCGCCACGGTTTGATGTTTTACGTGGTCGGGGTGTGACAGAAGAGTTGGTATCAGAGCCAATGGTTATAGGGAATTAGGTTATTAGTAATGCTTTGACCTATACTATAACCTTTCTAGGACCCCAACACAAGTTGTCTTGTATTTAGATCTTAAGACATGCACTTCACCTATTCTTAGGTGATCACCAAAACGTGAACCCAGTTTTCTAAAATGATTTTTTGAAAAACAATCTTCTGTTTTCAAATAATTTATTATATGGTTTTGAACCCCTTTTGATTTTTCAAATTGATTTTGAAATTTTATCATTTTTTTTAAATGATTCTTTTGGCCTTGTGCCTTCCAAGTTTTCAAAATCTCGTCAAAGTTTTGGGTTCTAAATAGTGTGAACACGTGCAAACTGGAAGGGTGAATGCCTGTACCCTGGGTTTTTTGTCTAAGGCTAGAGTGTTCGTACAAATCCACATAATCGGACCAGTCACTCTTACCTGGGAACTCTTGGGGTGAGTATTCACTTATAGGCGAGCATGTCTTCACTAAGCATTGTTTATGGACCCATTTACTTTGATTAGTCACTGTGTGTCATTTGTTTGCTTTGTGATACGGACGAATGACCACCATCCTTGCTTTGTTTTTGTTTCATCTCGTTCTTTTCATCTAATCCTCTCACTCGTTTCCTCTCATGTTTTCCTCTTTTTAGCATGCCTCCTCGACATGAAAACCCGTTAACAAATGCCGAAATGGCAGGTATTCTGGCACAACACATGGCTGCCGCACTCCCAAACATTATAGCTCAAGTGAACCAAGCCAACAACAATCAAAACGCTCCTTGTAACTTCAAGAGCTTCAATTCGGCTAAACCACTCAAGTTTAGTGGTACTGAGGGGGCAACTGGGCTCCTTCAACGGTTCGAGAGCATTGAGAGTATATTCCGTCACGTTCTGTGTCCAGAGAATAGGAAGGTCGAGTTCGCCTCTAGTGTATTTCAGAAGAGGGCGTTGACATGGTGGAACGGGGTTATGAGAGACCGTGGTGCAGAAGTTGCTCTTGCACAAACATGGGCTGAACTGAGAACTCTTATGATGAGGGAGTTTTGTCCTCGTCATGAGTTGCGAAAATTGGAGAGGGAATTTGATGATCTGAAGCAGGAAAGTGGTGAGCACCGGGCGTATACAGACAGGTATGAAGAGTTAAGCTTACTTTGCCCAACTATGGTTACCCCACTCGACAAGGCTATCGAGAGGTACATCGATGGTCTACCTAACTCCGTGCAAGACATAGTTACTGGTAGTAATCCTACCACCGTCCGTCAGGCAATCGAGTTATCTGCGACGTTGACTGAGTCGCAGATTCGAAAGGGTAAGTTGCACAGAAAGGGGGACAAGACGGGTAAGAAGCAGGAGTCTGATAAAAAGGATAGCAAGAAAGGTAAAAACAAGCAGGGTAAAGATTCGGGTTCTACAAAGGGTTCTAGGAAGCGTAAAGCTTCCCAAAGTTTTGCCGTCACTACTCAACAGAACCAGGCAGCTCCCAATCAGACAGCACAGCCTCCAGCAAAGAAGCGGTATGAAGGGACTGCACCTTTGTGCAATAGGTGCAATAGTCATCATCATCAGCAACTTCCGTGCCGTTTCTGTACCAACAGTGGGAAGTGTGGACATGTTACAAAAGTTTGTCGTTCTGCTCGAAATTAGGTCGCTCAACAAGTTGCTCAGCCTCCTGCTCAGCAACAGGGTCAAGCTGCACGACCTCACTATCCTCCTGGCTCGTGCCATAATTGTGGAGACCTGACCCATTATCGAAACCAGTGTCCAAGACTGGTTAATGCGAATCCAGTTCAGGCTCAGGCTCGTGGACGAGCTTTTAATATGAATGCTGTTGAGGCGCAAGCAAACAATGAGGTGGTGAACGGTACGTTCTTTGTTAATAATCAACCTGCGTCTGTTCTTTTTGATTCAGGGGCCGATAAAAGTTTTGTGTCTTTATCTTTTGAGCCTTTGCTTCGCGTGTCTAGAACGAAACTAGGTAAGCCTTTGACAGTCGAAGTTGCGAGTGGTGAACCCATTGTTCTTAATTCTGTTCTTCGCAACTGCCAATTGAACCTTAACGACCATCTTTTTCCTATTGACCTCACGCCTATGCAACTTGGAAGATTTGACATTATTGTGGGTATGGATTGGTTAGCCAAGCATCACGCAGAAGTAGTTTGTTTTTAGAAGATCGTTCGTGTGCCGCTTTCGTCAGGTGAGATACTACAGGTTCGTGGTGAGAAACCTGCTAGTAGCCTCAAGCTTATGTCTTGTTTTCAAGCTCGGAAGTATCTGCGAAAGAATTATGTGGCCTTCTTGGAACATGTTACAGCAGATAAGGGCCAAGGTAAGTCTATTCAAGATATCCCTGTTGTTCGGGATTATCCAGAGCTGTTTCCTGAAGAGTTACCTGGTATACCTCCGGCACGCCAAGTCGAGTTCCGTATTGATCTTGTACCTGGTGCAAATCCTATTGCCAGAGCTCCATATCGTCTTGCACCATCTGAGATGCAAGAGTTGTCTAAGCAGCTTCAAGAACTTTCTGACAAAGGTTTTATCCGTCCTAGTTTTTCACCTTGGGGTGCTCCCGTTCTTTTTGTCAAGAAGAAGGATGGATCCTTCAGAATGTGCATCGATTATCGTGAGCCGAACAAGCTTACCATCAAGAATCGATACCCCCTACCTCGCATTGATGATCTCTTTGACCAGTTACAGGGTGCTACTTGCTTTTCGAAGGTCGATCTTCGTTCTGGGTATCATCAACTTCGTGTGCATGAAGAAGATATTCCCAAGACAGCATTCCGCACTCGTTATGGGCATTATGAGTTCACAGTCATGCCATTCGGTTTGACCAATGCTCCTGCTGTTTTCATGGACTTAATGAATAGGGTTTGTAAGCCTTATTTGGATAAGTTCATCATCGTTTTTATTGATGACATCTTGATTTACTCTAAGACGCGAGCTGATCATGAGCAACATCTTCGTCTTACTCTGGAACTCCTAAAGAAAGAACAACTTTTTGCCAAATCCTCCAAGTGCGAATTTTGGCTTAAGGAAGTATAATTTTTGGGACATATTGTCAACGAACAAGGTATTCATGTAGATCCCTCCAAGATCAGTGCGATTAAGGATTGGGATACGCCTACTACCCCTACTGAGGTTTGTTCTTTTCTTGGTCTTGCGGGTTATTACCGCCGCTTCATTGAGAACTTCTCGAAGATTGCAGTTCCTCTAACTGCTCTAACTCAGAAGAATAAACCCTTTGAATGGGGTTCTTAGCAAGAAGAAGCATTTCAGACCTTGAAGCAGAAGCTTTGTGACGCACCTATTCTAACTTTGCCTGAAGGCAATGATGATTTCGTTGTTTATTGTGATGCATCAAAATTGGGTCTTGGCTGTGTTCTGATGCAAAGGAACAAAGTCATAGCCTACGCATCAAGGCAATTGAAGGTGCATGAGAGAAACTACACCACTCATGATCTTGAGTTGGGTGCAGTTGTTTTCGCTCTCAAAATCTGGAGACATTATTTGTACGACACAAAATGCGTGGTTTTCACTGACCACAAAAGTCTTCAGCATATCTTCAATCAAAAAGAACTCAACATGAGGCAAAGACGTTGGGTCGAACTCCTGAACGACTATGTATGTGAAATTCGCTACCATCCTGGTAAAGCGAATGTCGTGGCTGACACATTGAGTCATAAGGAACGTACTATGCTTCATTGCGTTCGTGATCAATCTGCTATTCTTGCTCGATCTGATATCCAAGCACGCATTACTCAGGCTCAACATGCTTGTGTTTCACAAGATTTGATGGGTAAGGAATTACCCTGTCACATTAAGCCTGATCTTGTACTGAAGGAAGATGGATCGTATTACTTCATGGACCGTTTGTGGGTCCCAAGTCTAGATGACCTTCGCACTTTGCTTATGGATGAAGCCCACAAGTCTCATTATTCTGTTCATCCTGGCTCAGACAAGATGTATAAGGATCTTCGTACTCAGTATTGGTGGCCTGCTATGAAGAAAGACATTGCCTTATGCGTTTCAAAATGCCTTACTTGCCTTAAGGTTAAGGCTGAACACCAACATCCTTATGGTCTCTTGGAGCAACCAGAAATCCCAGTTTGGAAATGGGAAAGCATTGCTATGGATCTCATTACCAAACTTCCGCACACAAAGAAAGGTCACGATGCCATCTGGGTAGTGGTTGATCGTCTTACTAAGTCAGCACATTTCTTGCCAATCCGTGAGGATTTTTCTGCTGAAAGGCTGGCCAAAATCTACGTGGATGAAATTGTATCTCAACATGGTGTTCCTTTGAACATTATTTCTGATAGAGATGCTCGCTTCTCTTCTCGTTTTTGGAGAACCATGCAATCTGCTATGGGGACCCAACTTAATCTGAGCACAACAAATCATCCACAAACAGATGGCCAAACTGAAAGAACAATCCAGACTTTGGAGGATATGCTTAGAGCTTGTGTGATCGACTTTGTTGGTAGTTGGGATTCACATCTTCCATTGATTGAATTTTCCTATAACAACAGTTATCACTCCAGCATCAACATGGCTCTATTCGAGGCTCTATATGGTCGAAAATGTCGTTCACCAGTCTGCTGGAATGAGATAGGTGAGGCTCAGCTTACTGGACCTGACCTCATTCTAAAGACGACTGACAAGGTTAAGAAAGTTCGTGATAACCTACAGACAGCTCGAAGCCGTCAAAAGAGTTACGCGGACCGACGACGCAAGCCATTGGAATTTCAAGTCGGTGATCGTGTATTACTTAAGGTCTCACCTTGGAAAGGTGTGATCAGATTTGGAAAAACAGGAAAACTTGCACCTAGATACGTTGGACCATTCAAGATCGTCGAAAGAATCGGTAAGGTAGCCTACAGACTTGAATTACCTCCCGAACTTGGAAATGTTCATCCAACTTTCCACGTATCCAATCTCAAAAAGTGTTTAGCTGATGAGAACCTCCACATACCACTTGACGAAATCCGTGTTGATAAAACACTACATTTTGTTGAGAAACCTGTGGAAATTATGGATCGTGAAGTCAAATGGCTTAAACGCAAGCGCATTCTGTTGGTTAAAGTTCACTGGGAATCTAAACGCGGACCTGAGTTTACTTGGGAACGTGAAGATCAAATGAAGGCGAAGTATCCACATCTTTTCCCACGAGTTTCCTCTAAACAAATTTCGGGACGAAATTTCCACAAGTAGGGGGGACTGTGACATCTGTGCTTGTAATCAATGTAAACAGTTCAGTTATCAATGAAATAAAGTTATTTGATCCCAATGTTTGTTTGTTTATGTTTGATGTTTTTCATGTTTTGACTTTTATTCAATTTCAACTCTATATCGCTTTTTGGAGAGTTATACGCAAACTGGTGCGTAAATGTAATCAGTTAAATGCGACAAATACTCCGGAACATCAATTTATGTTTAACATACCTTAAATAACCTTTACATAGATTAGAAACAAGTTTTGAAGGCTTTGGTATGGCAAAATCTAGTCTATTCGCTTACAGTGACTAAAATTAACAAACTGCGATAGTATGCCGATTTGAACTGTAACGAACATTCCGGAACAGGGCCACAAGTTAAACACACCTTAAATATCCTCTACATAGCTTAGAAATAGGCTTTGAGGGGTTCGGTGTGCTAAAATAAACATTATGCTCATTCAGGGACTAAAAGCGTCAAAAAGTGCATAAATTTGCACTTTCGCGCATAACTCACATTTTGAATACATCCGGACATCCAAAAATTTATGCGAGCATTAAAATATTTTATTTTAGTGTTTGGCATGAGAGAAATCCATTCGTTGCGCAATTTGGATCGTTTTTCGCACTTATGCGCATTCCGTCGTAATTAAGCGAACATCGCGATCGTACGACCAAACGAACCAACATCCGGAATATTTTTGAGCATGTTTCAAGTTCCCCACACTTTAACTTCATCTTAGATTCTTGAAATGAGGTTAACGGGGCTTAAACGTGCCAAAAATGGGCCAAAATACATGTTTCTGAAGTGCAGGGACTGAAACTGCAATTTCTGAATAGTTATCCAGGCGGGCCGCGTAAGCCCATATGTATATCTTACGCGGGCCGTGTGAAAGGCCCAGTAACAGAAAACCAGTTTCTGAAACAGCAACTGGTATTCGTTGAATTTGGACATGCTTTTGATCAATCTAGGGGCAAATTTTGATGGTTTTTATCTACCCCTTGTATTGCAAAACCATTTGCCCAAGTGGAGGGCCAAGATTAAAGCTCGATTATCGAGAAACGATCCTAACGGTTCTACCATTTCTATAAATACCCACTTGCTTTCACTTGCATTCCTCACATTTGATCTGATTCTTGCTCTCTAAGTGGAAGTATATGCTTCCTACCTGAGAGTGAATCAGGTCAAAGCTTGCGGGGACCTTCTGTAAGTATTCTTTTGTACTTTTCATTCGTTTTATCGTTAAAGTCAAACTGTGTTTGACTTTCTGCATTGACCAGTCTATGGTCAACACGAAGTTCGTTTGAACTTCATAACGTGAGCGTAATCACGATGGTTATAGTCTCTAGTAACTATACCTACTGATTACCACGTTATCTAGGCTCAGTGACGAGTCGTAGTTTCGGCCAAAATGCGTTTTCTCGCGTATTTTGTAACCAAACTACTCTAGGGTATTAAAACCGTTTGTTTTAATACCAAACCTGTTTTCTAACTTTACTAAACGTGTTCTAGCATGTGTAGCTCGTCGCTTTTAGTTTGTGCTTGTCTAGGGTCGTAAGGGTAAGCTATCTAATCAATCGCTTATACTTTCGAACCCGACCCATTTGGTCTATCATTAGGATCCAACCAAACGCTTTAGGTAACCTTAGTGTATAGGGAATAACCTTCCGAGGTTATATCTTATGGTCACTGTGACACCTGTGTCACCGCGACCATCAAACAAATACCAAGCCGATGAAATATTGTATTTCATACTTGGGATCTTGTATAAATATGTGTATGTTTTGCACATATCAATTATTGTTCAATTTCAAACTCTACATTGCTTTCTAGAGCATTATACGCAAACTGGTGCGTAAACGTACTCAGTTTAATGCGACAAATACTCCGGAACATCAACACATACTCAACATACCTTAAATAACCTTTACATAACTTAGAAATAAGTTTTGAAGGCTTTGGTATAGCAAAAACAAGTTAATTCGCTTACAGGGACTAAACTTGACAAACTGCGAAAGTATGCCAATTTGAACTGTAACGAACATTCTGGAACATGTCCATAAGTTACACATACCATAAATATCCTTTACATAGCTTAGAAATAGGCTTTGAAGGGTTTGGTATGCTAAAACAAACTTTTGGATCATTCAGGGGCTAAAAGTGTCAAAAAGTGCACAAGTTTGCACTTTCACGCATAACTTACGTTCTGAATACATCCGGACATCCAAAATTTATGTAAGCATCCTAATATTATGCCTTAGTGTTTGGCATGAGAAAAATCCATTCGTCGCGTCATTTGGATCGTCTTTCGCGCTTATGCGCATTCCGTCGTAATTAAGCAAACATCGCAATCGTACGGCCAAACGAACCGACATCCGGAATATTTTTGAGCATATTTCATGTCCCCTACACTTTAACTTCATCTTAGAGCCTTGAAATGAGGTTAACGGGGCTTAAACGTGCCAAAAATGGGCCAAAATACGTGTTTCTGAAGTGCAGGGACCAAAATTGTAAATTCTGATCTGGGAACCTTAGGCGGGGCGCGTAAGGATTTACCAAATCCTTACGCGGGGCGCGTGAGACTGTCAGACAGATTCAATGTATCTATTTAATGCAGTTGGCCTTTCGTTCGATCAAGAGGCAATGCCCTTTCACCTAATCAAGAGCCAAGGGGCAATTTCTGACTTACCACAAGAATTTGACAAGTGTACGCTCGAGATCGCGGCACGATATTCGATAAACGATCCTAACGGTTCCACTTTTCCTATAAATACCCCCCCCCTTTGTGTAAAAACCCACAAGAATCAGATCTAAAGCTCTAAGTTGGAACCATTGTTTCATACCTGAGCTATTTGATCTAGATTAGCACTCGGGGACCCTCCGTAAGTCTTCTTTCGCTCTTTTATTCGCTTTTCGAGTCCGAAAGTCAACGTTTTGTTGACTTTCTGCATTGACCAGCTTATGGTCGATGCGAAGTTCATGGAACTTCATAACGTGAGCGTGATCACGATGGTTATAGTCCGTAGTGACTATACCTACTGATCACCACGTTATCTAGGCTCAGTGACGAGTCGTAGTTTCGGCCAAAATGCGCATTCTCGCGTATTTTGTAACCAAACTACTCGTGAGCATCAAAGCCGTTTGTTTTGATGCCAAACCTGTTTTCTAAACTTAGTTAAGCATGTTCTAACATGCTTAGCTCGTCACTTTTAGTATAGTGCTTATATAGGGTCGTAAGGTAAGCGATCTAAACCATCGCTTATACTTTCGAACCCGACCCATTTGGTCGATCATTTTGATCCGACCAAACACATTAGGTGACCATAGCTATAACCTTCTGAGGTTATACCTTGTAGTCACGATGTTAGGCATTCCAGACGCGTTCTACGCGAACGACGCGTTAGGGTAGCATAAGCTACCTAAACGGGTCGTGACGGACCGTAAGCACTTAGGTTAAGTTTCATTTTAGTATGTAGGCTTTGTTAAACCATATTACACGAGTCTCCATACTCGTTTGGTTTACGAACCCGCGTACTATCCGATCCTTCCGATTTGGTCCGGTATATTAACATAGCTACCTATTAGGTGCCGTTTGATATCCCGTGATCTTTAGCATTATCTGGTTATTATACAAGAACTTCAAAGCAATCTCAGGTGAGTACATTGAACCCCTCTTTTACTGTTTTCCAAACTGTTTTGGGGTGAAACACATGTGCCTACTTGCTACTTTTATGCTTTCCGGTTTTCACATCATATACTACTATGTTCGATAGTACATATATAGTACATGATTTCATCGTGTTTATGCTATGTATGCCCATTGTGTGCGTACTTAGTACATTGCTTTACATTTCATGCTACGTACGCCCATTGTGTGCATACGTAGTACATTGTTTCACATTGCATTACTGTTGCATATGCTCATCCAGCATATGAACACATTACACTACATTTTGAACCGTTGTACTCTACAATACATTTCATGCTACGTACGCCCATTGTGTGCATACGTAGTACATTGTTTCACATTGCATTACTGTTGCATATGCTCATCCAGCATATGAACACATTACACTACATTTTGAACCGTTGTACTCTACAATACATTTCATGCTACGTACGCCCATTGTGTGCATACGTAGTACATTGTTTCACATTGCATTTCTGTTACATATGCTCATCCAGCATATGAACACATTATACTACATTTTGAACCATTGTAACCATTTGACTATACATAAACATTTCTACCGTTGTTAAACATTTCATCTTGATGGTTTGGTTTGAGTAAGTGATTTAAGTAACGAGGCATGTGTAATATGATACAAGCATGGTGGATACGCCGCTGGTACTTCCTATATATAAGTGTTTGTATGGTATTACATATCGTAGCGTTATTTGAATCATTTCAATTTGAGACATAGAACATGTTATACAAATAACACGCTTTTCACAAGACATTGATTTACAAACAACAAATCTTATACAAACTCTTTTTACATGGTTATTCAGTTAACCATGCATTGTTCTCTTATTTATACATATCATTTGATCTTACCGTTTTTCAAATGATTTACAAGACAAAGCAAAATACGAGGTTCATGACTAAACATTTTCTCAAACTTAAGTCATGAATTCCGTTTTCACAAAACCAATGTATCTCACAGGCATTTTTATGCTGACGTACCTATTTTCACATGTGTTTTCAGGAGATGATGCATAGGACTTATCAAGACATACTTAGGCGGACCTGTGCCTTAGTGACTTAAAACGAGACAAGAACTAGTTAATTCATGTTATGTACACTTTGATTCTTGTTCAGACAATGTAAACTTTCATGTTTGATTTATAAAACGAAACTTCATTTGCCATGGATTTGAAACAATTGATTCTGTTACAACACTCCCCGACGTTTCCGCCACGTTTTGTATGTTCTACGTGGTCGGGGTGTGACAGAAAAGATGGTATCAGAGCCAATGGTTATAGGGAATTAGGTTATTAGTAATGCTTTGACCTAGTCTATAACCTTCCTAGGAACCTAACGCGAGTTTACTTGCGTTTAGTCATAAAACAATACCGTCGCCTATCCTTAGGCGACGACCACAACAAGAACATAAATTTCAAAACCGCCTTGAAAACTAATCATCTGTTCTAGGATGATTGATTACTAGGTTTTGAACCCTCTATTGTAAGGTTTTGAACCCTTTGTTATAAGGTTTTGAACCCCTTTGAATTTTCAAAACTCTCGTCAAAAGTTTTGGGTCCTAAATAGTGTGAACACGTGCGAACTGGAAGAGTGAATGCCTGTACCCTGGGTTTTCTGTCTAAGGTTAGAGTGTTCGTACAAATCCACATAATCGGACCAGTCACTCTTACCTGGGAACTCTTGGGGTGAGTGTCCACTTATAGGCGAGCATGTCTTCGCGATACACTATGAGGATCTATTTGCTTTAATTCAGCCTTGGTGTTGTTTGTTTGCTTCATGATTCAAACAAATGACCATCAACCGTGATTATGGTCAGTGATTGTAACATCCTATTCTTACCCAATACCATTTTATTTGTTTCCTTTCATGTTTTCCTCTTTTAGAATGCCTCCTCGACGCGAACACCAGATAGCAACTGCCGAGCTGGCAGAAATTATTGCGCAGCAGATGGCTGCTCAATTCCCAAATCTCTTTGCTCAGTGGAACCAAGCCAACAACAACAGCAATGGTACATGCAATTTCAAGAACTTTAACTCGGCTAAACCACTCAAGTTTAGTGGTTCTGAGGGAGCAACTGGGCTTCTCCAATGGTTCGAGAGCATCGAGAATACCTTTCGCCACGTGCAGTGTCTGGAAAATCGCAAGGTCGAGTTTTCTTCGAGTGTGTTTCAGAAGAGGGCTCTTACATGGTGGAACGGGGTAATGAGAGATCGTGGTGCAGATGTTGCTCTAGCACAAACATGGGCTGAACTGAGAGCTCTTATGATGAGAGAGTTTTGTCCTCGTCATGAACAACGAGCGTTGGAGAAGGAGTTTGATGACTTGAAACAAGATAGTGGCGAACACAGGGCATATACTGATAGGTTTGAGGAGTTGAGTCTACTTTGCCCGACTATGGTCGCCCCACTCGACAAGGCTATCGAAAGGTACATCGACGGCCTGCCTGACTCGGTACAAGACATTGTCACTGGTAGCAACCCTACCACACTCCGTCAGGCCATTGAGCTATCTGCAACCTTGACTGAATCGCAGATCAGAAAGCATAAACTTTTTCGAAAGGGTGACAAGAAGCCAATCGAGGAATCAAAGACCATGGATGAACAGACTGAATCTCCTAAGAAGTCAAAGAAGCGAAAGGCTTCTCAGAACTTCGCCGTGGTCGCTCACAATGGTCAAGCCGTCCCCAACCAACCAGCTCAACCCCCTGCTAGAAAACCATACAATGGAACTGCACCTTTGTGCAACCAATGTGGTCTCCATCATCACGCCAATGTACATTGCCGCAAATGCCAAATTTGTGGAGTTATAGGCCACACAGCAAGAGTCTGCCCAGCTGCAGCTGCGCTAAACCAAGCTGGCAACAATCCTGCCCAAGGTCGTTTTCTACCAGGCTCTTGTTTCAACTGTGGCGAGATGGGTCATTTCCGAAGAAATTGCCCAAAGCTTGCTAATGCAAATCCAGCACAGGGATAAGCATCTGACTGACTAGAAGACAACATCGTTTAGAAATAATCACGTCTTATGTATTATTTTCTTTTGTTTTCAAGGTCCAAGAAACCGTTGTTATCGTTGTTTATAAATAAATCTTTTATTTGCATTGCAATGTATTTCTGTGGTTGCATGTATAAACGACATATCCCTTACAATACCGACAATCAAGGGACTGTATTCCTTAAAGAACAAACTACCCCCAAAATTCTCCCATTCTATAATCTCTTGCGTCTTCCACGAAATTCCTAAGTACCCGTTTATTCTAAGGAAACGAAGTACAAGGCGCAGGTTACAACACATGACGAATACCCAAAGTACCACTATAAATCCTTAATAGGGTACCTAAGGATTTCCTGTAAGTCCTTAATCATTGTATACCTTAATTCGAATGTGGTGATTCCTTGTAATCAAAAATCAAATTTTGGGAGATCTTCCTATCTTCTCAGATAGATTCCAGTGAACATTGAGACCCGTCGATTGGTTTCCATATCCGTATTCAATCAATAACAAGTTAAAAACAAATTATGATCAAGTTAAACAAGTATGTGACTTTGTGCTTATGTGTTCCCTTATGTGTTGTTGTGAGATCCAAATTATGTTATCCAAATCCTCGTAAAATCTTACATATCCTTATACAAGAGATTCATAGTAGGATACCCAAAAGTATTACTTAAAATCCTCAATGGACTTCTATGTTATAGTTAAGTCCTTTGGATTATAAAGTACTACTTCATAATTAGACCCCTGAGTGGTCTAGCTAAACAGATTCATCCAAAAAGCTAGATAAGGATATCATGTGATGATATAGCTGAAAGGACTCCTTGGTGGCCTAACTAAGAAGATCCCCTGTCGATCTAATTAAAAGGAACCGATGGAAGTCTAGTCACCCTCATCACAAGTTTGATATCCTTCCCCAAAACATTACAAAACAAACTGTGCGGACTGTGCAAGGGATTACGTAATTATGGATGCATACATAATTATGGAATTTAGTGCACAGAAATCACAGCAAGTTCTGTCATGTGTCTAGAGTTAACCCTATTCATTTCCAACTCCGATGAAACAACCGTTGAAGATGACTCTGTTAGTTCATTTTCGTTTCTGAAGATTTATCCGTTGAGGAAATGAATATCCGTTGTGTAATCCTTCATTTACAATTCTGATGAAGCAACCGTTGAAAATGACTCCGTTAGTTCATTTTCGTTTCTGACGATTTATCCGTTGGGGAAATGAATATCCGTTGTGTAATCCTTCATTTCCAACTCTGAGGAAGCAACCGTTGAAAATGACTCTGTCTGTTCGTTTTCGTTTCTGAAGATTTATCCGTTGAGGAAATGAATATCCGTTGTGAAATCCTTCATTTCCAATTCTGATGAAGCAACCGTTGAAAATGACTCCGTTAGTTCATTTTCGTTTCTGACGATTTATCCGTTGGGGAAATGAATATCCGTTGTCTAGTCCTTCATTTCCAACTCTGAGGAAGCAACCGTTGAAAATGACTCTGTTAGTTCATTTTCGTTTCTGACGATTTATCCGTTGGGGAAATGAATATCCGTTGTGAAATCCTTCATTTCCAACTCTGATGAAGCAACCGTTGAAAATGACTCCGTTAGTTCATTTTCGTTTCTGAAGATTTACCCGTTGAGGAAATGAATATCCGTTGTGTAAACCTTCATTTCCAACTCTGATGAAGCAACCGTTGAAAATGACTCCGTTAGTTCATTTTCGTTTCTGAAGATTTATCCGTTGGGGAAATGAATATCCGTTGTGTAATCCTTCATTTCCAATTCTGATGAAGCAACCGTTGAAAATGACTCCGTTAGTTCATTTTCGTTTCTAAAGATTTATCCGTTGGGGAAATGAATATCCGTTGTATAATCCTTCATGTCCACTTCTGATGAAGCAACCATTGAAAATGACCCCGTCTGTTCATTTCGTTTCTGAAGAATGACCGTTAAGGAAATAACATGACATTACTTTGCATATCGCTGATGGTTATTTGGCAGAGTCACAAATAGACTCCTACGAATAAATTTCGGGACGAAATTTCCTAAAGTAGGGGAGACTGTGACACCTGTGTCACCGCGACCATCAAACAAATACCAAGCCGATGAAATATTGTATTTCATACTTGGGATCTTGTATAAATATGTGTATGTTTTGCACATATCAATTATTGTTCAATTTCAAACTCTACATTGCTTTCTAGAGCATTATACGCAAACTGGTGCGTAAACGTACTCAGTTTAATGCGACAAATACTCCGGAACATCAACACATACTCAACATACCTTAAATAACCTTTACATAACTTAGAAATAAGTTTTGAAGGCTTTGGTATAGCAAAAACAAGTTAATTCGCTTACAGGGACTAAACTTGACAAACTGCGAAAGTATGCCAATTTGAACTGTAACGAACATTCTGGAACATGTCCATAAGTTACACATACCATAAATATCCTTTACATAGCTTAGAAATAGGCTTTGAAGGGTTTGGTATGCTAAAACAAACTTTTGGATCATTCAGGGGCTAAAAGTGTCAAAAAGTGCACAAGTTTGCACTTTCACGCATAACTTACGTTCTGAATACATCCGGACATCCAAAATTTATGTAAGCATCCTAATATTATGCCTTAGTGTTTGGCATGAGAAAAATCCATTCGTCGCGTCATTTGGATCGTCTTTCGCGCTTATGCGCATTCCGTCGTAATTAAGCAAACATCGCAATCGTACGGCCAAACGAACCGACATCCGGAATATTTTTGAGCATATTTCATGTCCCCTACACTTTAACTTCATCTTAGAGCCTTGAAATGAGGTTAACGGGGCTTAAACGTGCCAAAAATGGGCCAAAATACGTGTTTCTGAAGTGCAGGGACCAAAATTGTAAATTCTGATCTGGGAACCTTAGGCGGGGCGCGTAAGGATTTACCAAATCCTTACGCGGGGCGCGTGAGACTGTCAGACAGATTCAATGTATCTATTTAATGCAGTTGGCCTTTCGTTCGATCAAGAGGCAATGCCCTTTCACCTAATCAAGAGCCAAGGGGCAATTTCTGACTTACCACAAGAATTTGACAAGTGTACGCTCGAGATCGCGGCACGATATTCGATAAACGATCCTAACGGTTCCACTTTTCCTATAAATACCCCCCCCCCTTTGTGTAAAAACCCACAAGAATCAGATCTAAAGCTCTAAGTTGGAACCATTGTTTCATACCTGAGCTATTTGATCTAGATTAGCACTCGGGGACCCTCCGTAAGTCTTCTTTCGCTCTTTTATTCGCTTTTCGAGTCCGAAAGTCAACGTTTTGTTGACTTTCTGCATTGACCAGCTTATGGTCGATGCGAAGTTCATGGAACTTCATAACGTGAGCGTGATCACGATGGTTATAGTCCGTAGTGACTATACCTACTGATCACCACGTTATCTAGGCTCAGTGACGAGTCGTAGTTTCGGCCAAAATGCGCATTCTCGCGTATTTTGTAACCAAACTACTCGTGAGCATCAAAGCCGTTTGTTTTGATGCCAAACCTGTTTTCTAAACTTAGTTAAGCATGTTCTAACATGCTTAGCTCGTCACTTTTAGTATAGTGCTTATATAGGGTCGTAAGGTAAGCGATCTAAACCATCGCTTATACTTTCGAACCCGACCCATTTGGTCGATCATTTTGATCCGACCAAACACATTAGGTGACCATAGCTATAACCTTCTGAGGTTATACCTTGTAGTCACGATGTTAGGCATTCCAGACGCGTTCTACGCGAACGACGCGTTAGGGTAGCATAAGCTACCTAAACGGGTCGTGACGGACCGTAAGCACTTAGGTTAAGTTTCATTTTAGTATGTAGGCTTTGTTAAACCATATTACACGAGTCTCCATACTCGTTTGGTTTACGAACCCGCGTACTATCCGATCCTTCCGATTTGGTCCGGTATATTAACATAGCTACCTATTAGGTGCCGTTTGATATCCCGTGATCTTTAGCATTATCTGGTTATTATACAAGAACTTCAAAGCAATCTCAGGTGAGTACATTGAACCCCTCTTTTACTGTTTTCCAAACTGTTTTGGGGTGAAACACATGTGCCTACTTGCTACTTTTATGCTTTCCGGTTTTCACATCATATACTACTATGTTCGATAGTACATATATAGTACATGATTTCATCGTGTTTATGCTATGTATGCCCATTGTGTGCGTACTTAGTACATTGCTTTACATTTCATGCTACGTACGCCCATTGTGTGCATACGTAGTACATTGTTTCACATTGCATTACTGTTGCATATGCTCATCCAGCATATGAACACATTACACTACATTTTGAACCGTTGTACTCTACAATACATTTCATGCTACGTACGCCCATTGTGTGCATACGTAGTACATTGTTTCACATTGCATTACTGTTGCATATGCTCATCCAGCATATGAACACATTACACTACATTTTGAACCGTTGTACTCTACAATACATTTCATGCTACGTACGCCCATTGTGTGCATACGTAGTACATTGTTTCACATTGCATTTCTGTTACATATGCTCATCCAGCATATGAACACATTATACTACATTTTGAACCATTGTAACCATTTGACTATACATAAACATTTCTACCGTTGTTAAACATTTCATCTTGATGGTTTGGTTTGAGTAAGTGATTTAAGTAACGAGGCATGTGTAATATGATACAAGCATGGTGGATACGCCGCTGGTACTTCCTATATATAAGTGTTTGTATGGTATTACATATCGTAGCGTTATTTGAATCATTTCAATTTGAGACATAGAACATGTTATACAAATAACACGCTTTTCACAAGACATTGATTTACAAACAACAAATCTTATACAAACTCTTTTTACATGGTTATTCAGTTAACCATGCATTGTTCTCTTATTTATACATATCATTTGATCTTACCGTTTTTCAAATGATTTACAAGACAAAGCAAAATACGAGGTTCATGACTAAACATTTTCTCAAACTTAAGTCATGAATTCCGTTTTCACAAAACCAATGTATCTCACAGGCATTTTTATGCTGACGTACCTATTTTCACATGTGTTTTCAGGAGATGATGCATAGGACTTATCAAGACATACTTAGGCGGACCTGTGCCTTAGTGACTTAAAACGAGACAAGAACTAGTTAATTCATGTTATGTACACTTTGATTCTTGTTCAGACAATGTAAACTTTCATGTTTGATTTATAAAACGAAACTTCATTTGCCATGGATTTGAAACAATTGATTCTGTTACAACACTCCCCGACGTTTCCGCCACGTTTTGTATGTTCTACGTGGTCGGGGTGTGACAGTCACGTCGTTTAAGTAGTTGTATGATAGGTAATGTATGTGCCTTAGGTAAACTACCAAAATGCCCTTTTTATGCTAAAATTCATTTTAAGCTTATGTAACATAATTTTTGGTATCTAAACTGATTTAGCAATAATATTAAATATGTTAAGGCATATCTTGCTTGTCATAGGACTAGTTAGGCATTCCAAACGCATTTTACGCGAACGATGCGTTAAAGTGGCGTAAGCTACCTAAACGGGTCATAAAGGGCCAAAAGCATTTAGGATAAGTTTCGTTTTAGTATGGAGGTTTTGTTAAACCATATTACATAAGTTCCCATACTTATTTGGTTTACGAACCCTCGTACTACCCGATCCTCCGATAGGTCCGTTTATTAATGTAGATACCTATATAGGTGCCGTTTGATTCCGTGATCTTCTAGCATTGCTTGGTGGTTATCCTAGGACTTCTAAGCAATCTCAAGTGAGTACATAGTACCCCTCTTTTACTGTTTTTCAAACATTTTGGGGTGAAACACATGTGCCTACTTGTTATTTTCATGCTTTCCATGTTTTCATGTCATACGCTTGTTATGTTCAATAGTACACATATAGTACATGCGTTCATTGTGTTTTTGCTATGTATGTCCATTGTGTGCATACTTAGTACATTGTTTAACATTACCTTTTCCTGCTATGTATGTACATCATACTTAGTGCATTTGTTTTTCATCACATGCTTACATATTGGGTATGACATTTGGTTTGTTTAAGTGGGACCATATACATTCATTAACTTTGATCACGCCGCTCGTTAGTAGGTAGTGGTACCATAGGAATTGACAACTCCCGTTCCTGACATCCTGGGTATGTTTGGATGGAAGGAATGACCGAATTCGATTTAAACATAACACAGATAAACCTTTAATTTGTTTAAAGGTTTATCACCATAGTCACAAGGCTTGGATGTATGCATTTTCACAATACCGCATAAATGTTTTTATTCTTTATAGCATGTATTTCCACAAAACATAACACTGATTTAAACTGAGTTTTACTTCAATACCTTGTTTTGTGCATTTTCACCTATGGTTTAGTTGATACATATTTCACTTGCCATACATGACATCTTGTTTACACATTACATGACTGACATTTGACATAGACATTTTGACATGGTTTTCACAATGACATTTGACAATTTGGTTTAGACATGGGCAATTTACATTGGTGGTTTGTTTGGGTAAGTGGTTTAAGTAACGAGACGTATGTAATGTGATACAAGCATGGTGGATACGCCGCTGGTACTTCCTATATATAAGTGCTTGTATTATATTACATATCGTAGCGTTATTTAAATCATTCATGTGAATTTATACATTTTTACACAAGTAATATATCTTTCACAAGACTTTGTTTTACAAAACAGTTTATTTTACACAACTTATTTCACTTGGTTATTCAGTTAACCATACATTATCCTTTTACTTATACTATCTTCTGATTTTATCGCTTTTCAAACGATTTACCAAAACAAAACAATATACAAGGTTCATGACTAACTTTTATTAAAACCTTTTTCTTTGAACTTAAGTCATGAATCCTACTTTCACAAAAACCTATGTATCTCACAGGCTTTTTTATGCTGACGTACCTATTTTCACATGTGTTTCAGGAGCTAATGCATAGGATGTTCGTGACACGCTAGGGTGGACTTGGGCCTTAATGACATTAAATGGAGCTAGAATTAGTTTAATTATGTGATGCACTTTTGTTTCTTTTATCTTAAGACAGTGTAACTTGTTGGTTCTTGTTTGAAACAATATATTCCACCCTCGGGTGATGAATAAAATATTACTTTAATTACCATGGTTGTGGAACAATAATTCTGTTACAACACTCCCCGACGTTTCCGCCACGGTTTGATGTTTTACGTGGTCGGGGTGTGACAGTTATGATTGATTGCTATGGTATTAAGAAGTCACACCAATAAACCCACGCTTCCGCAAAAGTCAGGGTGTGACAGCTTGGTATCAGAGCTTCGATCGTAGCGAACTAGGATTCCCTCTTGAGTCTAGACTACGATCATTAGGGCTCTCACGAAAATATTTTCAAAACGTTTTTACATTGCATACACTAAACGTCCAGATCCAAGGTACAAAACATTTTTACAAACAAAAGGCACGAATACACCTTTCAAAGTTCATTTTTATAATTCAGTCTTAGTAACTGGGAGGTTGGTCATAGAGACCAGGGATTCAGTCTTAGTGACTGGGAGGTTGGTCATGGAGACCAGGGATTCAGTCTTAGTGACTAGGAGGTTGGTCATAGAGACCAGGGATTCTGTCTTAGTGACTGGGAGGTTGGTCATGGAGACCAGGGATTCAGTCCTAGAGACTGGGAGGTTGGTCATAGAGACCAGGGAATTAGTCTTAGAGACTGGGAAGGTTTGGTCTTAGAGGCCAGGGAGTTAGTCTTAGAGACTAGGGAGTTCAGTCTTAGAGACTGGGGAGGTTTAGTCTGAGAAACTAGGAGATTTGTCTGAGAGACTAGGACAAATATGAGGATACATGATTACATTACGAATTGTCTTTGTTTGCAATATACAAAGTGTTAAAAATTATATGCATGTTGTGACTACGGCCACCGCCACAGATGAAGAGACTATACCTGCGCCGGAGAGAAGCTACCACAGACATTAAGAGTGACCCTGACATGTTGACCAAGGACGAGGACAACTTCCAACCGTCCGCGCTGCCAGACTTTAGTGATAAATTACCCTTGCTGATGGTTTCCTTGACAAAAGTCTTCCTATCCTTCTTACCGCCCCACCATTTGGACACCTCGGTGGAGAGAACCTCTTGACTCCAAACCTCGACAATGCGCCTCCTGTGGACATTCCTTCCGAAGATTGGCTACCCAACGAATAATTGATGATGACGTTGACTTGTTATTGATGGCCCTTCTGATAACACCCATGATGATGGAAGAATAGACGAGAACGTTGCTACTAATTTCACTTTTGAAGACCCCTGTTAACGAGCTATCCTCTGATTCTAGAATACATTCGATTTCAGACTCCTTTGAGTCTGTGACATCTGCAGCCTTACAGACAACCAGATTACAGCTTTCGACTACTGAAGCGGATAACGACACTGTTATAACCGCTGCAACTATCACTTGCTCGAGACGCCACACCTTTACACAACCCAGAGCCTGCTCCTGAGCCAGCTCCTGTTCCTTTTGGGGTTAGCCTGATGTTGTACCTGCTGATCCTGCACCCTTACTTGCTCATGACCCTGTTTCATTTTGGCTTACCAGACATTGCACCCCTTATACCTGACACAGTACCTGCACCTGGTGATTCTCCTTCCGTTGAGACATTTACTGCTGCACTTTCAACCGTTGATGTTGCTCTTGTGAAGACCGACGCCCATTGCGCCAACGTGCCTATCGCTTTCTTTCAAGACATACCCGCACCCCGTGAAGGTACTCCAGGTCAGCACTAGCGTAACAATCCCTTTTTGCTACAACAGCACTTTTTACGACCTCGCAGGCCGCATCGTTTACTACATTCACCTCCACGTCGTTGGACGAGCCATTTCGATGATTCCTATATACACTATGTTGATTTTAGACCCTTTCCATCCCTCGCTTTGTGGAGACTACACACGGGATAAGTACACCTGTAACGTTAGCTATAGTTTGAGGATATAGTTCGCAGAGTTTTGGAGCTTGTGCTACACCACGTCCTCCACCCTGTCTATTGCCAGTATACTTTCATCAAGATTCCTTTGCGCTCTCACCTGCTGCTATTACACCTTTCCTAGGTTTTGATGCTCGTTTCTCTACTGCCAAGCAACAGAGCAGTTACCACTTCGACGTATATACAAGCTCGAGAAGGAATTCACGCATGTCGACAGTTTACTTTTCTTTCTTTCTCCACCTCAGTCACTAGTATAGTTGGTTTCGGGATTATGCGGATTGCATTACATCTGGGTAGGACATTAATGATAAGCCGAGATTGTGGAGACTTTTGAAGACTACATCTGACTGTGTAACTTTGATACACTAACATATTTAATGGACAAGGGTAGGGTGACCCTGTGTCCCTGTTGATGTGATACATTTTGGAAGACGATATAATTGTGGCCCGGGGAACAATGAGAAGTCAGTCATCATCAAGCATGCGACAATACTTTGTGACCAATGACCAACGAAAGCTCAGTCGCTATGTCTTCATTAAGCGTGTATTTGACCTATATATGTGTGCTATAATTATAATACTACGTGCTTACTTGCTAGGCTCTCATTAAACATAATTACCAAATTACTTGGTTATACTATGATTATAGCATTGCGTGATTGGTTGGTATGATAACCTAATATGTGCATGTGCGTACGATCTCAAAACAACTAGATGCACTCCCCGAGCGAATAAGACCTGACCTAACCAATCTTCTTCTCAGAAGATGTCGATACAAGGGAACGTCGATACCAACAACCCTCTGCCAACAACAGCAAAGTCGGGACTGCAAGGACGCATCTCGCAAGCCATCGCACAACTCGAGGCCCTTCGCTCTGAGCACGGTTGAGATACCTCAGGAAATAACCCACCCAGCGGCTGCACTTACGAGCAGTTCTTGAACCACAAACCTCGAGAATTCGACGGCACTGGGGGTGCCTTAGCCTTTGTGGGTTGGGTGGAGAAGACGAATTCTGTCTGGCGGTTGAGCAAATGTGCCCCAGAACACCAGGTCACGTACATAGCTGGACTATTTGCAGATGGGGCTCTGTCCTGGTGGAACCTTCAGGTTCAAACAATGGGCGAGACTTCTGCGTATGCTTTGACGTGGGACGAACTGAAGGAACTATTACGCAAGAGATATTGCTCTAGGGCGGAAGTCCAGAAATCGGAAACTGAATTGTGGAACCTGAAAATGGAAGGTCCAAAGATAGCTGAATATGTGCAGAGATTTGGTGAATTGTCACAAGTTGCATCGCGCTTGGTGGAACCAGAATCTAGGAAGATCGAACGTTTCATCGGGGGATTGGCACCTCAGATTCTAAGCCTGGTAACAACATCTAAACCTTCAACGATCACCGAGGCTATCAACATAAGCGTGGCACTCACTAAAGAAGCAATTAGACAAAGAAAATTTTCCAGTATGGAAGGGAAAGAGGAGACCCCCGTAGAGTCAACTGGAGATAACAAGAGAAAGCTCGCAAATTTCAAAATGATCACTCGGGCGAGTAACAAAAAGAAGGCTAAAAAGGGAAAGGGCTACATGGGTATCCTACCTAAGTGCGACAATTGTCTACGTTATCATGTCGGGTGATGTAAGTATGGAAAATGTGATAACTGTGGTAAGAGGGGGTATCCCAAGGAGACCTGTAGACAAGGTATTGAAAGTGGAAATAAAGGTCAAGATGATAGCAAGACTCATGGAGGAAACAACGACGAAGGCAGGACGAGTGACAAACAAAAACGTGCTGAAGGTTGTCTTAACTGTGGGAGCAAGAAGCATTTCAGAAAATACTGTCCTAAGAGGAATCATGCACAAGGATAAAAGCTCAGTAGCAGAGCTAGGGGAGCACGCCAGAAATTCCAACATGGAGATCGGTACGTTCCATATTACTCAACGATATGCATCTGGATTGTTAGATACCATCGCGAATTTAGTTTCACATTTTTAGAGGATTAAAAGTACGATTGGGTTAGTAGTAAGTAAGTTAGGTAACCCACGCTCGATAGAACTAGCTAATGGGAAGCTAGTAGAAGCCAACGAAGTAAATGGGACATGGCAAAATAGGACCCGGAGAGCGTGAGTTTACGCTTGATCTACTGCCAGTGAATTGAGAGACTTCAACAAGGCAGCTGGATGGAATGGTTGACAAATGATCAATAGGAGATTCATATCCGCACCGCGATGGTGAACGAAGAAACAATCCTGACTCATGAAGTGGGGTACGCCTCTACAAATTACTAATTGCTTAAAGGTACGAGGGATGTTGCGTAGAGAATGTGTTGTTTTCTTGACTCATGTCATGGACGAGTGAGTCGAAGAACCAAAACTCGAAGATACCCCTGTGATGAGGAAATATCCCGAAGACTTCCCCGAAGACTTACCAGAATTATCTCCTCATCAACTAGTCAAATTTCGCATCCATTTGATTCCAGGCGCCACGTCTGTAGTAATGCACTTTAGAGACTCACACCTTCGGAAATGCAAGGATTGACAGTGTAGTTTCAGTAGTGGATAGAGAAGGAAGATAACAGACCAAAATTTCCGTTTTGGGTTACCCCAGTCCTGCTCGTCCAAAGAAAGGACGATGACTTCCAAATGAACATCAAACTACCAAGAGTCGGACGAGCTAGCCAACAAGAGTCAGCGACTCATGCTAAGGATTGACGAACTACTTACTGGACTAACTGCGAGGGTCCAACCAGTATTCCCGACTGAACAATGATCGAGTAGCTGTAACTTCAGGAAGAAGGTATACTGGGGGAAAATTGTGGGGCAATAACTTGTTTTAGACGTGCACAAAAATGGTGTTTCCTACACCATGCACACAATCGTTTTTCACAGAAGTACGAAACCTTGAGGATCTAGAAGATGTATACCTAGGACGAGTGGTCGTTACTTAGAAACCACGTCCGCTAACTCATGCAGACCCCATTAACATGACACATATGCAAGTTCCGTTGACCAAACAGAAAGTACTCGAATTTCTTTTATTTCTAGCAAGTGGAGGTTTGCATCTCTACTCCCCTTTAATGGTAGTTGCATCACGTTAATTTTCTTCACTGAGAGCGAACACGCATTTGCTTCGATATCTGGTTATTTCTTCATTTTAGCAGATACTCATTATTCCTTTTTCTTAAAAACTTATTTGCCACATGCACCATTTGCTACGCATGCGACTTCACTTCGTTTCAAACGCTTCATTTGAGTTCAATTATTTGAACGCTAAATTTAATTGCCGATTTGTGAATTCGAATTACCTACATTATTGTGACTGTTGGCTCTTTTGCTATCAAGCCAACACACCCTCTTGAAACTTCCCTCATTTCAAGTTACATACATGGTTTATCTTTACAACCACGTCGAGATTTCCTTTATTGATACATACGTTTATTGTCGGATTACGCTAAAACCAAGTTCAATTGCTTGAACTTATCCATTTCGTGTATTCAGTTTAAGACGTCATATGATGTATTGAAGGCATCATATTCAAATATTTTGCAAAGGTTCTTTCGTTTCGAGTCATGGATCTACGACTCCACTAAATCGTTTGATTGATTTCGATACCTCGCGGTGATACTCACACGAAATTGAAGCTTGCGCTTAATTGGTTACTCACTTCGTACAACGGATTTAATTGATTATTTGATAATTTGCCCTGAATTCGTCTTGTTTATCACGATGAAATCGGTCTCATCACAGTTGTGTGTTGAGGCAAAGGTACATAGATTCATTTCATATCACGGTGTACCTCCTAACGATTCTTTTACGATCAATCGAATGCCTTGCGATACTTATTACTTTTTCACCTTCGATCAAAAACAATGACTCTTTGATGTTCCATATTCAACTGAAAACCCATGACATTGTGTAAATCAAATCTTCTGGCATGTTTCAGTACACTTTCATTTGATTTCCAAAACGGTGAACTTGTTCGGTCACCACTATACTTGAATTATGTTATTACGACACCTCGTGGTGTCATTACAAACTTGTAGCTTGTGCTAATCATGGTCAACTGTTTCACACAGAACTGCATATGCTTTCGTTTGGCTCGTCATTTAAACATTTCCGATGCAACTACAATGAGACTCCACATTCACTTGAATTTCATTTGGCGTACTTTCGCAATTCAAGAATGTCAACTCACTAAACCTTACCATTCATTTATTCGGGAGTTGACAGATCATTTTACTATTACTTTTGAATTGTTGATTTTAAATCCATATAGCGGATGCTATGGTTTGTGAAAACTCGTTTGCATATCGCAATCGATCGTTTGAAAATCATATTAGTCAAAACTCCTCTTTGATGAAACCCCCCCCCTCTTGCTAGCTGGGTTACACTAGACTATACGTTCACTACGTCTTATACCTTTGACATCAGAGGTCAAAAGTACATACCTTTTTACCATAGGATTCAAATTGTTATATATTATTGGACTCACTTGAGGTGAGTAGGGTTTAATGCGGTTTAGTGAATATTTACCTTGGTATTATTCATGTACACACACGTGTTACGTAACCATAAGGAGTTAAGGTAGTACAAATTTCGAGGATGAAATTTTCATAACAGGGGGAGAATGTGACAACCCTCACAAATCCAGGTATCTGTACAAATTAATTAATGTTTAGTTAGTGCTTAATTACTGTGCTTGATTACAATTATGATTAAACTGGTTTCTGATTTCTGATACATACATACTCATGCATCACATTTTATACTGTCACTCTATTATTTACACACAAACGATAGTGACAAACTCGATGCACAAAGCACAGTTGCACAGAGAGCAGATAACCCAGTGAACATGCTGACAATGCCAACACTAAACAGACATTGTTTTTGAGGCCAGAATGAGCCAGGAATAAAATACTATACTAGAAGGGAGTGTAGGGATGTGAGGACCATTAAACTGCGTCACTAGGTGATGGTTATAGTGCCCGGAAATGCCTAAAACATACTTTAAGTGCAAAATTCTGCACTAAATAAACAAAATTCAGCATTTAACAATGCTAGTAAAGTGCAAAAACTTGACAAAATAGTCCTAGATACTTTCCAGAGTGTTGGGAATTTAATGTGTCACAAAAAGTAATATAAAAGACACTTTAAAGATTAATTTAGCACTTTAACAGAACAACACCCAACCAAACAATCGGACTTTACCCGGAACACAAAAATATTGTCAAACATGTTGTTTGTATTTTTCTGAGCTAGTTAGGGTCCCCGAACACCCTAACACACTTTATATTATATAACACCTATAAAACACTAAATAAACACTTGTTACCTAACTAGAATTCTAACTAAACTTGTAACAAACAATTGAAACCCAACCCCATACCCCCCCCCCCTTCCAACCGGTTATGGGAGTGGGGACACTCCCATGATCTTTTCATTATTTTAATTGAGTTTGTTGTTGGATTTAGGGACATGTTAACTAGAGGTTAATACATATTGGGAGTCCTTTATAAAGACCACTAAGCAACCATACTCACCACATTACACTCACCAACACTAGCAAACAACTCTCTTTCCTCTCTTCTCCATGGTTTCAGCCGAAAACAACCACACACACCACCACCATCATTCAAGCTCTTCCAAGCAATCTAAAGGCATCCAAAGGTGTAAGTGATCGTACAACGAAGCTTGGTGTGTTCGGAAGCTCAAGGACCGCTCTCGTTTTCTTTTATCCACCACTTTTACGCTTTGAAACTTCCCTAGCCTTGTGCTAGTAGTAAGTGGTTTAAATCATCATCTTGTTCTTGTTTATGGTGGGTAATAGTTGATTTAATGGTTAAAAATTAAGAAACACTAAAGAACTTACATTAAAGTCTTGAACATAAGATGAATAAGGTGGATAAAGAGAAGATATTTGTGTAAATCATGTAAATCTTGTGTAGTTATGATTATTTGATGTTGTTTGTAACTAAAAGTAGGATGGATCATCATCTAGACATACTAGATCATGTTCAAGAACATGAACTAGTAGGATGTTAGTGTTAGAAATAGGAAAGATGATGAAACCATCCACCATGAACTTGAAACTTGAATAAACACAATTTTTCTTGTAAAATGAAGTTGTATACTTGTAGATCTAAAGATCTACAAGTGGTTTTTCGGAAGAACTAAGCAAAAAATATTAGTTTTACTAAAACCCGGATATTTTATGAACTAGAAGCATTTATGGTAACTAAACAAGTGTGTAAACACTTGTGTAACAAAGAAATTTCATAAAGAAATATTTTTGTGAATCTTGACTAGAAGTTGTTAGAATTCAAATTCTTTAAAAATAAAGTTTTCAAGAAACTAAACCTATTTTTAAAGATAACAAAACCTACTAAATATGTTAGTCACTTACTACATATTTTTACAACACTTTCAAGTTCATGAGTTTATGATTTAGTCTTATCTTGTCAAGATTAGTGATTAAATAATGTTGATTGATGATTGTTGATTGATTCTTCAAAAGAAAATGATATGCTAAAAGCATGGACACCTCCATTTACAGAGGAAACTCTGGCGAATTTTTTCTTGAAATATAACACTTAGAAATATTCTTATAACAAATGGTTACAAATATATTTTTAACTTGGTTTTCAAAATAAATTTCGCCATGATTTTTATTTCAAAAGTTACCAAGTATCGGTGGTGGATTTTCGTAAATAAAACTTGATAAATATATATTCAGAATATATATTTTATAGTAAAACGCTTGTGTGATTATGTGATTAGTTTGTGAACTAGATATATTATTTTTAGGGTAAAATAATATAACTTATGGTATCACGAGATTACGACTCCAAAATAATACTAAAGCTTTCGCAAAACAAATAATATAAGTTACACAAGTATTGTTATAATACGAAACACTAAAACGTAACTTACGTAGTTTTTCGGAAGAAGACTCTTATACGTATATTTTTGGTAGAATATTATTTTGGAAGATTGATGAAGTAAAATATAATATTTTTGGGAAAAATATATATATTTTTGAGAATTAGGGTATTTCAGACAAATGATTTAAATATATTTAAGTGAGACTTGAAATACATGGTTTTGGGAAAAATATATTGGGAATATATTAACATATTTTATTTAGAACAATATACCGAAATACGACGCTGTCACTTGGCAAGATATACAAATACAAATACGAAAATACATGTATAAGATACCCCCATCCTTCGGAAGGAAATACGAGTACGAATACTTGAAAAGTATTAATTCAGAAATACTATATAAACAATTATTCCAAAACCAAATAGAATCATTATAACTTGGAATAATATCAGAAACATAACTCAAAAACATAAATACTAAGACAAGGCACGACCCGTTCGTCTAATACACGTTAGACCATTGTAGGTAGTCGTGTTTGCTGAGGAGATTTGGGTTACAAGTATTGAAGACGCAATACTGTGAGTTCATGTCCCCCCTTTCTATTTACTGTTTTCAGTTTTATACTTCGGGGGTGAAATACATGTTATAATTATTGCAGACAATACTTACATGGTATGGTTAGCTTAAGGAGGGTTGGGACGTTCAGATCATGTGAGGGGGTAGGTAGAACTTAAGGCCATTAATCCTCGTTGTAGGACCGAGGGACATTAGTGATAGATCTATTTGGGTGTAGCGAGCCCCACTCCTGAGTCCGCCGAGTGGACCATGTGGTGACTAAGTGCCCGACGCACAAATCCGCTAGGTTTGAGTCTTCCTGCATCACTTCACACATATCATTGCCTTTGCAACCCAATGGTGATCTCTTTTTCCTTAATTGCTACATACCAGGGATTTTCATACATACAAATACATTATAAAGGTTTATACATACTCACTTACACATGAACTCGCTCAACTTTTGTTGATTTTTCAACTTACATGTATTTCAGGAAAACTAAGGGACCTGGCAAGTGTCTGCATTTGTGTTAAGCTGCGTACTAAATAAAGATGTCATCCATGGTCTTTGAGTTTGGTTAGTGTGCCTTACTCCTGGACGAGACACGTTTTTCAAAACCTTGGTGTTATTCAATATCTTTTAATAAGTCTTTTATGAACTCATAAGTAATTTGTACGATTTTTAAAACTTGAAGTTGAAGTCTACATTTTAAAACAATGTTGTTATGTATTAAATTTATTTATTGGATGACAATCCTATGGTTTTATCATATAGCATTGTTATGATTGATTGCTATGGTATTAAGAAGTCACACCAATAAACCCACGCTTTCGCAAAAGTCAGGGTGTGACACCTTATAGGTACAAGTGCTTTCTAGACGCCTATAAGGGTTACTACCAGATCAAAATGTCAAGAGAATACGAGGAAAAAAACGGCATTCCATACCGATGTGGGCATTTTCTGCTATACTAAAATGCCTTTTGGCCTTTAAACCGTCGGAGCAACTTACCAGCGCCTCATGGATAAGGCTTTCAAAAAGCAAATCGGCAAGAATTTGGAAGTATATGTCGATGATTTGGTAATCAAGAGCAGAGAAGAAAAACAAATGCTTGAAGACATTGAAGAAACCTTACTTAAGCTCAGAGAATACAACATTAAACTCAACCCCAAGAAATGCTCATTTGGGGTAGAAGAAGGCAAGTTCTTGGGGGTGGTGGTCACCCAGGACGGCTTTAAAGCTAACCCGGAAAAAGTAGCCGCCATAACGCGGATGCCTTCCCCCAGGACTTTGAAAGAAGCAAAAGCGTTAAATGGGCGTCTAGTAGCTATAAACAGATTCCTGGCAAGACACGCCGAGAGATCTTTGCTATTTATAAAGACGTTGAAAGATTGCCTTAACAAGAAATACTTCAAACGGACCAGCGAAGCGGAAGAAGCCCTGCAAGACATGGAGCGTTTCATCGAGAAACTACCCATGTTGACAACGCCATACCCAGAAGAACTACTCAAAATGTACTGGGCGGCGGCTCACAACGCGGTAAGTGCGGTACTCTTGGTGGAAAGAGATGGGAAACAAACACCTATATATTACATCAGCCGAGTTCTGGCGGGACCAGAAACGCGGTATCCAACACTTGAAAAGTTGGTACTGGCATTAGTCCATGCTACTCAGTGTCTCCGAAGATATTTTCAAGGGCATCGTGTACAGGTCTTAACGAATTACCCGCTACAACAAATTCTGCAGAAACTAGAGATCTCCGGAAGATTAGCTAAATGGGCAATCGAGTTGGGAGCCCTGGATATCGAATATCGAAAGCGAACAGCAATCAAGGGGCAGGTGATCGCCGACTTCTTGGCTGAAATTCCTGATGGTGAAACTATACAGGATCCCGCAATCCAAGACATCCCGGAATCCAGCAAAGCCAGGCAAACCTGGAAGCTCTACACCGACGGATCATCCACCGGGAAAGGTTCCAGGGCAGGTCTCATGTTGATAAGCCCAGATGAAATAAGGCTGATTTACGCCTTACGTTTTGATTTTGAATGCTCCAATAATGAATCAGAATATGAGGCGCTACTTGTGGGCTTGAGAATGGCCCAATCTATGGGAGCCACAAGAGTCGACGCCTATGTTGACTCTTTGCTGGTCAATAACCAGGTAAACGAAACTTACGAGGCCAAGGATGAATCAATGGCAAAGTACTTGGCTAAGACCAAGGAGCTCATGGCTTCCTTTGACAGTTTCACGCTTAATCACATCCAAAGAGGAAGAAACCAAATAGCAGACGCCTTAAGCAAACTTGCTACCTCGGGTATGGAAAAAGAAGTAAAGGTAGAAACATTGCAGACACCTTCCATTGAACCCCGTGAAGTTGCCGCCATCACAGCGGAAGAATCCTTTTGGTATACTCCCATACTAAAGTTTCTCACAAAGGGAGAATTTCCTCCCACCAGAGGCGAAGCCCAAAAGATCTAAACCAAGGCTTTACAATATGAAGTGAATAATGGCGTCCTGTACAGGAAGTCATACTTGGGACCACTACTACGGTGTGTATCCCCAGCGAAAGCAAAATATCTAATCCAAGAAATACACGCTGGCATATGTGGCATTCACGCTGGAACCCAGGCAGTTGTTGCCAAAATCCACAATGCCGGGTACTATTGGCCCGGGATTCATGAAGACGCGGTAGAGGAATTCAGAAGGTGTCGTAGTTGCCAAAAGTTTGCTCCTCAAACACTCCGTCCCAAGAACAACTTAATCCATGTCACAACGGCCTGGCCTTTCCAGAAATGGGCGGTCGACATCGTGGGGCCATTCCCGCTGGCCCCCGGTGTCACACCCCGACCACGTAAAACAACAAAGCGTGGCGGAAACATCGGGGAGTGTTGTAACAGAATCATTGTTTCATAACACATGGAAATTTGAAATTTTGTTTTATTGATTAACTGAGTTACAATGTCTAAATAAACAAAGAGTATAACATAATTAACTAGTCTTGCATCTTTTATTGTCACTAAGGCCCAAGTCCGCCTATGTGTATCTTGATAAATCCTATGCATCATCTCCTGAAACACATGTGAAAATAGGTACGTCAGCATATAAATGCCGGCGAGTACATAGGTTTTATTGATTTAGGATTCATGACTTATAAGTTTTAGAAAAAGTTGTTTAACAAAAGTCAGTCATGATCCTTGTAAAATGTTTTGTTTTATAAATCACTTAAAAAGCGATGATAGATATGTATATTTAAAAGAATAATGTAAGGTTACATGAATAACCAAGTAAAATGAGTTTGTATAAGATAAGTTGTTTGTAAAACAATGTCTTGTGAAAAATATGTTATTTGTATAAAAGGTATAAGTCCAAATTGAATGATTTAAATAATGCTACGAAATGTAATATAATATAAGCACTTATATATAGGAAGTACCAACGGCGTATCCACCATGCTTGTACCATGTTACACACGCCTCGTTACTTAAATCACTTACCCAAACAAACCACCAATGTAAATTGCCCATGTCTAATCCACTTGTCAAATGTCTTTGTGAAAACCATGTCAAAATGTTTATGTCAAAATGTTTATGTCAAAATGTAGTCCATGAAATGGGTATATCAATATCAAAATGTCTATATCAAATGTCAATCATGTAATGTGTAAACAAAATGTCATGTATGGCAAGTGAAATATGTATCAACTAAACTATAGGTAAAAATGCACAAAACAATGTATTGAAGTAAAAAAGTGGTTTAAATCAACGTTATGTTTTGTGGAAATGCATGCTATACTGAATACAAACATTTATGCGGTATTGTGAAAATGCATACATTCAAGCCTTGCGACTGTGGCGATAAACCCCTAACGAATTAAAGGTTTATCTGAGTAAATGTATATCGAATTCGGTCATTCCTTCGACCCAAACAAACCTAGGATCTCAGGAATGGGAGTTGTCAATTCCTAGGGTACCACTACCTACTAACGAACGGCGTGATCAATGTTAATGAATGTATATTGTCCCACTTAAACAAACCAAATGTCATACCCAAAATGTAAACATGTGATGAGATGAAAATGTATTAAGTATGCAACAAATGGACATACATAGCATGTGATGTGAAATGTACTAAGTATGATGAACATACATAGCATGAAAAGGTAATGTAAAACAATGTACTAAGTATGCGCTAAATGAACATACAAAGCATAAAATGTCACGTAAAACGATGTACTAAGTATGCATACAATGGACATACATAGCAAAAACATAATGAAATCATGTACTAATAGTGTACTAATGAACATAGCAAGTATATGATATGAAAACATGAAAAGCACGAAAGTAACAGTAGGCACATGTGTTGCACCCAAAACAGTTTGAAAAAACAGTAAAATAGGGGACTATGCACTCACTTGAGGGTGCTTAGAAGTCTTGAACAACAACCAAGCAAAGCTAGAGAGGGATCACGGAATCAAACGGCACCCTATATAGATAACTACATAAATAACCGGACCTAAATCGGGAGATCGGATAGTATGAGGTTTCGTAAACCAAATGAGTATTGGAACTCATATGATATGGTTTAACAAAGCCTATATACTAAAATGAAACCTAACATATGTGCTTACGACCCATTACAACCCGTTTAGGTAGCTTATGCTACTTTAACGCGTCGTTCGCGTAAAACGCGTTTGGACCGCTTAACTAGTCCTATGACAAGTAGAATATGCCTTAACATGTCTAATATAGTTACCTAATCAGTTTAGATGTCAAAATTTATGTTACATATGCTTAAAATGAATTTTGGCGTAAAAAGGGCATTTTGGTAATTTTGCTAAGGCATATAAACTACCTATCATATAACTACTTAAACGAAGTGACCATAAGGTATAATGTGTTTGGTCGGACCCTAATGATCGACCAAATGGGTCACCTAATGTGTTTGGTCGGACACTACTTAAACGAAGTGACCATAAGGTTATAATGTGTTTGGTCGGACACTACTTAAACGAAGTGACCATAAGGTTATTCCCTATACAACTATGGTCACCTAATGTGTTTGGTCGGACCCTAATGATCGACCAAATGGGTCGGGTTCGAAAGTATAAGCGATTGATTAGATCGCTTACCTTTACGACCCTAAACAAGCACAAATCTAAAAGTGACGAGTTAAACATGTAAGAACATGTTTAACGGATTTAGAAAATAGGTTTGGTATCAAAACAAATAGTTTTGATACCTAAAAGTAGTATGGTTACAAAATACGTGAGAAAATGCATTTTGGCCGAAATTATGACTCGTCATTGAGCCTAGATAACGTGGTAATCAGTAGGTATAGTCACTAGGGACTATAACCATCGTGATTATGCTCACGTTATGAAGTTCAACTGAACTTCACGTTGACCATTGACTGGTCAAAGCAGAAAGTCAAACGCAGTTTGACTTTAATGCTAAAACGAAATAAAAGCACGAAAGAATACTTACAGAAGGTCCCTGCAAGATTTGACCCGATTCACTCTCAGGTAGGAAGCATATACTTCCACTTAGAGAGTATAAAATCAGATCAAATTGTGAGGAAAGAATGAAATGGGTGAGGGGTATTTATAGTTCTCGCACAACCGTTAGGATAGTTTATTGAAAACCGAGCTTCAATCTCAGCCACACACCTCGTACCCACTAATTTACAAAACCATTAGCACCTAAAACCAGCCCATAGAATAGGAGAAACCATTTGCAAAACCAAGGAGCAACTGGGTTTCTTTAAAAATGGTTTCCGCTATACTGGGGAGGCTTTACGGACCGTATGAGGTCCCTTACGGTCCGTAAGGACCTATGGTGCTGGCAGTAACTTTCACAAAATGGCTGAACAGGCCCCTGTGACTCCGAACTTGATTTTTGATGCGTTTTGACACCTGTAAGCCCCGTTAACCTCATTTTAAGGCTCAAATATGAAGTTAAAGTGTAGGGAACTTAAAATCTGCTCAAAAATATATCGGATGTCAGTTCGTTTGGCCGCACGGTTGAGTTGTTCGGTTAATTACGACGGAAGTCGTAACGGACGCGAAAACGATCCAAATTGCGCAACGAATGGATTTTTGACAAGCCAAACACTAAAACATAATATTTTAATGCTTACATAAATTTTTGGATGTCCGGATATATTCAGAACGTAAGATATGCGCGAAAATGCAAACTTATGCACTTTTTGATGCTTTTAGTCCCTGAATGAGCAGAAAGTTTATTTTAGCAATACCGAACCCCTCAAAGCCTATTTCTAAGATATGTAAAGGATATTAAGGGTATGTTTAACTTATGATCAAGTTCCGGAATGTCCGTTGCAGTACAAATCGACATACTTTCGCAGTTTGTCGAATTTAGTCCCTGTAAGCGAATAAACCTGATTTCAGCATACCAAACTATCCAAAACTTATTTCTAAGTTATGTAAAGGTTATTTAAGGTATGTTAAGCCTATGTCACTATTCCGGAGTGTTTGTTGCATTAAACTGGTTATATTTACGCATCAGTGCGCGTATAACCTTCCAGAAAGCGATTTAAAGCTCGAAATCGAACAAGAATTGATATGTGCAAACGATACACATATTTTTACAAATCCCAAGTATGAAATACAATATTTCATTGGTTTGGTATCTGTTTGATGGTTGAAGTGACACAGGTGTCACACCCGGGAAGCTAAAATATCTTATCATGGCAAATGACTATTTCACCAAGTGGGTTGAAGCCAAACCTTTGGCTAAAATAACCGCTGAAAACGCCAAAAAGTTCCTATGGGAGCACATAGTGTGCCGATTTGGATTGCCGCTATACTTGGTGAGTGATAATGGAACGCAATTCACCGATAGGGTCTTGCAAGATTGGTGCGCGGAACTTCAGATTCAACAAATCTTTACATCGGTAGCACATCCCCAGGGAAACGGCCAGGTGGAACGGGCAAATAGGAGTTTGTTGGATGGGATAAAAAGAAGGTTAGGTTATGAAGGAAGCTCTTGGGTGGAAGAACTGCCGAATGTCCTCTGGGCACATCGAACAATGCTCAAGACAAATAACAATGAAACCCCCTTCAGCCTAACCTATGGCGCAGAAGCAATGATACCCGTGGAGTTTGGATTACCCTCGCTACGGCATCTCACTACTAATGATAACAATGACAGGCTCCTAAGGGAAGGCCTTGATCTGCTAGAAGAAAGGCGTGACGCAGCCGCCATCAGCGAGGCAAAGTACAAGAAAACTCTGGAAAAAAATATAATCAGCGCGTGGCTCAACATACTTTCAAGGAAGGCGAATACGTCATGCGTGATAATGAAGCCAATAGAGCGGAACCCTCAGGCAAATTGGGACCCAACTGGGAAGGCCCCTACATCATCCAAGAAGACTTGGGCAAAAGGGCCTACCGCCTATCTAGGCTACATGGTACCGCGGTTCCACGTAGTTGGAACGTAGCCCAATTAAAAAAATGTTACATGTAAGGCCCTACCCCTAACGGTGGGTTTGATTGTTTTTCCTTTTTTACAAGCAAGTGTAATCCATCTCCAACGATGTCTCTTTGTGTAACACCCGGAAAATATAAAACAGTATATCATAATTATGAAGCATAAATAAATGGGGGTTTACTAACTAGTAATTCTAACCTAGTTAGTTAACTAGTCTAAAATAGCTTATAAGGTGATTAGAAGTTACCAAACTATATGTGGAACAAAATTGAGGGGCCCTAGTTGTTAAAATCTGAAACTTAATTAGAAATAAACCAAACACTCCAAAATTGAAGTGTTGGTCAACCAGGAAGGAGCAGGGGGCGACATCCCCATTCCAAAAACCCTAACTTCACAAAACAATCAAATTGAAGGCCTAAATCTGGTCCAAATGAAAATCCGAGCATAGAATCGTGACCCTCATCACAAGAGGATCTCAAGGTATGTAAAATTTAAGAATTTCTCTCAACTTGAAATTTTCATGAATTGGAAAAAAATCTGAAATTAGGGATGCATGTGCATGTTATGATGATTGAGGAACAACTATAGTGTCTAAGGACAAACCCTAGATCGATAGAAGTTGAAATCATAAGAAATTTTGGGTGAATCCATAATCACCTTGGTAGGTGATTAGTGGGTCATGTGTATTTGGATGAACACTAGAAAGTAGATTGTTAACCTAGTGTAATTTAGCAATCTGGAAGTGATTTCAGCAATTAGAAGCTAATATACATATAAATTGGTTGAATTATATGAAAATAGGGTTAAATGATAAACTAGAGATGTGAAGTTTAATCATGTAAAAATCTGCCTATGAAGTGTTTGTTGAAATGCCTCTATGAAGGCTTAAAAACTGAAATTTCGAGTTTAAACGCATAATCATGATGTTCGGTGTATTATGCGAATCATGATTTGAAGAGAGTTCTAAACATGTCTTGAATTGAACTCTATAGGACAAGATACCGGAACGTCGAGTGGACAAGCCGGTGGTGACTCACGGTTGAAGGGCGTGCGCTAAGGTATGTAACTTGACCCGCTACATTAAGTAAACTTGAATCATCATAATATGCATAGTTGAATTTTGGAATAAAGGTTGCTATGAATTTAGGCGATGATATCGTTATATTGAATAAATGGTCAAAACTTGGCTAGAACTCGTTGGTAGTCGTCAAAAGGAAGAAATTCCGTAGACGAGCCAAACAGGTCGGATAAACAAGTAAGGCATGGTTAATGCCCTGGAATGTGATAGATTGATTTGTTGATATTGGATATTATATAACATATTAGAATTTCGAGATTTAATGTATTGGCATCCTAGTAAACTAAAATCCGAGAGTTTGGGTGTTGGTGTAATAACCAAACCAAACAAAAACATAAATTTCCAGGTGCTACCGTAATTTACGGTGGTACCGTAAATTACGGTAGAGGTCAGGGATTTACGGTGGTTCACTACTGTTTTACGGTGGCCCCAAAAATTTCCAGGACTCACCGTAACTTACGGTGACACCGTAAGTTACGGTGTAACTAGAAAACAAAGCTTTTTTTTTTTTTTTTGTTATTTGATGTTGGATCTCATGTTTATGTGTTGTTCAAAAATGTCAAAACTAATATTTTAATGGTTTTGATTCTAGGTGTTTAGATGGATCGTACGGATGGTGGTCAAGCGATGTCGAAGAACCGAACATGATTTGTTGAAGCTTCCGCTATGTTTTGAACTTATTAAATAGTTGTTCTTGGGTTGTAAACAATTTCTTAAACGATTTTGTACGTTCTACCTTAGTCGTTAGTTGACTAAGGCGTATAATACTTCTGAAACTTATGTTAAGCTATCATCTTAGAAAATAAATTAGTAATTAATTCTAGTATAAATTTAAGGGTGTTACAAGTTGGTAATCAGAGCCTAAGGTTGTCTACAAAGTGTTCGATTCAAGCTTAATCGACCATCCGGTAAGAACTAACTTCTGTTAATAAATTTTATATTACGTAAAGAATGAGAAATGAACAAATATGCATGAAAAGAGCAAGTAAGCTCATTTAAATACAAGAAATCAAAAGCAAGAACGATCAAATCAAGTTGTGAACTTGATTGAATCAAAAGCAAGAACGATCAAATCAAGTTGTGAACTTGATTGAATCAAAAGCAAGAACGATCAAATCAAGTTGTGAACTTGATTGAATCAAAGCAAGAACGATCAAATCAAGTTGTGAACTTGATTGAATCAAAAGCAAGAACGATCAAATCAAGTTGTGAACTTGATTGAATCAAAAGCAAGAATGATCAAATCAAGTTGTGAACTTGATTGAATCAAAAGCAAGGACGATCAAATCAAGTTGTGAACTTGATTGAATCAAAGCAAGAGCGATTAAATCAAGTTATGAACTTGATTGAATCAAACAAGTAAAGCATGTGTTATAAATGGAATGTTTTAACAACTTGTGTAAACATTTCAGAAATAGAGATGGCTGATAAAGGTAACGATGATGCGGTGCCAAGAGTCACCGAACAAGTGAGGGCGGTGATTGCCGAAGAGGTTGGAAAGGCGATCGAAAACAGTTTGACAGGCTTCATTGATAGAATTCAAAACACATTTTTATCAATGGTAGAAGATAGAATCAAGAAACTAGAAGACGACTCAAATATAACAAAGGAAAAGCATGGAGGACGAAAGCCTTGTTCATACAAGGAATTCATGGCTTGTAAACCACCAATATATAATGGAGAGGTTGACCCAATAGTGTGCCAAAGATGGCTAAGTGATATTGAGGGGGTATTCGAGAGGACCCATTGTGATGTAGAAGACTATGTAGCCTATGGTACGGGTCAACTAAGAAATCAAGCAAAAGATTGGTGGGATAACAAAAAGAGAGAGATCGGTATTGAAGCTGCTAAGGTTATGACTTGGGAAGAATTCAAGACGCCATTTCTTAAGCATCATAGCCCCAAAGCGGTTGTGAATAAAATCAAGGAAGAGTTCATGCAACATAGGCACAAAAACGAGACCATAGACAAGATTACGGCAACGTTCATGGATAAGATGAAGTTCTGCGACGATCTAGTGACGAACGAAGAACAAAAGATATACTACTATCATAACATGTTAAGCGCCGAATATAGGGAATTTATCACCCCTTCCAAATACGAGACCCTTACCGAGATTATAAATGCTGCTCGGGAAAGGGAGATCGAATTGAAAAAGAGCATTGAAAGGGGTGAACGGAGAGCGCAAGATGTGAATCCAAGCCCTACTAAGAAGGCACGAACAAACGAAAGCGCGAAGAAATCCGATACAAAAGGCGGGTCGCCAAGTTGCAGGATCTGCGGGAAGGGTCATAAAGGCGAATGTCGTTACAAGGATAAGCCTTGTCCCATATGCAAGAAAACGGGACATATAGCTATATCATGCCCGGAGAAAGTGACGGTTTGTTACAATTGTTATCGAACGGGTCATAAGAAATCTGAATGCCCGGAATTGGTTGGAAAGAAGGATGGGCAGGAACCGAAAGGTGAAGCCCCAAAAGCAAAGGCAAGATCTTTTCAACTAACCGCCGCAGAAGCAAAGATTGAACCTGACGTGGTCTCAGGTATATTTACTGTAAACTCGATTCCTGCACGTGTGTTATTTGATACGGGTGCGAATAAGTCCTTTGTTTCATATGGATTTATTCGACATCCTTCATTTGTTTTAACTAAATTACCTGTGCCCTTAGAAGTAGAGATAGGTAATAATAAAAGCTTTATTGTTTGTGATGTATGTGAAAATTGCAAACTGAGCATTGACGATGAAGAATATTTGATTAATCTAATCCCGATGTCGATGGAAGAATTTCAAGTAGTCGTTGGGATGGATTGGCTATCTCGGCACCATGAAAAGGTCGTGTGCATCCGTAAAGAGATAAAACTGACATCTCCGAGCGGGAAACACGTCACCATTTATGGTGGAAAAGGAGGCAATCCCATAGTATGCTCAATGTTGAAAGCTCACAAGCTAATGATGCGAGGATGCAAGGCATTCTTGATATACACTAATGAACCCGAAAAAGAATCACGGAAGATTGGAGATGTACCGGTAGTACGAGATTATGAAGATGTTTTTCCGGAAGATTTACCGGGGATACCGCCTGAACGGGAAGTAGAGTCCGGGATCGAATTGATTCCGGGCGCGAAACCCGTAGCAAAAGCCCCGTACCGACTTGCACCGTCGGAATTACAAGAGTTGATGTCCCAAATCCAAGACCTGCTTGACAAGGGATTCATAAGGCCGAGTGTGTCTCCTTGGGGCGCACCGGTATTGTTCGTGAGAAAGAAAGACGGGAGCATGCGCATGTGTATCGATTACCGGGAGTTAAACAAACTCACGGTAAAGAACCGATACCCGCTCCCGAGGATAGATGATTTATTCGACCAACTACAAGGTGCGAACTGGTTTTCCAAAATTGACCTTAGATCGGGGTATCACCAACTAAAGGTCAAAGAAGAAGATGTGCCGAAAACGGCTTTCCGCACAAGATACGGACATTACGAATTCCTCGTGATGTCATTCGGGCTAACAAACGCACCCGCGGCTTTCATGGACCTCATGAACCGGGTTTGCAAGCCAATGCTGGATAAGTCGGTCATCGTCTTTATCGATGATATATTGGTATATTCGAAAAGTGAAGCTGAACACGCACATCACTTACAAGAAGTGTTAGAGACCCTTAGACGAGAGAGGCTATACGCAAACTTCTCTAAATGTGCCTTTTGGTTATGAGAGGTACAATTTCTTGGCCATGTTATAAGTGCCGACGGAGTACTGGTGGATCCGTCAAAGATAGAGGTTGTGTCAAAATGGAATCCCCCGAAGAACCCTTCAGAAATTAGAAGTTTCTTGGGGCTTGCGGGATATTATCGGAGATTCATTCAAGATTTCTCCAAGATTGCGTCACCACTAACAAAGTTAACACGAAAGAAAGAGAGGTTCATTTGGGGTGTTGACCAAGAGAAAGCGTTTCAAACGCTAAAAGAAAAGTTAACTCAAGCTGCGGTACTAACATTGCCGGACGGAGTCGAAGACATGGAGGTTTATTCGGATGCTTCACTATCGGGACTCGGTTGCGTGTTGATGCAACGGGGCAAGGTAATAGCCTATGCCTCGAGGCAATTGAAGATACACGAGAAGAAATATCCCACACACGATCTCGAGTTGGCGGCGGTAGTGTTTGCATTAAAAATATGGAGGCACTACTTGTATGGAGTAAAGTGCACCATATTCACCGACCACAAGAGTTTGAAATACTTCTTCGATCAGAAGGAGTTAAATATGCGACAAAGGAGATGGCTGGAAACGGTGAAAGACTACGATTGCGAAATACGTTATCACCCAGGGAAGGCTAATGCGGTGGCAGATGCTTTGAGCAGAAAAACGGATTATGTCCCGATACGAGTAAGATCGATGCAACTCGTGGTAACCTCGGGTATACTTGAACGTATTCGAGGGGCACAATTAGAAGCAGTAAAAGAAGAGAATTGGAAGAAAGAAAGAATAATTGGTCAGTTGAAAGATTTGTCGGATGGGAATCACGGGTTAAAGACTCGATCCGGAAGGATATGGGTCCCACATACCTGTGAAGTGAAGACACTTCTACTTAATGAAGCTCATAAATCCCGTTATTCAATTCATCTGGGTGCGACCAAGATGTACAATGATTTGAAACAAAACTATTGGTGGCCCGGAATGAAGAGAGATGTGGCGAAGTACGTGGAAAAATGCTTGACATGTTTACAAGTCAAGGCGGAGCATCAGAAACCATATGGCAAACTCCAACCGTTAGAAATTCCGGTTTGGAAATGGGAACATATCACAATGGACCTACTAACCAAGTTGCCTAGAACGAGTCGTGGTTTCGATGCCATATGGGTAGTGGTAGATAGATTGACGAAAAGTGCTCACTTCATTCAAATACGTGAGACTTATACGTCAGAAAAGATGTCGGAAGTTTACACGAATGAAATAATAGCACGTCATGGGGTGCCGGTGTCTATCGTGTCTGACAGGATACCGGTTTACTTCGAATTTCTGGAGAGATTTCCAAGAGCAAATGGGGACCAAATTGTTCATTAGCACTGCTTACCATCCTCAAACGGATGGACAAAGTGAAAGAACGATACAAACATTGGGGGACATGCTACGGGCGTGTATAATCGACTTTGGAGGTAGTTGGGATGTTCACCTACCGTTAGTTGAGTTCTCGTATAACAACAGTTACCAATCTAGTATTAAGATGGCACCATACGAAATGCTTTACGGTAAGAAGTGTCGAACCCCGGTATGTTGGGGCGAAGTGGGTCCACGAGAACTCGCCCACCAAGATATAGTACGAGCCACGAATGAAAAGATCGATAAAGTTCGGGCGCACTTGAAAGCGGCTCAAGACAGGCAAAAGGCGTATGCCGATAAAAGGAAAAGGCCGATTGAATTCCAAGTTGGTGACATGGTCATGCTAAAAGTCTCCCCATGGAAAGGTGTTATTAGATTCAGAAAAAGGGGGAAGCTAAGCCCGAGGTTTATTGGACCATTTAAAATTATTGAAAAGATCGGCAAAGTAGCTTACCGTCTTGAGCTACCGGCAGAACTAAGTGGAATCCATAGCACGTTTCACGTGTCACAATTAAGAAAGTGCCTAGCAGATGAAACAGCTTATATTCATTTCGATGATATTGAAGTAGATAATAGCCTGAATTATGCGGTGAGACGGTGGAGATTTTAGATAGGAAAGTCAAATACTTAAGAAATAGACAAATCGATCAAGTCAAAATCAGATGGGAGCATAGAAAAGGCTCGGACACTACGTGGGAGTCCGAGGAAGAAATGCGCCGACTCTACCCTTCATTATTTGGTACGTATTTCGGTTTCGGGGACGAAACCCTTTTTAAGGGGGGTGGACTTGTAACACCCCGAAAATATAAAACAGTATATCATAATTATGAAGCATAAATAAATGGGGGTTTACTAACTAGTAATTCTAACCTAGTTAGTTAACTAGTCTAAAATAGCTTATAAGGTGATTAAAAGTTACCAAACTATATGTGGAACAAAATGGAGGGGCCCTAGTTGTTAAAATCTGAAACTTAATTAGAAATAAACCAAACACTCCAAAATTGAAGTGTTGGTCGACCAGGAAGGAGCAGGGGGCGACATCCCCATTCCAAAAACCCTAACTTCACAAAACAATCAAATTGAAGGCCTAAATCTGGTCCAAACGAAAATCCGAGCATAGAATCGTGACCCTCATCACAAGAGGATCTCAAGGTATGTAAAATTTAAGAATTTCTCTCAACTTGAAATTTTCATGAATTGGAAAAAAATCTGAAATTAGGGATGCATGTGTATGTTATGATGATTGAGGAACAACTATAGTGTCTAAGGACAAACCCTAGATCGATAGAAGTTGAAATCATAAGAAATTTTGGGTGAATCCATAATCACCTTGGTAGGTGATTAGTGGGTCATGTGTATTTGGATGAACACTAAAAAGTAGATTGTTAACCTAGTGTAATTTAGCAATCTGGAAGTGATTTCAGCAATTAGAAGCTAATATACATATAAATTGGTTGAATTATATGAAAATAGGGTTAAATGATAAACTAGAGATGTGAAGTTTAATCATGTAAAAATCTGCCTATGAAGTGTTTGTTGAAATGCCTCTATGAAGGCTTAAAAACTGAAATTTCGAGTTTAAACGCATAATCATGATGTTCGGTGTATTATGCGAATCATGATTTGAAGAGAGTTCTAAACATGTCTTGAATTGAACTCTATAGGACAAGATACCGGAACGTCGAGTGGACAAGCCGGTGGTGACTCACGGTTGAAGGGCGTGCGCTAAGGTATGTAACTTGACCCGTTACATTAAGTAAACTTGAATCATCATAATATGCATAGTTGAATTTTGGAATAAAGGTTGCAATGAATTTAGGCGATGATATCGTTATATTGAATAATTGGTCAAAACTTGGCTAGAACTCGTTGGTAGTCATCAAAAGGAAGAAATTCCGTAGACGAGCCAAACGGGTCGGATAAACAAGTAAGGCATGGTTAATGCCCCAGAATGTGATAGATTGATTTGTTGATATTGGATATTATATAACATATTAGAATTTCGAGATTTAATGTATTGGCATCCTAGTAAACTAAAATCCGAGAGTTTGGGTGTTGGTGTAATAACCAAACCAAACAAAAACATAAATTTCCAGGTGCTACCGTAATTTACGGTGGTACCGTAAATTACGGTAGAGGTCAGGGATTTACGGTGGTTCACTACTGTTTTACGGTGGCCCCAAAAATTTCCAGGACTCACCGTAACTTACGGTGACACCGTAAGTTACGGTGGAACCAGAAAACAAAGCTTTTATTTTTTTTTTATTTTTTTTGTTATTTGATGTTGGATCTCATGTTTATGTGTTGTTCAAAAATGTCAAAACTAATATTTTAATGGTTTTGATTCTAGGTGTTTAGATGGATCGTACGGATGGTGGTCAAGCGATGTCGAAGAACCGAACATGATTTGTTGAAGCTTCCCCTATGTTTTGAACTTATTAAATAGTTGTTCTTGGGTTGTAAACAATTTCTTAAACGACTTTGTACGTTCTACCTTAGTCGTTAGTTGACTAAGGCGTATAATACTTCTGAAACTTATGTTAAGCTATCATCTTAGAAAATAAATTAGTAATTAATTCTAGTATAAATTTAAGGGTGTTACACTTTGTTCTTTTTAAGTATTGAGTTAATAAAAGTTCTTTCCTTTTTATCATTATCACTCATTACTTACATGCACAATAGCATTTACCATCGCATCCATATTGCACTTTACGGTACAAACAATTACCATCGCATTTAAACTGCACATAACGGTAAAAAAGCATCCTTGACACGAAACATTTTTCATATATAAGTTAAAGGATCATAAATATACAGTGCTAAGAGTGGGTATCTTGGTAATAGATACATTAACCACTGCAAAAAGATTGGTATTTTAGTGATAAATACATACAACTATCTTACAAAAAACCAAGTACTTGTCCCTGTTGGTAAATACCAACATACAGGAACCAAAAATGAACATGTTCTAAACATCTACTTCTGGGAAAGCGTTGCTCTCACCTCTGCAGGGGTGTGCAACGCCACACCATAACATTCCAACGGGTGAGGATCAACGATCAAGTCATCGACATTCTCCTCATCCACCGGAAGAGCCACCACCTCCCAATAACCAACTAGGTTTCTACCGAAACGGCCACTGCAGCGCCGTTCGTACACCAATTCACAGCGTTGAACATGATCAGGTGGAAAGGCTCCCATCAGAGTGTCAGCTGATAGTGAAACCACACTTGCATCAGCTGTGGAAGGACCTTCATATATGACACTCTTGTAGGACTGGCTAACCCGGGGTAAAGCATCATCGGAGTGCACCTCCTTTCCTTTGATCATCTCCTCCGTCACCAGAATTTGGAGATGAATCAAACCATCTGCTGCATCCAATCGTCGGAAAATGTCGGAAAGTCTCTGTTTATAGCACTTCCGGCTCATCTTTTCGAATTACCTTATTTGGAAAAAGCAACTTAATTTATAGAAGTTTAAACGGTTTGACAGTGAAGACGATAGCACAATTAATGAAAAGTAATCATCACACGTCAAATCGCCACATTTCAGGCAAACGGCGGCGTCATTCATCATGATATTAGCATTAAATGTCTGACACAAAATCAAGTGTTTGCACATAACCCAAGCATAACAGTGTTTATATAAAATATCCAAGGAACAGTGTACACAACAAACAAAATAAAAACACTCATTCCTCCTCCGACTCCTTCGGGGGGTCCAACATTAGGCATAAGGAGTCCACGCCATCTTTGTTCACTTTATCCATCAGATCAGTGTAACACCTCGAATTTTTGTGTCCAATGATGTGTTAACACGTGTCATTTGATTACACGTGGCATTGATATTAAATAAAGGACTAATTTTGACAAACCTTGAATGTATGTAAATTCGAGGGTTATAGATGTCAAGCAAGGGTAAATATACTGTATGGTAACCCTAAATGGTGCTTGTACCTTCAAACGAATGAATCATGGATCGTACGGAAGCGAAACGCGGAAGAAAGTGAGAGATTACAAGCTACAGGGGTTAACTGTGTCAACATGTTTAATTATACCTCTGAGTGACCCTTTAACGCTCCCGAGGCTTTGTAACAATATTATACGCTCACTAGAATATACTGTATAAATTCCGCGAAGTTCCGTTTTAAAACGAGAAAGTTATGATCGAATTCGTATGAGAAGGGTTAAAAGCGTCAACAGTGAAAGTTAAGGCTTTCTGAATAATTAATAAACTAATCGGGGACTTAACAACGCGGGTAAATAACACGAGGTCCTTAGTTGTAATTAACCGAGGGCCAAACCGCAAAGTTACCCCTTCAAACCCGAAAGGTCAGGTTAATAATTACGAAAGATTTCGTTATTAATTACCAGATTCTGTTCATCATTTCAAAAGATTTTAAAAACCTGAAAAACAGGCCTCTCGCGACCCGCATTAGAGTTTGGGTTAAGTGAAAGCGGGCCGCGAGCCACCTAAGATACGCGCCTGGATTTAAACTTCAGGCGGCCCGCATTAAAACATGCATGGATCCTCCATGCGGGCCGCGTTGGATGCCCAGATGCAGAATGTTTGGATTTTTATGCCTTTTGAGCTTGTGAACGATCAAACCATCAATTAATGAAGCATGGGCGCCCCCTACTCGACCCATAGCTCTATGGGACACCTGCCCATCATCCATGATCAGTTGTAGGGGTTGTGTGATGATCTTAGGTGCCTTGTTTCACTATAAATAGCCACATTTGGTTCATAACTATCACACAACTCAAATACACTCAACTGATCATTCTAAGAAGCTCTCAAGCATTCTTCTCTACTCTCTAAGCAAGACACAACTTCTGTAAGTCGTTCACATCCATTGTGGTCTTGTTTTTCCATAGATTTAGCTTATAAACCAAACCGTCGTAACTAACGGTTGTTATAGCGATAATTCACAAATGGTCCAGTGAATTGTCGGATCAAAAGTAGCTATGAGTTGGTAATTACGTGGGTAATAAATGTCACACCCCCAAAATCCACCCGCGGAGTACCACCGCTTGGGAGCGTGACATGACCAGGATCAAGCCATCAATCATATCAAACATAGCATTAATATTAAAAGTAGATATAATTAATGTTCCAATCCAAAAATTGTAAACGTAGCGGAAGCATTAAATGTAAAACCCAAAACATAAGTATTAACGTGTGATTGTAAAGTGTTGAAATAGCATTCACAATCCTTTGCCCACAACGACCTGCTCCTCCCTGTGCAAGCTCCATAAAGTACCTAAAATCCTGCAAGGCATGCAGCAGATAATCAACAAACTAGTTGAGCGAGTTTACAGATAACAGTTCAGTAATAGTAATAGTGCGAGTAGCGTTATGTTCGTTCGTTATGTCAAGTATCGTATCAATTCGTATCGCGGCCTCCCAGGCAGGTGTGCGAAGATTAGGGGAACACGTCCCGAGTTTTCTAGACTAGGTTTGTTTGTATCGCGGCCTACCAGGCAGGTGTGCGAAGATTAGTAAGTTATAGTTCGCGGCCTTCCCAAAGGCAGGTGTGCGAAGACAGTCATAATATCGCGGCCAATCCTTGGCAGGTGTGCGAAGATCGTTGAATAAGTGTTACTAGTCTAGCAGTAGGTTCCATCGTCTACGTAAGAACATTAACCATCCAACCCATTCCCACCCTGGGAACCCATGCCTTGGCTGTGTGAACTCACCTTGGTTTGCTCGGTATGCTAGGTTATGCGCTCACTAGTAATTAATCACGTCCTACTGTACGCACGTATAACAAATCAGTTCATGTTCACAATGATTCGCATGCAATATAATGTTCACGTAACAGTCAGTTTGTACATCGGCGCAACACGTACCATTTCCTAGTTACTCATCAGCTAGTGCACACAATTACAAATGTAAACATTCATCATCAAGCATGGCATGTCAAATAGTTCATGTATACATTCCATCCTTCGAAGGATGTTTATAATTGCTACTATCCTTCGATCCACTGTTAACTTTCGACACATCAGTGATCTTTCGACACTTACAAGTTTTCACAGTTATCTTTCGGACTAGTTGGTATGTTTCGTACCATCAGTCATCTTTCGACCTAAGGTATCTTTCGGTCAACTTAATTATGTTTCGGTCATATCTATCCTTCGGTCAATGCTATGTTTCGACTACAAGCATCTTCCGACACTACCTATGTTTCGACAAACAGTATCTTTCGATCAATCAACAGTTACGTTTTCACAATTAGTTACGTTTTCACAGGAACAGCAACCCTAATCATCTGTACAGCCGTCATCATCATTACCAAATCATCAGAATCATTTAGCACATCTAATCATAACGCAATCATCCAGAAATCATTGTCTAGCACGAACCTAGTTTAAACGTATCACGAAACCGGTTAACGCACATTAACACATCATCAAACCCTATGTGAAATCTATATCGATATTCAATCGTATTCAAAATCATAATATTCAGGCATGTATCAGTTCAGGTTACATCAACAATCAAGAACACACTACACGTGAACACATACGCATATAAACGAACGATCGAATCAAATGGATTTTACTAACCGAAATGAGGGTTTGGTCGCAAGGGTCTCCTGTGGTTACAAGCTTGCCGTCACAGTTTGGAGAGCTCTAGGGTTGGGAATATGATAGAAAAATGACAGCCGGTACATGTTGATACGTATTTATACGTAATACAGAAATGGGCCAAGCCCATTTGAAAGACTGGGCCGAAGGATCTGGGTTCCAGTCGAAGGATATGGTCTTGGTTCGAAGGATATGTTTCGAGATCCTTCGAACCGGCAGTTGATCCTTCGAATCGAAGGATATCTTTCGGGGTCCTTCGATTGGCATAACATGTTTCGATCTAAACTAAGTGTTTTAATAATACTCTAATAATAACTTTAATACCACAGCAAGTAATCACATATGTGCAACACGACAATTCATTTCATCAAAACACAACGTGTACAATTACAAGTCCATAATCCAAACAACTAAACAGTCAAAGTCAGCGCGCATTTAATGCGAAAGTGAAAGTCAGAAACTCGAGTTGTCACATTATCCCCAACTAATTGGAAATTTCGTCCCGAAATTTGGTATGCGTTTACTGAGGAAGCTAGGTGAGTCGTATCGTTGACTGGTTTTTCCTGGGGTGTCACATCCTCCCCCCGTTGATCTGGAATTTCGTCCCGAAATTCCGAAGTAGTAGCTTCAGCCTCAGTAGTGGTTGCATTGGTTTCATATAACTGGGGGTACTTTTCTGTCATCCTGTCTTTGCGTTCCCAGGTGTACCCTGGGCCACGTTTGGAGTTCCAACGAACTCGAACAAGAGGGATTCTCTTGTGGTTGAGGACCTTAACATCCCGGTCCGTGATTTCAACTGGTTCCTCGACGAACTGCAACCGCTCGTCGATAGTGAGTTCCTTAAAAGGAACTATAAGGGTCTCATCTGATAGGCATTTCTTCAGATTCGACACGTGAAATACATTGTGAACTGCATCGAGTTCAGGAGGTAGGTTTAATCTGTAGGCTACTGGGCCTATTCTTTCAGTGATTTCGAACGGTCCAACATACCGTGGATTAAGTTTACCCCGTTTGCCAAATCGTACTACACCCTTCCAGGGTGAAACTTTGAGTAGCACTCGATCCCCAACTTGGAATTCGGGCGGTTTCCTGCGTTTATCAGCATAGGCTTTCTGGCGATCACGTGCTGTCGCCATGTGTTGTCGTATGATTGAAATCTTTTCTGTGGCGTCCACAACAATATCTGGACCCGTAATTTGACTATCTCCCACCTCTGCCCAACAGAGAGGTGACCGGCATTTACGTCCGTACAATGCCTCAAATGGAGCGGCTTGAATGCTGGTGTGGTAACTGTTATTGTATGAGAACTCCACCAAAGGGAGGTGCTTTTCCCAGCCGTTGCCGAAATCGATAACACACGCCCTAAGCATGTCTTCAAGGGTTTGAATCGTTCGCTCAGACTGCCCATCCGTCTGAGGGTGATAGGTTGTGCTCATGTCTAGCCGTGAGCCAAAAGATTTATGCATCGCTTGCCATAGTTCCGACGTGAATCGTACGTCGCGATCCGAAGTAATGGATGTGGGCACTCCGTGCCTCGAACAATTTCTTTAAGGTAAATATCTGCGAGAGTGGAGAACTTGTCCGCTTCCTTAATCGACAGGGAGTGTGCAGACTTGGTGTGTCGATCAACTATGACCCATAGTGTCATTCCCACTCTGGGATCTAGGTAGGCCAGTGACAAAATCCATGGAAATTTGCTCCCGTTTTCATTGTGGTATCTTGGGCTGCTGAAGTAGACCTGATGGTTTCTGGTACTCGGTTTTAACCCTTGCACAAGTTAAACACTTGCCGACGTGAGTTGCGATAAGAGCTTTCATGTTTGGCCACCAGTAAGTTGTTCTGATATCGTGGTACATCTTATCCGACCCTGGATGTACCGAGTAGCGAGACTTGTGCGCTTCATCCATCACAAGTTCACGTAAGCCGCCATAAAGTGGGACCCAAATACGCCCCGTTACATAGTAGGCGCCGTCTTCCTTTTGTTCCATTTGCTGCCTTGAACCGCGCAAGGCTTCAGCCTTGACGTTTTCGGGTTTTAGTGCTTCTATCTGAGCAGCTCGTATCTGTGCAGGAAGGCTGGACTGAATAGTAAGCTGTAGCGCTCGCACGCGCTTAGGTAGAGTGTCTTTCCGACTGAGGGCATCAGCCACAACATTGGCCTTCCCTGGATGATACTTGATGGCGCATTCGTAGTCGTTCAGAAGTTCAACCCATCTTCGTTGACGCATATTCAAATCCTTTTGCTTAAGGATATGCTCGAGACTCCTGTGATCGGTGTAAATCGTGCACCTGGTACCGTACAGGTAGTGTCGCCATATCTTAAGCGCGAAAACAACAGCTCCCAGCTCTAAATCGTGCGTCGTGTAGTTTCGTTCATGAACCTTGAGTTGCCGCGAAGCGTAGGCTATCACTTTATCACGTTGCATCAACACACATCCAAGACCCTGGATGGATGCATCACAGTATACCACGAAGTCATCTGTGCCCTCTGGCAATGAGAGAATAGGTGCGCTGCAGAGCCTATCCTTTAGATACTGAAAAGCGGTCTCTTGCGTATTACCCCATCTGTAAACAACACCTTTCTGTGTTAGCATCGTAAGTGGTTGCGCGATCTTTGAGAAGTCTTTAATAAATCGCCTGTAGTAACCCGCCAAACCCAAAAATTGGCGTATTTCTGTTGGTGTACGTGGTGCTGGTCTGTTCCTGATCGAATCTATCTTGGATGGGTCGACATGGATCGCATCCCTGTTCACTACATGGCCTAAGGAGTGGACTTCACGTATCCTGAAGTCGCATTTAGAAAACTTGGCGTATGTTTGCTCTTTTCGAAGAAGTTCCAAGATAAAACGTAAGTGCTGTTCGTGCTCCTCCTGACTCTTGGAGTGTATCAGAATATCATCGATGGAGACAAGGACAATTTGTCCAGGTAGGGTTTGCACACCCTGTTCGTAAGGTCCATAAATACGGCAGGTGCGCTCAATAATATCAAAACATCCATCATACCAAACATAAAATATAATAAGTAAAATACTTCATAAAACCAAACACGATTAATGTTCAATCCAAACTTTGTTTGAGTAGCGTAAACATAATAATGAAAATCAAAGATAAGCTATGAGTTCAATTAGCGTTCACTGCGTCTCCTCCTCCTAACATGAAAACTCGACCTCTTGCCTCGTTGCCATTGTTGTTGTTGTTTCCCCCGTTGTTGTTGTTGTTGTTCCCGTTGCCCTGGTTATTGTTGTGGTTCTGATTCTGGTTCAACTGAGGACAATCGCGTTTGTAATGACCCTCTGCCCCACACTGGAAACATCCCCGATTTCCACGCTGTGGTTGCTGCTGCTGGTTCTGTGGAGCTGGCGGTGGGAGTTGCTGGTTCTGATTTGCTGGCCGAGAGCTCCTACAATCCTTAGCCTCATGACCCATCTTGAGGCATCTTTGACATTGTTCCCTGCGACATCTTCCACTATGGTGTTTGTTGCACTTATTACACAGTGGGTGAATTCCCCGATATCCACCCTGCCCCTGACTGCCAGATGATTGTTGGCTCGGGTTCTGATAGTCACTTGTCTTGCGCTGCTGAGACTGAATAGAAACCGATCCCTTACTGGAATCCCCCTCCCATTTCCTCTTGTTGTCACTGGGAGTAGCAGAAGTGGTGACAGCAGTAGTGGTAGCCTTGACACGTTTTGGCAGTTTGTTCTGATCCACTGCCTGATCTGTAATACGGTGAGCGAGGCGCTGAATTTCCTGGATGTTGTCGAGGTTAGCCGAGGTAACGTGGCTCTGGATTTCTGATGCCAAACCTTTGAGATACAGCTCAATACGCTTGTATGGAGGGTCTACCATAGTTGGACATAACACAGCCAACTCATTTGATCTCTTGGTGTAGGCTTCAATTTCCGATCCAACCATCTTCAGGTTATACAGCTCGTCTTCCAACTTGTGAATATCTTCACGTGTACAATACTCCCTCTTAATAAGTTCTTTGAATTCGTTCCAGGGTGTGGCGTTAGCAGCTGCCAACCCGAAAATCTGCACTTGCGCGTTCCACCAAGTTAACGCGATTCCCTCTAGGGTACCGGTAGCGTATTTCACCCTGCGTTCCTCAGGGCATTCACACATTTCGAATACTGATTCTAGCTTCTCGAACCAGTGAAGGAGTCCAACTGCTCCTTCTGTGCCGCTAAACGTGCTGGGACGGCATTCCATAAAGTTCTTGAATGTGCAGACAGGCTGTTGCGCGTGTTGACCTATTGTGTACGAATAGGGCAAAGTTAAATACGAAAGTTAAGGTAGGATCTAAAGATCCTAGTGTGTGTCTATACTGCAGGGTATACTACCTGCTTGGGCGGCTGCAACTGCCGCAGCAACGAGAGCCTCTAGCTGGGCTTGAGTCATGGTAATTCGTGCGGCCATTGATCTTCACATCAAAGGCAACATAAGTGAGAAAGGTTCGCGAATAGTGCGATGACAGAAGAGTGTAAGCACATAAGTATTCTCATGCAATGACAAGTTGTGAGCAAAGTAATGTAAGCATACTACGAGCAAAGTTCTATGCAAATTCTAGCATGTAGGCAATAAACATAAACCTTATTACCTAGGAAGTTGAGTCTTGCACGTGGAGCGAAGCGTCGTTGTGGATCGTTGAGAGCACTGTTCTGGTTATAGTCTGGTTTTAATAAAAACGTTTTTCCATATTAAAACCAAGTTCTCTATAACCAATGGCTCTGATACCAATCTGTCACACCCCCAAAATCCACCCGCGGAGTACCACCGCTTGGGAGCGTGACATGACCAGGATCAAGCCATCAATCATATCAAACATAGCATTAATATTAAAAGTAGATATAATTAATGTTCCAATCCAAAAATTGTAAACGTAGCGGAAGCATTAAATGTAAAACCCAAAACATAAGTATTAACGTGTGATTGTAAAGTGTTGAAATAGCATTCACAATCCTTTGCCCACAACGACCTGCTCCTCCCTGTGCAAGCTCCATAAAGTACCTAAAATCCTGCAAGGCATGCAGCAGATAATCAACAAACTAGTTGAGCGAGTTTACAGATAACAGTTCAGTAATAGTAATAGTGCGAGTAGCGTTATGTTCGTTCGTTATGTCAAGTATCGTATCAATTCGTATCGCGGCCTCCCAGGCAGGTGTGCGAAGATTAGGGGAACACGTCCCGAGTTTTCTAGACTAGGTTTGTTTGTATCGCGGCCTACCAGGCAGGTGTGCGAAGATTAGTAAGTTATAGTTCGCGGCCTTCCCAAAGGCAGGTGTGCGAAGACAGTCATAATATCGCGGCCAATCCTTGGCAGGTGTGCGAAGATCGTTGAATAAGTGTTACTAGTCTAGCAGTAGGTTCCATCGTCTACGTAAGAACATTAACCATCCAACCCATTCCCACCCTGGGAACCCATGCCTTGGCTGTGTGAACTCACCTTGGTTTGCTCGGTATGCTAGGTTATGCGCTCACTAGTAATTAATCACGTCCTACTGTACGCACGTATAACAAATCAGTTCATGTTCACAATGATTCGCATGCAATATAATGTTCACGTAACAGTCAGTTTGTACATCGGCGCAACACGTACCATTTCCTAGTTACTCATCAGCTAGTGCACACAATTACAAATGTAAACATTCATCATCAAGCATGGCATGTCAAATAGTTCATGTATACATTCCATCCTTCGAAGGATGTTTATAATTGCTACTATCCTTCGATCCACTGTTAACTTTCGACACATCAGTGATCTTTCGACACTTACAAGTTTTCACAGTTATCTTTCGGACTAGTTGGTATGTTTCGTACCATCAGTCATCTTTCGACCTAAGGTATCTTTCGGTCAACTTAATTATGTTTCGGTCATATCTATCCTTCGGTCAATGCTATGTTTCGACTACAAGCATCTTCCGACACTACCTATGTTTCGACAAACAGTATCTTTCGATCAATCAACAGTTACGTTTTCACAATTAGTTACGTTTTCACAGGAACAGCAACCCTAATCATCTGTACAGCCGTCATCATCATTACCAAATCATCAGAATCATTTAGCACATCTAATCATAACGCAATCATCCAGAAATCATTGTCTAGCACGAACCTAGTTTAAACGTATCACGAAACCGGTTAACGCACATTAACACATCATCAAACCCTATGTGAAATCTATATCGATATTCAATCGTATTCAAAATCATAATATTCAGGCATGTATCAGTTCAGGTTACATCAACAATCAAGAACACACTACACGTGAACACATACGCATATAAACGAACGATCGAATCAAATGGATTTTACTAACCGAAATGAGGGTTTGGTCGCAAGGGTCTCCTGTGGTTACAAGCTTGCCGTCACAGTTTGGAGAGCTCTAGGGTTGGGAATATGATAGAAAAATGACAGCCGGTACATGTTGATACGTATTTATACGTAATACAGAAATGGGCCAAGCCCATTTGAAAGACTGGGCCGAAGGATCTGGGTTCCAGTCGAAGGATATGGTCTTGGTTCGAAGGATATGTTTCGAGATCCTTCGAACCGGCAGTTGATCCTTCGAATCGAAGGATATCTTTCGGGGTCCTTCGATTGGCATAACATGTTTCGATCTAAACTAAGTGTTTTAATAATACTCTAATAATAACTTTAATACCACAGCAAGTAATCACATATGTGCAACACGACAATTCATTTCATCAAAACACAACGTGTACAATTACAAGTCCATAATCCAAACAACTAAACAGTCAAAGTCAGCGCGCATTTAATGCGAAAGTGAAAGTCAGAAACTCGAGTTGTCACATTATCCCCAACTAATTGGAAATTTCGTCCCGAAATTTGGTATGCGTTTACTGAGGAAGCTAGGTGAGTCGTATCGTTGACTGGTTTTTCCTGGGGTGTCACAATAAACCCCTAAAAGGGTTCCCTCTGATCATCACTCTAACTATGACAAATGTCGAGTCAAACGTGCACTTAAAAAGTCAACAGAAAGCTATTTTGCCATTTTGTACATAATCTGTAATGTATATGCTAAGAAATCTGTTTTGACACTCATAAAACATGATATTAAGTTTATAAACTTGTTTACGCTCATTTGAATCGACCATTTGCTATATTGACCCGGTTCGGAGCCAAATGTCGCAAAAGTTTGACTTTTCCTTTGACTTCAGTTCTGACCCGTTTTATTGAGGTATAGATATGCCTTAGGACTCTCTTAGGACCAGGTTACATGATGGTATAGACCTCTGTGATCGGTTCATGAATTGTCCGAGTCTTTTACGCATTTCCGTTAATCGCCTAAAAGTTGACCGTAACGGCCTTTTAAAAATAAAACGAGTATTTCGGACACGTGAACGGACCATAACCTTGCTTACTAAATTATAAGCATGTCCTTAAAGTTTCACGTCAATCCGAGGTCTAGAATGAGAGTTATGCTAAATAGCGCAATTAAAGTAAACTTTTGTAATAAACGGCGCAATTAGCATAACGCCCATCTAAACCAAGATTTCGTCACCAAAACTTGTACCCACTGTTATAAAATAATATTTTTGGAATTTTAAAGATTTTTAATAATTTTTACCTTGCTCATAACCTGCGGTTATGGCTACGGTTCGGTAAATACCGAATATGCCCTTTTCGGCCAAAACTTGAGTTCTACAAGGTCTTTTGACCCGATTCCAGTTACTACTGATTTTAAATAATAAATAAGGTATTTTAGACTTTATAAACTATTCGGGAAACTCAGATTCCCTATAGAACTCGAAAAGCTCTTTAAAAAGTCTTTAAAATGACCGAAAAGCCCCTACGGGGCGTAATATTAACTTAAACTCGTTACGGGCATCACGGAAGGTATCCTACCGATACCACAACCTCTTTAAGGCATATTGACTTAGGAAATAAGCGTAAGATTCTCATGGTTAACCGTTTCGCCTATTGCGCGCACGGTTCGGCTTATGAAGCTAGTTTTCATAAATTAGCCGATACGGGTCAAACTATATTATTTTGACCCCAAAATACAGAGTGTGAACATTGAACCCATATAAAACAAGTCTCTGAACTTGTTTGGGGCAGAATCACATTCCATTCTCGGTTTTCGCCTTTCACGCGATTAAACTATATCTATATATCGGAACCAACCGGTCTAGGCTACGGCTAATATAAAGACCCGTTAGGATTCTAAGAGGTTAATTTAAACCTTCGTTCCAGATTAGGAGCCCCAGTAAAAGCTATCGGCGATTTAATCAAATTAAGGAATATACTTGCAAAGGTAAATACTTTTAACTTATTTCCCCTATACGGGCTTGGGATACGGTATAATAATACCGCTTGATTGAGCAGCATATCTTCCATCGCTGAGGTGGTTAATTTGTATAATGTGATCGGCTCATTTAAACAGTTTTGTTTCTTAAAAGCCTTTGGGGGGTTAATGACCGTTGTCCCGGATATCCTTGGCATCATTTTACGAAATGGCCACGACCTCGACATCCCGGTGTAGGCGTACACCCGGTATATATTGTCGACATTTAATTTAAAAGACGTAGCCGTTGGTTTCTATACTACGGCTTTACGCAATGTGGTGTGTCTATTAATCTTTAACCCGGCACGACCCGGGCCACTAAACGCATAAAAGAACATGTAATACGTTCACAAGATTTTAATAATTTTCCCAAGTTATAAAAGAATTTGTGCCTTGTGCATTCAAATCAATTTTAAATAAACATTTTCAAATGTGTCAGTTGAATGTATTTACCAGTGTAAACTGACGTATTTTTCCCCAAAAGATTAAGTGCAGGTACTATACGAAATTGGCTGGTGATAGCCTCCTAAGCATCACGAATAGTCTCGCAAACTCGATGCCGTATCTGATTGAACAATATTTTATTATTATTTTGATCCGCTGTGGATACATTCGACTTCTGTAATACTTTTGATATTACAACCAGAGGTTGAAGTATATATTTATCTTTAAGCTTCCGCTGTGCATTTATATAATTGTGTGGTTTGACTATATTGTTGCCAACTACGTCATGGTAATCCCCCACCGGGCCCACCGCTGATACACGTGGAAATCGGGGTGTGACAGGTTGGTATCAGAGCCAACATTGAGTGAATTAAACACGTTAGGCAATGTGTTTAATCTCAATGACACAATTGCACATACTTGAGTCTAGACAAGAACTTAGGACAAATTCGAATTGTTATTCCAATTTTGTCTTTTTCTTTTATTATTGGTATTTAAAGTTTTATAAAGCAGGAAACATGCCGCCAGTAATATTCCGAGGAAGAGGAAGGGGAAGAAGAGGCAGAGGAGAGATCGTTACTCATCACGATCACGAAGCCGGACCTTCTAGTACGCGAGCTCCTTCGACTACAAGGAGTGAAGAACCACAGAGGCGAAGAGACCTTTACGAACCCGCGAGGCATTCCACCTCGCACAGCTCGACGCCATCGTACCGGCACTCCTTTGGGCCAAACTCAGAGAATGATCCCAACAACCCACAACCTTCCTTCATACCTCTACAACGTTCGGTATCACACCGAAATTTCGACGACCCTACTCCATACTTCATAGGTCAGTTTAATCCAGCTGACTACATACAGGAACCTTCAGGCTTTGTTCCATTAGGGCCACAAGATCACTTCTCCGAAGACCATATGGATGAAGATACTGATCCAACAGAACCTGCTCGTGGTACGCCCACGCATCCGATAGAAGTCTCTGATGGGTCATCCTTCCATGGCACACCCTATCAGGGACCAGATAGTTTCCAAGCGTTGTTCGACCGACATGAGTGGTACTACACACCACCTCAACAGACATCACAACAACCGCGACATCCACAGGATCCCTCTGAGGATTCACGCTTTGTGGCAGTTACGCCACCACCTCCGCCACCGGCGCAACCAGTAATGCCTGATCCGCCAAGGCGTAGGAGGACAAATGCTCGTATGTCCACACGAGGAGGAGGGGGTATCCACTTCAGCACCCCTCGACACTCTAGTAGTAGCCACTATCCGCCACTACAAGAAGAAGGACCTTCAAGTCCTATACAGGAGGCGAACTCCGCACCAGCTGCACCAAATTCGCCACCATTTGGGTATGACCAACCCATACCTGCTTACACGGGTCCAACGGCTTACAACCCGTTCGAACCGTCTCAGGCATATTACAACTACAATTATGAGCGCGACCCATATGTGGTGTCGGCTAGATATAATGCACGCTACCCTGACGGAGCTCATGGGAACATGGGAGCACCGGACTACTCAGCTCATGGGTATCCAATACCTCCCAGACCTCCAGTTCCGCAACAAGCGCCACAACCACGTTTCTCTCCTCCTGAACAGGAAGAGATACTCCATCGACTAGATCGTGTGGAGAGAGAGTTCGAGGAAGAGAAAAAGAGTCACCGAGGATTTCTCAAAGGCTTGGCGAACCTACTAAAGGGCAAAAAGAAGAAACGTGACCACTAGCCCTTAATAGTTGTACTAATGTAATCTCTACTTTGAAATAAGTCCCTGCGTGGACACTTATCGTATTTCAGTCCCTACGTGGACTTATCTTTTAGTCCCTGCATGGACACCTATCTTATATTAGTCCCTGCGTGGACTTCTCACTTATTTTAAACCTCTATGGAGGTATGTACTATTTGAAAGACCCATTTAGGGCAATGTGTGATTGTATTTAAGGTTATGGAATGTATGTTATGAATTTTGTTTTAATATGTATGAAATAAATCAAAACCATTCCTTTTAAATTGATCTGCCTAAATAAAGAATCTTACGAGTGAAACCTAGCCTGGTGTCTTTTAAGATCCGGCCAAGATGGTAAGACCGAATTAAAAGATTCAGATTCCCTGTTAACCTCTGCAAGCATGTTGACATTCATGGCAGATGTGATTCGTTAAAAATCACCCACGTCATTCTTATACAATGATCCTTTAAGGGATTACAAAGACCCAACTAAATGATTTATAAATCATGGGTTAAATCAGCAATAGAGATGATCACTTATTAAAACATCCATTAGTGATGTAGTGCCTGCGGGCCAATCTAATTAAAACATCCATTAGTGATGTAGTGCCTACGGGCCAATCTCATTAAAACATCCATTAGTGATGTAGTACCTACGGGCCAAATCTTATTAAAACATCCATTAAGTGATGTTGTGCCTACGGGCCAACCTTATTAAAACATCCATTAGTGGTGTAGTGTCTATGGGCCGTAATAATTGTCTTATAAAGACAAAAGACAGTGGTGGTCTATGACTCCCTGCCAGAAAGGGGTAAGAGAACTACGGTTCAAACCTCTATGCCTTTGATTCTCTGAAATCTCGGCTAAAATTATAAAACATCCTCGTGATTAGGCTTTATGCCGCCAATATTATTGATATAGCTAAAATAGGATATATTCAAATCCTAAGATTAAATGAGTAATAAGTTAACCAAATATGGTCTCTGTTACCATGGTTGACAAATTGTCATAAAAGACAATTATATAATAATCTCCTGAATAAAATTTTGTTATCTTCTGTAACAGATTCAAGTTACAATGGCGGATCCCAATGGAGAGAATAGCCATACTAATGAAGATGACTACGACAATGCGCCAGTGCATTTGACAGGCGCACAGTTAAAGGCTCTGATTGACAACGCTGTTCAGGCAGCTCTGGATCGTCAATATACTGAGTCCCAAGGCAGAACCGTATCAAAACCACCCTCCAAACCAAAGTCACAATCCAAACCACTCTCCAAACCCAAGAAAGATGACGATAATCACTCGTCCACTGAGAATAGTATTCATCGTGAACGAGAGTATACTGATGCGTCCGGTGCCAAGGGTTGCACCTACAAGTATTTTGTATCTTCTAAGCCCCGGGAATTTACAGGGGAGAAGGGTGCTGTAGACTGCATCACCTGGCTGGATGAGATGGACACTATTGTGGACATCAGTGGGTGCGCAGAGAAGGATGTGGTGAAGTTTGTGTCCCAATCATTTAAGGGCGAGGCCCTGGCATGGTGGAGAGCGTTGGTGCAGGCATCAGGTAAGTCTGCTTTATACAAGATGACATGGGAGGAATTTATTGCTCTCATTAAGGAAAACTACTGCCCTCAGCATGAGGTTGAGAAGATCGAGGCTGACTTTGTGTCACTGGTGATGACGAACCTGGACTGTCAGGCTTATTTGACGAGCTTCAATACGATGTCTCGCCTGGTTCCGTACCTTGTGACACCAGAGTCTAGAAGAATCGCCCGTTTTATTGGGGGCTTGGAGCCTGCGATAAAGGCTAGCGTGAAGGCCTCTCGGCCGACGACCTTCAGGTCAGTTACTGACCTCTCCTTGTCTCTCACTTTAGATGCTGTTCGTCTGAGGACGCTAAGGAGCAAGGAGGCTGAGAAGAGGAAACGTGAGGATGATACCTCACGAAGGTCAGGAAAGAAGCACCGTGGAAACGGTGATGGCAAAAGAGGGTCGGAGACGAAGAAAGATGGGCAAACTGGTGAAAGACCCAATTGCAAAATCTGCAAGAAACCCCACTCTGGGAAATGTAGGTTTGGGTCGAATTCACAGTCTCAGCCAAATACTTTTTCCTGTGGACTATGCAAGTCCAAGGATCATAAGACTGTAGATTGTAAGAAAATCAAGGACGCAACCTGCTACGGTTGCAATGAAAAGGGGCATATCAAGAGCAACTGCCCTAAGAATGCCAGGAAGGCGGAGGAGACCAAAAAGACAAATGCGAGAGTCTTCCGCATGGATGCAAAGGAGGCTGTGCTGAACGACAATGTGCTTACAGGTACTTTTCTCGTAAATAATATATTTGCAAGAGTACTTTTCGATTCAGGCGCCGATAAATCCTTTGTAGACCAAAAATTTTTCCAACTATTAAATATGCCTATCAAAACCCTAGATGTGAAATACGAGGTAGAGTTAGCAGACGGCACGATAGAAACCGTCTCCACTGTTCTAGAGGGATGTGAAATGTCCATTAAGAACCATTCTTTTCCTCTATCTCTACTTCCTTTCAAACTAGCGGGTTTCGACATTGTTCTAGGCATGGACTGGTTATCCCGTAATCAGGCCCAAATCATTTGCGGCAAAAGGCATATAGTGTTAAAAACTCCGAATGGTGAATCACTTACCATTCGAGGAGATACACAGTACGAATTGCCCGAAGATGTATCTATGCTCAAAGCTTCTAGGTGTTTGAACAGAGGCTGTGTCATTTACATGGCTCAGGTGATAATTGAAGAGCCTAAGCCGAAGATAGAGGATCTTCCTGTCATTTCTGAATATCCTGAGGTTTTCCCCGAAGAACTACCTGGTTTACCACCGGATAGACAAGTGGAATTCAGAATAGATATCATTCCTGGAGCAGCTCCTATAGCTAGAGCGCCCTACAGGCTAGCTCCGACGGAAATGAAGGAATTAAGGACCCAGTTGGATGAACTATTGGCAAAAGGTTTTATAAGACCTAGTTCGTCTCCCTGGGGAGCACCTGTCCTGTTTGTAAAGAACAAGGACGGATCGATGCATTTGTGCATCGATTACCGAGAGCTAAACAAAGTTACCATAAAGAATAGATATCCTTTGCCAAGGATCGACGATCTGTTCGATCAGCTGCAAGGAGCAAGCTATTTCTCGAAGATCGACTTGAGGTCGGGCTATCATCAGCTAAGGGTCAGAGATGAAGATGTACATAAGACAGCATTTAGGACTCGCTATGGTCATTACGAGTTCCTAGTGATGCCTTTTGGGCTCACAAATGCACCGGCTGCGTTCATGGATCTCATGAATCGCGTCTGCAAGCCGTATTTGGACAAATTTGTCATCGTCTTCATCGACGATATTCTTATATATTCCAAAAGCCAAGCTGACCACGAGAAGCACCTCCGTTGCATTCTCGAATTACTACAGCGTGAGAAACTCTACGCCAAATTCTCGAAATGTGAATTCTGGCTACAAGAGGTTCAGTTTTTAGGTCACGTTGTAAGTGAGCGTGGTATCCAAGTGGATCCCGCTAAGGTAGAGGCAGTCATGAACTGGCAAGAGCCAAAGACGCCTACCGAAATTCGTAGTTTCCTGGGATTAGCAGGATACTACAGGAGATTTATTGAGAATTTTTCAAGGATTGCTGCGCCCCTGACTTCCTTAACCAAGAAGAAAGAAAAATTTATTTGGGGCCCAAAGCAGCAAGAGTCCTTCGAAGTTCTGAAGCAGAAGCTAAGCAACGCACCTGTGTTGACACTACCTGAAGGTACAGATGAATTCGTAGTTTACTGCGATGCATCACACACAGGCATGGGGTGTGTGCTTATGCAGATGGGCAAGGTGATTGCCTATGCTTCAAGGCAATTAAAGGTGCACGAAAAGAATTACACCACCCATGATTTGGAGTTGGGTGCCATTGTATTTGCACTGAAATTGTGGAGGCATTACCTTTATGGTATTAAATTTGTGATTTATTCTGATCACAAAAGCCTCCAGCACCTGTTCAATCAGAAAGAGTTGAACATGAGGCAGCGTCGTTGGATGGAAACCTTGAATGACTATGATTGCGAGATCAGGTACCATCCCGGCAAGGCGAATGTAGTCGCTGATGCCCTGAGCAGAAAAGAAAGGGTAAAACCTATTCGAATCAATGCCAAGAGCATTTAGGTCAAGAACAATTTAATTGAAAGGATATTAGCTGCACAGCGAGAGGCGGTGTTGGAAGCTAATTATCCTAATGAAAAGTTAGGAGTAACTGAGGAGCAGTTGACTCTTAGCAAGGATGGAATCCTTAGACTGAACGGACGTATATGGGTTCCGATTTATGGAGGACTACGAGATGTTATCCTCCAGGAAGCCCATAGTTCCAAATATTCGGTCCATCCTGGAGCCGACAAAATGTATCATGACTTAAAGGCAAATTATTGGTGGATAGGCTTGAAAAAGTCTGTGGCCGCCCATGTAGCAAAGTGCTTGACTTGTGCTCAAGTCAAAGCCGAGCACCAAAAGCCGTCTGGCTTGCTACAACAGCCTGAGCTTCCCGAGTGGAAGTGGGAATGTGTAACTATGGATTTTATTACCAAGTTACCGAAAACTAGGAAGGGAAACGACACGATATGGGTCATAGTCGATAGGCTGACTAAATCAGCTCATTTCTTACCCATCAAGGAGACGTATAGCTCCGATATGTTAGCCCAACTGTATGTTGATAAGATTGTAGCCTTACACGGCATACCTGTGTCTATTATCTCCGATAGGGATACTAGATACACGTCACATTTCTGGAAGAGTTTCCAGCAATCTTTGGGTACGCGTTTGAACTTCAGTACGGCTTACCATCCACAGACGGACGGTCAAAGTGAGCGTACTATACAGACGTTAGAAGACATGCTTCGTGCATGTGCGATCGATTTAGGTGGTAACTGGGATAAGAATCTACCCCTAATCGAATTCTCCTACAATAATAGCTACCATACCAGCATAAAGGCTGCGCCTTTCGAGGCATTATACGGTAGGAAATGTAGATCGCCTGTTTGTTGGGCGGAAGTAGGAGAGGTCCAATTATCGGGACCAGAGATAGTTTTCCAGACAACGGACAAGATTGTCCAGATACGGGAACGTCTCAAGGCTGCCCGTGATAGGCAGAAAAGCTACGCTGATCCGAAGCGTAAGGACCTTCACTTTGATGTAGGTGAAAAGATGTTGCTTAAAGTGTCGCCCTGGAAAGGGGTAATGCGTTTCGGCAAGAAGGGCAAGCTGAGTCCGAGGTACATAGGACCTTTTGAGATCATTGAACGTGTCGGGTCAGTTGCCTATAAGTTGAACTTGCCTGAAGAGCTCAATGGAATTCACAATGTGTTCCACATCTGCAATCTCAAAAAGTGCTTCGCCGATGAATCATTGGTGATTCCACACACAGATGTGCATATAGATGAGAGCTTAAAGTTTGTAGAAAAACCTTTGTCGATTGAAGATCGACAGGTGAAGAAGCTTCGAAGAAAGCACGTACTGATTGTAAAGGTCAAATGGGATGCTCGTAGAGGTCCCGAATATACGTGGGAAGTCGAAGCCACAATGAAAGAAAAGTACCCCTATTTATTTGAGTAAATCTCGGGTCGAGATTTATTTTAAGGGGGTGAGGATGTAACACCTCGAATTTTTGTGTCCAATGATGTGTTAACACGTGTCATTTGATTACACGTGGCATTGATATTAAATAAAGGACTAATTTTGACAAACCTTGAATGTATGTAAATTCGAGGGTTATAGATGTCAAGCAAGGGTAAATATACTGTATGGTAACCCTAAATGGTGCTTGTACCTTCAAACGAATGAATCATGGATCTTACGGAAGCGAAACGCGGAAGAAAGTGAGAGATTACAAGCTACAGGGGTTAACCGTGTCAACATGTTTAATTATACCTCTGAGTGACCCTTTAACGCTCCCGAGGCTTTGTAACAGTATTATACGCTCACTAGAATATACTGTATAAATTCCGCGAAGTTCCGTTTTAAAACGAGAAAGTTATGATCGAATTCGTATGAGAAGGGTTAAAAGCGTCAACAGTGAAAGTTAAGGCTTTCTGAATAATTAATAAACTAACCGGGGACTTAACAACGCGGGTAAATAACACGAGGTCCTTAGTTGTAATTAACCGAGGGCCAAACCGCAAATTTACCCCTTCAAACCCGAAAGGTCAGGTTAATAATTACGAAAGATTTCGTTATTAATTACCAGATTCTGTTCATCATTTCAAAAGATTTTAAAAACCTGAAAAACAGGCCTCTCGCGACCCGCATTAGAGTTTGGGTTAAGTGAAAGCGGGCCGTGAGCCACCTAAGATACGCGCCTGGATTTAAACTTCAGGCGGCCCGCATTAAAACATGCATGGATCCTCCATGCGGGCCGCGTTGGACGCCCAGATGCAGAATGTTTGGATTTTTATGCCTTTTGAGCTTGTGAACGATCAAACCATCAATTAATGAAGCATGGGCGCCCCCTACTCGACCCATAGCTCTATGGGACACCTGCCCATCATCCATGATCAGTTGTAGGGGTTGTGTGATGATCTTAGGTGCCTTGTTTCACTATAACTAGCCACATTTGGTTCATAACTATCACACAACTCAAATACACTCAACTGATCATTCTAAGAAGCTCTCAAGCATTCTTCTCTGCTCTCTAAGCAAGACACAACTTCTGTAAGTCGTTCACATCCATTATGGTCTTGTTTTTCCATAGATTTAGCTTATAAACCAAACCGTCGTAACTAACGGTTGTTATAGCGATAATTCACAAATGGTCCAGTGAATTGTCGGATCAAAAGTAGCTATGAGTGGGTAATTACGTGGGTAATAAACCCCTAAAAGGGTTCCCTCTGATCATCACTCTAACTATGACAAATGTCGAGTCAAACGTGCACTTAAAAAGTCAACATAAAGCTATTTTGCCATTTTGTACATAATCTGTAATGTATATGCTATGAAATCTGTTTTGACACTCATAAAACATGATATTAAGTATATAAACTTGTTTACGCTCATTTGAATCGACCATTTGCTATATTGACCCGGTTCGGAGCCAAATGTCGCAAAAGTTTGACTTTTGCTTTGACTTCAGTTCTGACCCGTTTTATTGAGGTATAGCTATGCCTTAGGACTCTCTTAGGACCAGGTTACATGATGGTATAGACCTCTGTGATCGGTTCATGAATTGTCCGAGTCTTTTACGCATTTCCGTTAATCGCCTAAAAGTTGACCGTAACGGCCTTTTAAAAATAAAACGAGTATTTCGGACACGTGAACGGACCATAACCTTGCTTACTAAATTATAAGCATGTCCTTAAAGTTTCACGTCAATCCGAGGTCTAGAATGAGAGTTATGCTAAATAGCGCAATTAAAGTAAACTTTTGTAATAAACGGCGCAATTAGCATAACGCCCATCTAAACCAAGATTTCGTCACCAAAACTTTTACCCACTGTTATAAAATAATATTTTTGGAATTTTAAAGATTTTTAATAATTTTTACCTTGCTCATAACCTGCGGTTATGGCTACGGTTCGGTAAATACCGAATATGCCCTTTTCGGCCAAAACTTGAGTTCTACAAGGTCTTTTGACCCGATTCCAGTTACTACTGATTTTAAATAATAAATAAGGTATTTTAGACTTTATAAACTATTCGGGAAACTCAGATTCCCTGTAGAACTCGAAAAGCTCTTTAAAAAGTCTTTAAAATGACCGAAAAGCCCCTACGGGGCGTAATATTAACTTAAACTCGTTACGGGCATCACGGAAGGTATCCTACTGATACCACAACCTCTTTAAGGCATATTGACTTAGGAAATAAGCGTAATATTTTCATGGTTAACCGTTTCGCCTATTGCGCGCACGGTTCGGCTTATGAAACTAGTTTTCATAAATTAGCCGATACGGGTCAAACTATATTATTTTGACCCCAAAATACAGAGTGTGAACATTGAACCCATATAAAACAAGTCTCTGAACTTGTTTGGGGCAGAATCACATTTCATTCTCGGTTTTCGCCTTTCACGCGATTAAACTATATCTATATATCGGAACCAACCGGTCTAGGCTACGGCTAATATAAAGACCCGTTAGGATTCTAAGAGGTTAATTAAAACCTTTGTTCCAGATTAGGAGCCCCAGTAAAAGCTATCGGCGATTTAATCAAATTAAGGAATATACTTGCAAAGGTAAATACTTTTAACTTATTTCCCCTATACGGGCTTGGGATACAGTATAATAATACCGCTTGATTGAGCAGCATATCTTCCATCGCTGAGGTGGTTAATTTGTATAATGTGATCGGCTCATTTAAACAGTTTTGTTTCTTAAAAGCCTTTGGGGGGTTAATGACCGTTGTCCCGGATATCCTTGGCATCATTTTACGAAATGGCCACGACCTCGACATCCCGGTGTAGGCGTACACCCGGTATATATTGTCGACTTTTAATTTAAAAGACGTAGCCGTTGGTTTCTATACTACGGCTTTACGCAATGTGGTGTGTCTATTAATCTTTAACCCGGCACGACCCGGGCCACTAAACGCATAAAAGAACATGTAATACGTTCACAAGATTTTAATATTTTTCCCAAGTTATAAAAGAATTTGTGCCTTGTGCATTCAAATCAATTTTAAATAAACATTTTCAAATGTGTCAGTTGAATGTATTTACCAGTGTAAACTGACGTATTTTTCCCCGAAAGATTAAGTGCAGGTACTATACGAAATTGGCTGGTGATAGCCTCCTAAGCATCACGAATAGTCTCGCAAACTCGATGCCGTATCTGATTGAACAATATTTTATTATTATTTTGATCCGCTGTGGATACATTCGACTTCTGTAATACTTTTGATATTACAACCAGAGGTTGAAGTATATATTTATCTTTAAGCTTCCGCTGTGCATTTATATAATTGTGTGGTTTGACTATATTGTTGCCAACTACGTCACGGTAATCCCCCACCGGGCCCACCGGTGATACACGTGGAAATCGGGGTGTGACAATCAGCATACGCGGGTAGCGGCTCATTGCATGCCGCTTCGAGAGCATCCGCCATATCTCCCTGAAGTTTGCCCCTCGTTGTGTGGAACTCGGGAGTAATCTTCTATGATTGTTGGCACTCAAAGTAGCCCTTGTAAACACCATCATGATGGCCGGACTGATAAGCTGCAGCAGAGAGGCGGTCAAACAACGCCGTAAAAGACCCCGACTGGCGGAGATACTCAAACGCCCCAACCAGGCCATTGGGTATCACCCAATTCCTGTCACCTCGTAATTCATCCAGCTGGCTAGTCAGGCTGTCCACCTCGACGTTTGTTTGTTCCAAAGCATTTTTCGCCTCCTTAAGGCGTGCCTGATGGGTGGAGGAAGACTCAACCAGTTTGTTCCTCTTGGAAACAAGGGAATCGCACTGTTGTTGAACCTCCCTAAGCCGTGCTTCCCGCTCCTCCAGCTCAACCTGCTTTGCCTGAACCTTGGCGTTAGACACTTCTACCACAACAGTTAAAGCCTGGTACCGCTCCTGCACCTCAGACACAAAATCAGTGTCAATTCGGAACTTTTCCATCTGAGCAGACATTTCAGATCTCACCTTTTGGGTCTCGGTAACAGCTTTACGCTCCAATTCTTCTTAAACAGTTTTGGCACCAGCAAGGACCCGATCCTTCTCCGCTATATCGCGAGCCCATAAGATCCTCTCCTCAGCATGATTGGTAGTCACCCGCTTCAAGTCATCTTCCGCCTTATTCTTCTCCGATAAAAACCTGCTCTCCCTCAACCCAGCAGCTTGGAGTTGACTCTCCAAGTGGTACTTCTCATCTTTCAGCTCCTGAATAGCAGCCCGCGCTTGGTGGAGCTCGTTGTTATCATGCATCCACCTACGCCGGATCTCTGCAAGACTCCATGGCTGACTAACGAAATCCACCATAGTGGAATTCATCAAATTTTCATTGTTTAACCCCTCAACATACGCTGACTCAGCCGGGGGGTATGCCCGCTCAACCCAGTGCTGAATCACTGGGGGGAAAAATCAGTCTCGAAGACTCAGCAATTTTCCACCTGGGCTGGTAGCGTTTATCTTGCATGTTGGGATCCTAGTTGATGGCAGGCAAATAAAGATCATCACCCAAATGGGCCCCATCATCAGCAATTCCGTTGTTTGATCCCCAAGCATCACTCATGGCGGCATCCCTGACACTGGTTACCTCGTGAGCAACGGACACTGTAGGCATATCTTTCTCGGTTGCAGAAAAAATGCTAAGTGGAGAGTCGAACAAGGAGGAGGGGGTAACACTTGAAGGTAGCGGTGTGGATACTGGACTAGTTGTCACGGTCACAGCAGTTGAAGACATGGGCAGTGGCATAGGACAACTAACAGCAGCGGCAGCACTTGCCTGTGATATAAGATCCGAAAGGTTGGGTTCGCCAGCAGCGGAAGGTATAATTCCCACAGATGTCAATGGGGCAGAGCACACACCCTCAATCTGAACCCAGAAGTAGAACCTGTGTGAAATCAGATTTTCAGCAACATAGAACACAAAGTCCATAATAACACCCACGTACAAAATTACTTGCCAATGGGCAAGGCATAAGCGGCTTGCATAGCCTCGATAGCAGTCAGGGCAGGTACAGTAAAAGTCTTGCGTTTTTTCGACACGGGGGTCGGACTTGTCAACTCAGCAGCAGTAGTAGAAGCACTCCCAGCGGGTGTAGTCACTCCAACCGAGGACGTAGCGGCCCCCACGGCCATGTACTTCCTCCCGGTGACTTTTACCCGGATCAGTTTCTTCTCTATGGTAGCAACATTACTTCCTCCGCTGGGGGGAGGCTGACAAATGTAAACAGCCGGGTACGCCGACACAGCTGGCAGTAAAAACTGCTCCAAGTGAATCTTCAGAACATCAGGCTCCTGCTCACCAAACATGCGGTCCGCGACCTTTAAAGCAGCGTTCCGCGGAGGATCCACAAAGTCAAACAAACTCCATTTACCTGTGACATGTACACATTTTAGTCCACACAATTAGCAAAACATATGCAAAGCCAAGGAGGTGCATACCTTCATCATCCCTCCGAAAAGAAGGATAAAGCTTGATATCGCGACATAACAGGCTCATTCCCGCCATCACCAAGGCTCCCTCCAGGATTACCGTGCACTCAGAAGGGCGCCCACATAATTTCGTATAAAGAGCATTGGCCAAGTAAGCATCTTTTGGGGGACCTTCGTCTTTAACTTTGTCCTTCGGTCCCATCTCCCTCCAATGCATTTCTTCGGGAATGACACCGGCATCGATATAGAAGAACTTTTTCTTCCAGTCCTTATCCTTGGAACTGGTAGGAATGTCTCTCAAGCAAGATACATCGATGTCTCTTCTGTCAAAGGTAAAAAAGGGGGATTTCCATACAAGGACGAAAAAAGCCCTAAAAACGATGAGTTCAGGGATATGCCCTAAGGCGATACAGTTAAACTCAAATTGTCGGAGTTTAACCAACCCTAATGGATGCAGTTGGGAAATGTGGATGGGATAATGGTCAAGAACCAACTTACAGAACTTGGTGATCAGCAACCGGAAGTTGCAAAACTTGAAAAAATCACTAAACAGAGTTATTTTACCTTTCTTCAATGGAAATGTCGTGTCTGTCTTCGACGGCAGTACCGGATTCCACTCCGCCCTAATATTGTAATCTTGAATAAGATTGTTGATTGAAGTCTGCCCCCATTTGACATACAGGGCATCAGAGCTTGTTGGGGCAGAAGAAGAAGATTCGCCGGTCTTCGAGGCCATTTTTAGATTCAAGAAGTTGAAGGAAGTAACGGTGAACAAGGAAGGAAATGAAATCCCAAACCCTAAACGGAACACCTATTTATAGGGGATTGCAACCTTCCGAATTAAAAAAGGCAAACGGGTGGGAACGCGTGTCAAGACAGGGGAGCTACAACTGTCATCCTAATGATGACTTAACTGTCACATCTTTTCCCATCGCCGCCATTTTCAAAAAGCATAACGGAACCCACTCGAGAAACTTACACTCAAAGGGGAAATTTTGACTTTTCCTTTTTTTAGTCCAATTTCATGAATTTCACATCATAACTTTGGACTGGGGGGACATGACGAGGTATGACCTGGATCGGCTAACCCGACCCGGTCATTACCTATTATTTTAATTTAAATAATTAATTATAAACGTTTATTCTAGAATGTTCTATTCTGCATGGATAAACCACGTAACCAAATCTCCAATCTTTTGGGAAGATCATGCAAATCCCTAACTTATCGGAGCCCATCCTAAGTTAAGGGAAACCCTAATGGTAAACTATAAATAGAAGTAAACATCTAAGGTATGATCATCTTGCCCTCGTTTACTCTCTTTCTCTCTACATTCTTACTTTCTCCCAAACCGAGACTTATTCTCACGCCAAAGGGTGGTTACAGGAATAACCCCATTTCTTTAACGAGTCCTAACGGTGTTTTGTTTTGCAGTAGCTGTTCGGATCGCCAAAGAGTTGAAGTCCTAGCCGGAGCTTACCCATAAGGTCAGTGTTTCTTCATTAACCAAAACGCCAAAATGGCAACAATCGTTTGGTGGAGATACACTCTGTCAATCAGGCGATTCGTCCTGCGTTTTGACAACAAAAGGAGGCTGTATGTTAGGACGATCAAGGCAATTTTAAAGATGGAAGAACAGGTACAGAGGGGTATCCTATCCCTTGGCATCGCTCTGGACAACGAATGCCATGAAACACATATGCTTATGAAAGCTTTAACAAAGAAATTTGGACCAATCAAAGCAGATGTAAAGCCGGACCCTGTCATGACATCATGGCGTTTTGATGATAAAACAGACATGGTTACCGTTATATACGACAGCGGAGAGCAGGAAGTCTACTAGCTTGAAAACATCATGACAAAGCAGGGGCTTGGTTTCATGGAAGAATAGCATAACGCCACTTGTTTGAACACTGAAATGGACTCAAAATTGGAGTTAATGCAAGACATGTTCAAGTGGAGGCTTCACAATCTTCAAAAACAAGAAGCCGATGAAGGTGAAGGTGATGATATGGATGAAGATCCAGATGAAGATTCCAAGGAAGAAGATGACGCAAGTGATGGATACTTTTCGGATAAAGTACCTTCTGACGAAGGGTTTTCTTTTTTTTGCTTTTTTTTTCTTCTGTGTAATCTTCTTTTTTTAAGATAATTAAATGATATATTTCTCTATTTATTTGCAAAACGCCAAAAAATACTAAAAAAAGGTTATTGCTTACAAAACGCCAGAAATAACAAAAAATATTTTTCCTGCTTAATATTTTATTTTCTCCGTTATTGTATTTTGTCATCTTGGTCTGCATAACGCCATTTAAAAAAACGCTAAACTTAGAAGATGGGACGTCTATCACCTATAAACTAATAAAGCTGATCAAAACAATAAATACAAAACAGTAACTGAAAAGACGGTTAGTTTATTACTATCATTTATTACAATAAAAAAATCCCGCCTAAACCACGTGTCAAAAAACTCCTATAAGAAAGGGGTCTATACACAATGAACTGATCACGCCCAGAAAAACAAACGCCATATCCTCTAGAAACCACTCAATTTAAAACGCCAAAAAATGTTAGTTAAAATAACCACAGATGGCAAAGTTTCACTAAATGGATTCTTCTTCTGAGGGGGTTATCTCAATAATCTTTTGCTGAATGAGATAGACAAATATTCAAGAAAAAGAGACTGATAACAGTGATATGCCATCATGTGAGCTTTGTTCTTTGTCACATCCCCAAAATCCACAAGCGAAGTTTCACCGCAGGAGGCGTGACTGACCAGGATCTAGCCACCAATCACATTTAACTCATAGGTATATTTAAATAAAACTTTCATTTATTAACATTAAGTGTTACAACTTTACAAATAATTCACGGTATACAGCGGAAGCATAATTCATTCGTTGTGTGTTATAACCACATGTAAAAACCATTAGTCTTGTGTTGCGATTCCATATATCTCGACCCATGACCACTCCAGCTTCCCAGACAGCAAGTTCCAATCGATGAGCACCTAGAGACCTGCAAGGCATGTAATAACGAATCAACAACAAAGTTGAGCGAGTTCACAGTTGGTTGTCCATTTTAAAGTTGTTCCAAAAATCATAAGTTCATTCAAAAACCAATAGTAAATCAGTTCCTTGTTTCCCAAACCATAATCAGTGGGGGCTACCCCATGTTGTAAACCACTAGACCGTTACCATATCGACAACTGACTGAGGAATGTCTATCATCATTGACTAAGTGCCCAGATCCATTAGTACACGCCCGTCCTACCGGCACGGTGTGAGGCTTGTCAACCCTAATAGTGCTATTAACTAATGACCCGCTCGCCATTGGCCCAGCGATTAAGTCGATATAAAAATGAGGGACTTCATGATAGAGTTTTGTCTAGTAAGTTATATGTTGTCGTCCTTCCCAACCGAGGACGGAGGTACGTACTCTACCCAACCGAGGATACGCAGGTTAAATGTAGTCGTCCTTCCCAACCGAGGACGAAGGTACATACTCTGTTAGAGGTGAATATGTAGGTTTCGTTTTAGCTTCTTAACCCATTCCCAACCCACCGGGAATCCCATGCCTTGTAGAAAGTGTGAACTCACCTTGGTTTGCTCGGTTTGTTAATCTACTTGATCACAGTTTATAAGTCAAAGCCTAGAGTATGCATACATACGATATTAGTTTATGTTTGCAAGGTTCATATATAAATACAAGTCACAGTGAGTATCCATTCAGTGGTCACCACATAGCACATGGAAGTTACACACTCGTTCAAATCACAGTTCACACGTATGATTAGTAACAGTGCTTAATGGTTAAGTATGCTAGTCATAACTAGATTATGTTTCCTCATGCATATTTTCAACAGACAAGGGTCAACATATAATCACACATTAATTACATTCTGTTTGTGAAGTTCTGTCCTACGGCGAAACCCCTACACGACGAAACCCCAGGGTGACGAAACCCCACATGTTTCGTCGACCCGGATATGACGAAACCCCCCCCCCCATGTTTCGTCGGCATCACATATAGCGAAACTCAATTGGTTTCGTCGACCTGAGAGTGATGAATCCCCATATGCTGCATCACATTAATAGTTATCCAATCACACAGAAAACCCTATCAGTTTAGCGTTTTCCCTCAGTCATCCAATCGGATCAAAATTGAGAATTCATCAGTTCACTTTCATGGATCCTAAATCACCTAATAATCACTAACAGTAGCAGTCATTCAAGCAGAATTAAATCATCCAATCAACTTACTAATTCGTGCTATCTCACAAGTTTACATCCAAACCTGTATAATGATTTCTACAACAGTTTGATCATGAAATCTATTAATACAAGTCTTTATTCGATCAAAATATCCACACAACTTTAGATTCATTATTGATATTCCGTGTGCTATCCTTATTTCTAGGGTTTGATTAACAAGATACATGTTTATAATATAATCCGGTTCAAGCACACATGGTTTCACATCGACAGGATTTCATCACTCAAACCCGTAACATAAATCGACACAATCACTAACCCTTATTCACAATTTCAGATCATACTCAACAGTTTTCGATGGCAATTATCAATAACTCAACCAAATTACAATCGAATATAACAAGGACTCGAATCTAATATAGATAGGATGCTAACCGATCAATGGAATAATCACGAAAGTGAAATAGAACTTCAAGGAGAAGGATAGATGCAGCCGTCGATTACAAGGGAGAGTAGAAAGTGTCTAGGGTTTCACTTACGTAACTTATGCTGCCCAAAACACAATTCTTATAATCTAAACACTATTGGGCCACACATGGGCCGAGAGCCCTTTATCAGCGAAACCCCATTAGACGAATCTCCAATGTTTCGTCGGGGTGATCATGGCGAAACCCCAAGGTTTCGTCGGGTAGTGTGTGTGGCGAAAGTTCTTGATTTCGTCGGGATAGTCTATGGGATAGTCATATGCGGGTTTATTTTGTAAACAGTTAGATTTGTTCACTCATAAGCACATAGTAATTCAGTAATCATCACCACTTTAGTCCTACAAACAGTAACACATTACATACACAATACAATAATTTATCAATTAAATAACAAGGTGCACATATTGCTACACAGCGAATTATGAAAACACAGTAGTGAGGAAAGACCTTGAAAACTCGAGTTGTCACATTATCCCCAACTTGAAATGGATTTCGTCTCAAAATTTAGCACGTAGTAACTGAGGAAGCTAGTTAGGTTGCGTGATTTTCCTGGGGTGTCACATCATCCCCCCGTTGGTTTGGAATTTCGTCCCGAAATTCCGCAGTAGCTTCAGTCTCAGTAGTGGTTGCACTTTTCTCAAACAACTGGGGATACTTGAGTTTCATTTGGTCTTCTCGTTCCCAGGTAAACTCTGGGCCACGATGGGAGTTCCAACAAACTCAAACAAGAGGAATTCTGGTTCACTTGAGAACCTTAACGTCTCGGTATGTAATCTCTACAGGTTCTTCGACGAATCGCAGCTGATCGTCGATAGTGAGTTCCTTGAGAGGAACTATGAGGGTCTCATCTGACAGACACTTCTTCAGATTTGACACGTGGAAAACGTTGTGAACTCCGCTGAGCTCTTCAGGTAGGTTCAATTTGTTGGCCACCTTGCCTATTATCTCTCCGTGATTTCAAAAGGTTCACTTATCGCGCGTTGTAGTACTCGATCCCCAACCTGGAACTCGAGTGGTTTCCTGCGCTTATCAGCGTAGTTTTTCTGATGGTCAATCTTCTTTGTTGTGTCTACGACGAGTTCTGGGCCAGTGATTTGGCCGTTTCCAACTTCTGCCCAACGAAGAGGTGATCAGCACTTCCGTCCGCACAATGCCTCGAATGGAGCAGCCTGGATGCTGGTGGGGTAACTGTCACACCCCCAAAATCCACCTGCGGAGTATCACCGCTTGGGAGTGTGACCGACCAGGATCAAGCCACCAATCATATAGAACAATGTATATAGTAAAAGTGATTGTATTCAAACCAAACCAATCCATATGAAAGGTGTTCCAAAACATATGTATGTTATCACTGTTTAGCGGAAGCGTATAAATAAAACCCAACATAATAAAGTATGAAATGTCATAAAGTGTTTAATGAAACATTCACTATCCGTGCCCACAACGACCAGCTCCTCCCTGTGCAAGCTCCCAAATGTACCTAACGACCTGCAAGGCATGTAACAGAGGATCAACAACTAGTTGAGTGACTTCACAGAAAGTAAATGCGTAATAGTAAGTTCGTTTGTAACATGTGGCTCTACTGGGCCGACAATATGTTCTATTGGTGGGGGCTTCCCATGTTGTATATCCACTAGACTATTCGTAACCATAAGTGTTCTTCACAACCGAGAACAGTAGTACGTACAAGCATTACGTAGGTTTTACGTAAGTATCCTTCTTTACCCGAGGACAGTGGTACGCGTGGGGTTTACGTAGGTTTTACGTAAGTGTCCTTCCTGACTCCGGAAGACAGTAGCATGTTATTGTTTACGTAGGTTTTACGTAAGTGTCCTTCCTGACTCCGGAAGACAGTAGCATATCCTGTTTACGTAGGTTTTACGTAAGTGTCCTGCTTAACCCGAGGACCATGGTAGATAGTCTAGTAACCGTGTATGTACGCGTAATTGTTCAATTCCATCATTCAACCCATTCCCTATCCCCGGGAATCCCATGCCTTGGTAAAGAGTGTGAACTCACCTTGGTTTTGCTCGGTATGTTATTGCTTCTAGGGTTAATTAAATGTCTAAGTCCGTTACACACGACCTAGGATACATTGCACATGATTCGATGTAAGTGTTACATTCAAGTAGGGTTTACAAGTCACTGATGTCTAAACCGTTGTGATCCGTGTGAGGGTTGTGTACAGAATGATATGATAAGGATTGTTCTCACATATAGGATCATGCAGTAACATTCAGTAGCATGCAATCATATACAGAACATACAGTAAGCTTTGACACACACATCACTTGTAAAGTTCGGACTATTAGCATGCAATCAAGGTAACATCATGTTTAATTCACAAAGGTTGGACACAACACACAAGCAAAAAGGTCAGACAACATTCCAGGACCAGAAATTCGGACTCTAGGGTTTACTCCCTTCAAAACTCGGACAAGGGAGCATTCCCTTCACAAATTCGGACAAGGGGGGGCTTCCTTACTTAAAAACTCGGACAGGGGGTGGGGGCCTTCACAAGGTCGGACAAGGGGTCTTCCCCTTAAGAGACTCGGACTCTCCCTTGTCCCAGGCTTAAAATTCGGACATCACAAGTAGGTCACAAAACTCAGACAAATGTTTATCATAAAACTCAGACACCTTGTTCCTTGGTTAAAAATTCGGACCTATGCATGATGTTTAAGAAGTTCAGACTTTCAAGCAAGAAACTCAGACAACAACCTAGATAATCAAAACTCAGACTTTTGTGACTTCACAAAAGCCTGACTGTTAACAACGAGTTTCAACATACGTGATTTCCAAAGCCAATTCACAGAATCAAAGCAACAGTTACATTCTTACATTCATACGATCAAAACCCTAATTTCATTGCATCTGTACTGCAGTAATCCAATTATCAATCAATCATTCTACAATTCTTGTATCTTAACATCAGGCAATGATTACACAATAATCAACATCATTTCACAATAATCAGAATGAATCAATAAGCAGAGAATATCATATGAAGAACTAGGGTTTAGCATGATTCAACCAATCAACAATTAACAATAAACAATGATTAACTATTACCTTGGATTGATTCTAGACAAAGAGAGGAAATCAAGATGATGAAGAACTTGTGCCAATGATGATGATTGCCAGAGAGAATCAGAGAATATGAAAGTAGTGTTTTGGTTTTGTGTGATGATTAGTGAATGATTAGGGTTAAGAATGATTAGGATTTCACTAATTACTCTATACATCCCTAAGTATCATTCTTTACATAAGTACACCATCTCAAAATAATTCACAGTTTCACCACCAAGTTCATACATTTGACAATACTTAACACATAACCATGCACAATCACACAATACACTTCATTGTATCAAAACGTATACAATTTCATAGCAAACCAATTGTGCAAATAAACCACTAAACAAACAATGAACGTGCAATAAATGCGAAATTGGAATCTTGGAAACTCGAGTTGTCACATTATCCCCAACTTGAAAGAAATTTCGTCCCGAAATTTAGCATGCAGTTACTGAGGAAGCTAGGTAAGTTGTATTGTTTACTGGTTTTCCTGGGGTGTCACATCATCCCCCCGTTGATTTGGAATTTCGTCCCGAAATTCTAGCCTCAGTAGTGGTTGCACGGTTTTCGAATAACTGGGGATACTTGATTTCCATTTGATCTTCTCGTTCCCAGGTATACTCTGGGCCACGACGGGAGTTCCAACGAACCCGAACAAGAGGTATTCTAGTGTTCTTGAGGACCTTAACATTCCGGTCGGTGATTTCAATTGGTTCCTCGACGAACTGCAACCGCTCGTCAATAGTGAGTTCCTTAAAAGGAACTTTGAGGGTCTCATCTGACAGACACTTCTTCAGATTTGACACGTGAAAAACATTGTGAACTGCACCGAGTTCAGCTGGTAGGTTTAGTCTGTAGGCTACTTTGCCTATTCTTTCAGTGATTTCGAACGGTCCAACATACCGCGGATTGAGCTTGCCTCGTTTACCAAAACGAACCACACCCTTCCAGGGTGAGACTTTGAGTAGCACTCGATCCCCAACTTGGAACTCGAGCGGTTTCCTGTGCTTATCAGCGTAACTTTTCTGACGGTCGCGAGCTGCCGCGATGCGTTGTCGTATCTGTGCAATCCGTTCAGTAGCATCAACTACCATTTCTGGACCTGTGTTCTGACTATCCCCCACCTCTGCCCAACAGAGAGGTGACCGGCATTTACGTCCGTATAATGCCTCGAATGGAGCGGCTTGTATGCTGGTGTGGTAACTGTTATTGTATGAGAACTCCACTAACGGGAGATGCTTTTCCCAGCTGTTGCCGAAATCGATAACACACGCCCGAAGCATGTCTTCTAAAGTCTGGATAGTGCGCTCAGACTGCCCATCCGTCTGAGGGTGATAGGCGGTGCTCATGTCTAAACGAGAGCCAAAAGCTTTGTGCATTGCTTGCCATAGTTCTGAAGTGAATCGTGCATCCCGATCTGAAATAATGGAGGTTGGCACTCCGTGCCTCGAAACAACTTCTTTCAAGTAGACGTCATCTAAGGTAGAGAACTTATCCGTTTCTTTGATAGCCAAGAAATGAGCAGACTTTGTGAGTCGATCTACGATCACCCAAATAGTATCATTCCCACGCTGGGATCTAGGCAGGCCAGTAACAAAATCCATGGAAATTTCTTCCCATTTCCACTGTGGTATCCTGGGTTGCTGAAGTAGGCCTGAGGGTTTCTGGTACTCCGTGTTGACTCTCGCACAAGTCAAACACTTGCCGACGTAAGTTGCTATGTGGGCCTTCATGCTAGGCCACCAGTATGTAGTTCTGAGATCGTGATACATTTTATCCGAACCTGGATGTACCGAGTAGCGAGACTTATGAGCTTCATCCATTACAAGTTTTCGTAAACCGCCATATAGTGGGACCCAAATACGTCCTGTTACATAGTAGGCGCCGTCTTCCCTTTGTTCTAATCGTTGTCTTGAGCCACGCAAGGCTTCAGCCCTAACGTTTTCTGGTTTCAATGCTTCCACCTGAGCATCTCGTATCTGTGCAGGAAGATCAGACTGAATAGTGAGCTGCAAGGCTCGTACACGCCTAGGTAGAGTGTCTTTTCGACTAAGAGCGTCAGCCACAACATTGGCTTTGCCTGGATGGTACTTGATGGCACATTCGTAATCATTAAGCAGCTCGACCCATCGTCGTTGACGCATGTTCAATTCCTTCTGCTTGAAGATATGCTCGAGACTCCTGTGATCGGTGTAAATAGTGCACTTGGTACCGTACAGTTAATGTCGCCATATCTTGAGCACGAAAACAATAGCTCCCAGCTCTAAATCGTGCGTCGTGTAGTTCCGTTCATGAACTTTGAGTTGCCGCGAAGCGTAGGAAATAACTTTATCACGCTGCATCAATACACAACCAAGCCCCTGTATCGATGCCTCACAATAGACCACAAAATCATCCGTGCCCTCTGGCAATGAGAGAATAGGTGCACTGCATAGTCTATCCTTCAGGTACTGAAAAACCGTTTCTTGTGTATTACCCCAACGATAGGTAACACCTTTCTGTGTTAGCAAAGTAAGCGGCTGTGCGATCTTGGAGAAGTCTTTGACGAATTGTCTGTAGTAACCCGCCAAACCCAAAAATTGGCGTATTTCCGTTGGTGTACGCGGTGCAGACCAGTTCCTGATCGAATCTATCTTGGATGGATCGACATGAATCCCATCCTTGTTTACCACGTGGCCTAGAAAGTGGACTTCACGAAGCCAGAAGTCACATTTAGAAAACTTGGCGTACAGTTGTTCCGTTCGAAGAAGTTCCAAGATAAGACGTAAGTGCTGCTCGTGTTCCTCCTGACTCTTGGAGTAGATCAGAATGTCGTCGATAAAGACAATTACAAACTTGTCTAGATAGGGTTTACACACCTGGTTCATAAGATCCATGAAAACTGCAGGCGCGTTCGTTAGCCCGAATGGCATGACTAAAAACTCGTAATGACCGTAGCGAGTTCTGAATGCTGTCTTGGAGACGTCCTCATCCCGGACTCTCAGCTGATGGTAACCTGACCTTAGGTCGATCTTGGAGTAGTAGCTCGACCCTTGCAACTGGTCGAATAAGTCGTCAATACGCGGCAGAGGGTAGCGGTTCTTCACTGTCACCTTGTTCAGTTCACAGTAATCAATGCACATCCTGAAAGTACCGTCCTTCTTCTTCACAAATAGTACCAGAGCTCCCCAAGGCGAAGAGCTTGGACGAATAAAGCCCTTATCCAAGAGCTCTTGTATTTGCTTAGACAGTTCTTCCAGTTCAGTTGGAGCTAATCGATACGGTGCGCGAGCTATAGGTGCTGCTCCTGGAGCTAGCTCGACTTGAAACTCGACCTGGCGATGAGGCGGTAGACCAGGTAAATCTTCAGGAAACACTTGATGAAATTCGCGTACAACTGGAATATCCTCTATTCCTTTCTCTTTCGTCGATGCATCAGTAACCAGTGCTAAAATAGCAGTATGACCCTTTCGTAAACATTTCTGAGCCTTCAGGAAGGAGATGATGCCAACCACAGCACCACTCTTGTCGCCTTGAACTTCGAGAGATTCTTTACCAGAACGAGGAATACGAATGATCTTCTCCTTGCATAAGATCTCTGCGTGATGTTGGGATAACCAATCCATACCAATGACGATGTCGAAACTACCCAAAACTATGGGTATGAGATCGATCGAGAAGGTCTGACCAGCTAAGACGATATTACAACCCTTGACTACATGTGCGGCTCACTTTTACCATTTGCTAACTCTACGACATGTTTGGTGTTTAGGGGTGTGGGTGCACGTTTTAACATTTGACTAACTTTTAAAGACACATAACTGGTATCCGCACCTGAATCAAACAAAACAGTAACGTAAAAGTCGTCGAGAAGAAACTTACCCATGACCACGTTAGGATCGTTCCTTGCGTCACCTCGACCCAGCACAAAAGCACGACCCCTAGCTTCATTGCCGTTATTGTTCCCACCGTTGTTGTTGTTGCGATTCTGGTTCTGGTTTAACTGGGGGCAATCACGCTTGAAATGACCTTCAGCCCCACACTGAAAACATCCCCCGTTGCCCCGTTGTTGCTGCTGCTGCGGGTTTTGTGGAGCTGGTAATTGCAGTTGCTGGTTCTGATTCGCAGGCCGTGGACTCCTACAGTCTTTGGCCTCGTGACCCATCTTGAGGCACCTCTGACAACGACCCTTGTTGCACTGGCCGTTGTGATGCCTGTTACAGTTGTGACACTTGGGGTGAAATCCTTGATACCTTTTCTGCCTATGACCACCAGAAGATTGTTGACTAGGACTCTGGTGGTGGTCAGTCTTCGGCTGCTGAGCTTGCGACTGAACTATTGCTGAACCTTTGCTAGAATCCCCCTCCCACTTTCTTTTGTTGTCACTGGGGGTAGTAGGAGTAGTAACAGCAGTAGTGGTAGCACTGATGCGTTTTGGCAACTTGTTCTGTTCCACCGCCTGATCTGTGCGGCGATGAGCAAGACGCTGAATGTCTTGCATATTGTCGAGATTAGCCGATGTCACATGGCTCTGAATTTCTGATGCTAGACCCTTGAGGGACAACTCAATGCGCTTGATCGGAGGGTCCACCATGGTTGGACACAAGATGGCCAGTTCGTTCGACCGTTTCGTGTAAGCTTCGATTTCCGACCCTATCATTTTCAGATGGTAAAACTCATCTTCCAACTTGTGGATGTCATCCCGTGTGCAGTATTCCCTCTTGATAAGTTCCTTGAAATCGTTCCAAGGGGTGGCGTTAGCAGCTGCCAACCCTAAAATCTGAACTTGCGCGTTCCACCAAGTTAGCGCAATTCCTTCCAGCGTGCAAGTGGCGTACTTCACCCTGCGATCCTCAGGGCATTCACACATTTCAAATACCGACTCGAGCTTTTCGAACCAATGGAGTAGTCCCACTGCTCCCTCTGTGCCACTGAATGTGCTTGGACGATAGTCCATGAAGTTCTTGAAAGTGCAGACAGGTTGTGGGGCGTGTTGACCTATTGTGTACAAATAGGACAAAGTTAAACACAAGAGTTAATGTAGGATCTAAAGATCCTAGTGTGAATCACATCCGTAGGGTATACTACCTGCTTGTACAGCTGCAAGTGCTGCAGCTACTAGTTCATTGATAAGAGCCGTCAACTGGGCTTGAGTCATGTTCACACGTCCAGACATGATCTTCATAGTAAAAGTAGAATAAGTGAGAATGGTTCGCGAGTAGTGCGATGACAGAAGAGTGTAAGCACATAGGTGTTCTTATGTAATGATGAATAGTAAGCAATGTAATCTAAGCATACCACGAGCAAAGTTCTATGTAATTCAAGCAAGTAGGCAATAAACATAAACCTTATTACCTAGGATTTCGAGTCTTGCACGTGGAGTGAAGCGTCGTTGTGGATCGTTGAGAACACTGTTCTGGTTATAGTCTGGTTTTAATAAAAACGTTTTCCCCATATTAAAACCAAGTTCTCTATAACCAATGGCTCTGATACCAATCTGTCACACCCCCAAAATCCACCTGCGGAGTATCACCGCTTGGGAGCGTGACTGACCAGGATCAAGCCACCAATCATATAGAACAATGTATATAGTAAAAGTGATTGTATTCAAACCAAACCAATCCATATGAAAGGTTTTCCAAAACATATGTATGTTATCACTGTTTAGCGGAAGCGTATAAATAAAACCCAACATAATAAAGTATGAAATGTCATAAAGTGTTTAATGAAACATTCACGATCCGTGCCCACAACGACCAGCTCCTCCCTGTGCAAGCTCCCAAATGTACCTAACGACCCACAAGGCATGTAACAGAGGATCAACAACTAGTTGAGCGACTTCACATAAAGTAAATGCGTAATAGTAAGTTCGTTTGTAACATGTGGCTCTACTGGGCCGACAGTATGTTCTATTGGTGGGGGCTTCCCATGTTGTATATCCACTAGACTATTCGTAACCATAAGTGTTCTTCACAACCGAGAACAGTAGTACGTACAAGCATTACGTAGGTTTTACGTAAGTATCCTTCTTTACCCGAGGACAGTGGTACGCGTGGGGTTTACGTAGGTTTTACGTAAGTGTCCTTCCTGACTCCGGAAGACAGTAGCATGTTATTGTTTACGTAGGTTTTACGAAAGTGTCCTTCCTGACTCCGGAAGACAGTAGCATATTCCTGTTTACGTAGGTTTTACGTAAGTGTCCTGCTTAACCCGAGGACCATGGTAGATAGTCTAGTAACCGTGTATGTACGCGTAATTGTTCAATTCCATCATTCAACCCATTCCCTATCCCCGGGAATCCCATGCCTTGGTAAAGAGTGTGAACTCACCTTGGTTTTGCTCGGTATGTTATTGCTTCTAGGGTTAATTAAATGTCTAAGTCCGTTACACACGACCTAGGATACATTGCACATGATTCGATGTAAGTGTTACATTCAAGTAGGGTTTACAAGTCACTGATGTCTAAACAGTTGTGATCCGTGTGAGGGTTGTGTACAGAATGATATGATAAGGATTGTTCTCACATATAGGATCATGCAGTAACATTCAGTAGCATGCAATCATATACAGAACATACAGTAAGCTTTGACACACACATCACTTGTAAAGTTCGGACTATTAGCATGCAATCAAGGTAACATCATGTTTAATTCACAAAGGTTGGACACAACACACAAGCAAAAAGGTCAGACAACATTCCAGGACCAGAAATTCGGACTCTAGGGTTTACTCCCTTCAAAACTCGGACAAGGGAGCATCCCTTCACAAATTCGGACAAGGGGGGCTTCCTTACTTAAACACTCGGACAGGGGGTGGGGGCCTTCACAAGGTCGGACAAGGGGTCTTCCCCTTTAAGAAACTCGGACTCTCCCTTGTCCCATGCTTAAAATTCGGACATCACAAGTAGGTCACAAAACTCAGACAAATGTTTATCATAAAACTCAGACACCTTGTTCCTTGGTTAAAAATTCGGACCTATGCATGATGTTTAAGAAGTTCAGACTTTCAAGCAAGAAACTCAGACAACAACCTCGATAATCGAAACTCAGACTTTTGTGACTTCACAAAACCCTGACTGTTAACAACAAGTTTCAACATACGTGATTTCCAAAGCCAATTCACAGAATCAAAGCAACAGTTACATTCTTACATTCATACGATCAAAACCCTAATTTCATTACATCTGTACTGCAGGAATCCAATTATCAATCAATCATTCTACAATTCTTGTATCTTAACATCAGGCAATGATTACACAATAATCAACATCATTTCACAATAATCAGAATGAATCAATAAGCAGAGAATATCATATGAAGAACTAGGGTTTAGCATGAATCAACCAATCAACAATTAACAATAAACAATGATTAACTATTACCTTGGATTGATTCTAGACAAAGAGAGGAAATCAAGAGTGATGAAGAACTTGTGCCAATGATGATGATTGCCAGAGAGAATCAGAGAATATGAAAGTACGTGTTTTGGTTTTGTGTGATGATTAGTGATGATTAGGGTTAAGAATGATTAGGATTTCACTAATTACTCTATACATCCCTAAGTATCATTCTTTACATAAGTACACCATCTCAAAATAATTCACAGTTTCACCACCAAGTTCGTACACTTGACAACACTTAACACATAACCATGCACAATCACACAATACACTTCATTGTATCAAAACGTATACAATTTCATAGCAAACCAATTGTGCAAATAAACCACTAAACAAACAATGAACGTGCAATAATTGCGAAATTGGAATCTTGGAAACTCGAGTTGTCACAGTAACTGTCGATATACGAAAACTCCACTAAAGGTAGATGCCACTCCCAGCCGTTACTAAAGTCGATTACACATGCTCGAAGCATATCTTCAAAAGTTTGGGTGGTGCGTTCAGTCTGCCCATCCGTCTGTGGATGATATGTTGTGCTCATGCCTAGACATGAGCCAAAGGATTTGTGCACCGCTTCCCACAAATCAGATGCAAATCGTGGGTCGCGATTAGAGGTAATGGAGGTTGGCACCCCGTGCCTAGCAACCGCTTCTTTCAGGTAGAAGACTACAAGTGTAAAAAACTTAACCGTTTCTTTGATGGCTAGAAAGTGTGCTGCTTACGTGAGACAATCAACGGTTATTCAGGCGATAATATTCCCGTTTCGAGTTATAAGTAGACTGGCGACCAAATCCATGGCAGTCTGTTCTCATTTCCATGTGGGTATTGCTGGTTGCTGATACTTCACCTTGACTTTCCCACAAGTCTATTTATCATTCACATACTTAACTAGGTAAGCCTTCATGCCCGATCACCAGTACAAGGTTTTTTAAATCCTAATGTCTCTCATCACAACCCAGACGATTAGAATATCGAGGTCGGTGCTTACTCAACATAAATATCTTACAGTCACTGTATAATGAGATCCACACTCGTTCCATGAGGTAACGAGTATCGTCCAACCTGTCAAAGTTTGCTTCTCCATGCCCCGCATGGGTTCAACTTGAAAATCCTCTTCCTTTAGCTCTCCAGTTTGAACAGAGCGAGTCTAATCAGGTATGTTATAGTCGATAGCGAGCTACAGAGCTCGTGTATGTTTAGGTTTCACAGTCGTACTCATTCAGTGGTTCCATCCAGCGATGTTATTGCATGCTTTAGCTCTTTCGAATCATCGATTCACGAGAGGCCCTTGTGATCGGTCTAGGTAACGCATTCGGTACCCTCCAAGTAATGCCTCCAAGTAAATCCAAAGACCACGGTTTCCACCGCCGGTTGTGTCATGCAGTTCCTCTGGTAACTCTATTACGTAAGTCATCACTCTCTTGTGTTGCGTCGACGTATAACTGGGACTCTGATTCGAACCATAAGGATATACCACTGAATCACCCACACCCTCTTGTAAAGATGATGCTCAGTGCATTGCAGAGTTGGGATTTGAAAGCTGAAAAGACGTCCTCCTGTTTTGTCTTTCACGAACACAGCACCCTGCTGTGCTAGAAAGATTTAAGTTGCGCGACCTTCGAAAATCCTGCGATTTATCTGTGATAGTATCAAGCGAGACCAAGAAATTGTTGTATCCTCAAAGGACTCTTTGGTGACGATCAGTTTCCAACCAAGATGGATCTTAGCGAGATCCACGTATATTCCTACTTCGCTGATTATATGCCCTAAAGGTACCTCTCAAACCTAGAGATTACATTTATCAAGACTTTGCACAGAGTGGCTCCTCCCTCAGAAGTTCTAAAATAAGATACAAATGCCACCCATGGCGTTCCATTCTCCTTGTCAGGATTCAAAACCTTGCCAACAAATACGGTCGATTCATGCGATCCCTGAAGCTGCTGGTGTATTGATCAACTCACTGATCATGATGTACAAAGTTGAAATGGCTGCATTGCGTACGACATGTTGTTCTAAGAGCATTCTCCTCTTGGAGTTCCATCTGATGATAGTTCGTTCACTAGCCAATCCTCGAATGGAAGCTTGTTCCTCGCAACTGGTTAACAGAGTGTTACTACATGGTCGAAGCGAACGGTTCTTGACTGTCACCTTGTTGAGTTCTCGATAATCAGTACACATATCCAACGATACAACCTATCTTCCTGGATATAACTGGGACTCCCCAAAGCAAAAACTAGGTCCGACAAAGCTCCTGTCCAACAGTGCCTGTTGTTGATTTGACCACTCTCGCAACCCTCCTGGTGCAAGACGGTAAGAGATACGAAGAATCAGGACTGCCTCTAGCGTGAGATCAAACTGAGAGTCTGTATAATAGTTGTGGAAGTAAACCTGATAGTTCCTCTCGTAGCATGCTGAGTGGAATCACGAACAATTGGTGGATCCTCGATCCTCTTTTCCTTAGCCTTGACATCAGTAACGAGTGCTATCATAGCGGGATAATCCTTCCATGGACACTTCTGGCCTTCACTGCTGAATTGATGCTAACCTCTACACCACTCTGACGCGTTTGAACAGATAACAATCTTCCACTAGGAGAGGGATATGTAGAATCTTCTCTTCACAGGGTACATCTATCAAGAACAACAGAAGGAAGGTGGATGTCGAACACTTGTCCCACAAGGTCGAGTTTGCATCCCAACGATTATATGAGGTTTCCATTGTCTTGCCATCAGCCGATTCCACAACAGGTTCGGTTTCAAGAAGCATCAGGGTTAAGCAGAACAGTGGCGGAGTGATTAGTCACCAAGAACACGTAGGCCACCATGTTGTTATAATCCCGGCGTCACCCACGCCAATCCCTAATGTCCCTCCATGAGCATCATTTTCCGTGTTGTTGTACTTGTTGCGAGGATTTCCAGTATGGCCGTCGTTCCCTTGGTTGTGTCATTGGATTTGACATCGTCCACTCCATGCCGTAGGCACCTTCACTTTCCATACTGTTGGTTACCATTAAAAATACCTTGTTGTTGCCGTGATTGTTGCCTCTAATGCTGTTGTTTGAAATGGAGCTCTACGACCTATTACCGACAGGGTCCACCTCTTCACATTCCATGGTACGTGCTAAGGCACTACTCACTGTGCGGGGAGTTTCTCATTCCATTCTACAGTCAATTGTCATTGCTTATCTCCTGATTAATTCGTAAAAGTTGACTCCCATGATTTGCTGGCTGGGGTTAAGGATTCGATTGGAGTCAAATCGCTGATGTTCATTGTTGGTAACTAGGGTCGTTCAAATGCTAAAGTCCATCATTCTTGCAAGTTGACTGAGTAATACACGATATGTTACGAGGGGTGTTGCAGAAGTGATCGCACTTCGGGATCTAAGGCGTTAATACGTTAAGTTTCCAGCAAACGTAGAAAGGTGAGAGAGATATAGACCAATCATTGTCGTTGCAACATCCAACTCGGGGATGTTTGTACAAGCACCTAATATTCTACACAGTTCGCTAGGTGTCCAGATGGGTGTTCAGGTAATACTCGATAGCATCGAGATTCGAAAGGATCCAGAGAGGAATGAAAAGTTCGCGTTCGAGTAGGGGACGATCACTGTTGTGACCCCTATAGATTTGTTATGTTTCACATCGATTAAATAACGGAACGGAACCCCCTTTTTCACTTGTTAAGCCTCACTGGGACTCGCATGCACCCCACATTATTATTGTGTGTGCACCCACAATAATATTGCAATTTGCATACTCATCTCAGCTCCCCCTAACTCATGTCAAATGGCTCCTCAAACATGAATGCCAAACAGAGGTTATCGAGATGATAAAGTCACAGAAATCCAAGAACTATAACAGACTACCAACGCATCATAAGGTAAACGGGCAATTCATGTAACCATGCTATAGTGACGAGTGTGTGTTCGTATGTTACATCATAAACAAATGGGTACTACTCATGTAATGTATGCAACAGGTGAAAGAGACGAACCTTGCAATCTGGAGCTGAGTGTCATGGTCGTATTCACATTTTCAGAACTGTTTTGTTATAGTCTGGTTTTATAAAAACGTTTTTCCCCTTTTTTAAAACCAAGTTCACTGTAACCAATGGCTCTGATACTAATCTGTCACACCCCCAAAATCCACAAGCGGAGTTTCACTGCAGGAGGCGTGACTGACCAGGATCTAGCCACCAATCACATTGAACTTATAGGTATATTTAAATAAAACTTTCATTTATTAACATTAAGTGTTACAACTTTACAAATAATTCACGGTATACAGCGGAAGCATAATTCATTCGTTGTGTGTTTATAACCACATGTAAAAACCATTAGTCTTGTGTTGCAATTCCATATATGTGACAACCCTCACAAAACCAGGTATCCGTACGACTTAATTAACTATTAATTGTTGCCTAATTACTGTGCTTAACTGAGATTTATGATAAACTGCTACTTGATTGTTGATACTTGCACATATCTGCATCATACTTTGATTTTTTCCGTCACTACATTACTTACTTACTGAACTCTAGTGACAAACATGATGCACAAAAGCACAGTAGCATTTGAACGGATAACCTATTGAACATGCTGATATGGCCAGCATCAGGCAAACACTGCCTCTAAAGGCCTGTATGAGCCAGAATTATTTTACTACACCCATAGTGTGTGTAGGAATACAAGGGTTGTATGATTACGTCTCTAGGAATAAGATATAGAGATTTGGATGTGCCTAAAACATACTTTAAGCACGAAACACAGCACTTTTATCAACATACTAGCTTCTAGCTAATTAATAAAGTGCCAAAACATGAGAAATTATTCCTGACACTTCGTAGAATAAATTGTGTCGCTAAAAATATTATTTATGACGCTTAAAAGATTACTTAAGCACTTTAACGGATTACTATCCGACCGAACAACCGGACAATACCCGGAGCATAAAAATATTGCCATAAATGTTATTGGTATTTTTCTGAGCCAGTTAGGGTCCCTGATTACCCTAACACCCGCTTTATAACGCATTAAACAACTAACGGGGTTAATCCCTAAACGTAACCGACTTTAACCAAACTAAACTGTAACTGAACAATCGAGATCCAACCGGGTGGTCCCACCACCCTAATGAAATCGGCCAAGATGATGGGACAAGGGGGGGTACACTTTTATTATATTATATTGGGTTTGTGGATATCTAGAACAAGAAACCGTTGGGCGATAACGAAAATTTTCTCTATAAATACACACACTCACACATAGAACACACACTCATCAACTCACTCTCTCTCTCCCTCTTGTGCTCCCTCACGGCCGTAGCCACCCACCACCATCCATCCATTGCTCGGTTCTTGTCTTGCCATTCCAAGTGCACACTAGTGTCGGGGATCACATACGAGGAAGCCGGAAGCAAACGGAAGTTGAAGGACCTCGCTACGTTGCTTTTATCCACGCCATTTTCGACTAGATTCTTCCCTAGCCCTGAGCTAGAGGTATATTGTTTAAAACTTGTTCTTGTTCGTATCTAAGGTGGTTAAAAGGATTTTTAATGGTTGAAAGTCGGTAACCCATCATTTGAATCTAAAAAGTCTACTAAGACATGAAAATCGTTGGATAAAAGGTCATGTCTTGTGTAAATGTTGTAGTATTTGAATATGTTGATTGTTAAGGCCCGATCTACGATGTGGTGGCTCTTATCATCGTTTAACCCGACTTTGTTAAGATCCCGAATCTTGACATACACTTGTTTCTAGCGGTACGAGGGTTAAAAGGTGAAACTCCACCACACGGGAAGCATGAACTTGTGTAAAAGTGTTTTGACATGTAAAATAGTATTTAAAACGAGCCGATCTACGTATGTACAAGTGGTATATTCGTAGAACCGGGTGTCGAGAAAATCATGTTTTATAAAAGTTGGATGACATGTTAATAAATATGATTTTTACAAACTACAAGTGTATAAACACTTGTGAAACGAAAGATCCGACAAAATAACAATTTTTATAAAAATTGTCGGGAAGTTGTAAAGAGTGATTTGTTCCAAAAACGGGGTTTTTGCAAGACTAAACTATTTTATACATAGATCCACTAAATATAAGGTGATCTACACTATGACTTTCGGAAAAATTACAAGTTCATGTAATTATGCGATTTTACATACTAGTCTACAAGTTTGAAGTGTTGAAACTTGTTTAAATGTGTTGGAAATTGATTGGTTGATTTAAAGAAGTGTTGAAATGATTTTGTAAAAGAAAATGATACGCTTAAAAGCGTGGCCACCTCCAGTTACAGGGGAACTCTGGCGAAATTTTCTAAAATCTAACACTTAGAATTATTTACAAGTGTTAGAGTTATTTTTGAAATGTTTACAAAATATATTTCGCCATGACTTTATCACAAATATTCGGAGGTGGGATTTTCACAAAAATAAACGTGATAAATATTTATTCGATAAATATATTTTTTCACAACACTGTTTATGATTATTTTGCGAAAATGTATAAATATTATTTTTAGAGTAAAAATAATATTTACTAACTATGTCGAACCCAAAATAATACCAACGCCTATACGACAAACATATAAGTTACAACGGTAATTACTATTACTACTTAATCGCCAAAACGAAACTTACGCTTTATTCGGAAATATTCATAAACGCATGTGTTGTCAATATATTATTTTGGGAAAGTATTACGTGGAAAAGGAAATATATTATTTTTGAGAAAAATAATTATATTTTTGGAATAAGAAATAAAATGTATTAAGTGGGACTTAATAAAATGATATAATTACACATGTATTAATTCCCCCATCCTTGGGAAGGAAAATACGTTATCAAGTATATACACGGAGCGGTTGTCTAACCGTTTCCCAAAAATATAAACTATGAAGCTAAAGCACGGCCATCCGTCTAATAGAATTAGCACATGTAGGTCGTTGCGCAGCACTTGGATTTTTGGATTACTTGATATTGTGGCGCATTCACTGTGAGTTCATGTCCCCCTTTTCTCTTAACTGTTTTCAGTTTTTTTCTAAACTGCGGGGGTGAAATACATGTTACAATGATTATGATTACTTTATACATGGTATGGTTAGCATAAGGAGGGTTACTTTTAGATCATGTGAATGGGTAGGCGGAAACTTGAGGTCATTAATCCTCAGGGTGGGGACCGAGGGGCAGGAGCGGTAGATCTATTTGGGTGTAGCGAGCCCAGTCCCAGGTCCAGCATAACGGACCTTGGGATGACTTTGTTCCCGACGCATAAATTTGCTAGGTTTGAGCCTTCCTACTTGCATTTACACATATCAATGGCCTTGCAAACCATTGGTGATCTCTTTTTCCTTATTTGCTACATACCACGGTTTTTGATAAAGATAAAGGTTTATTTACTCATTTTTCGCATGAACTCGCTCAACATTATTGTTGATTTTTCAACTTACATGTATTTCAGGGAATTAAGGATCTGGCACGGTATAACAGGTTTCCCGCTGCATAAGACATCAGGGTCATCCAGGATTCGGGGAATGTGACTTCTTCCTGGACGAGTCACGGACCTTGAATCGCGTTATGTCATGTTTATGGTTGTAATGTTTAGACAAGCCATGATTGTTGGGTTTTCACCCGTTAAGACAATATTTTATATTTTTATTATCAATGGATGATCTTGCATATTTTAATACATATAGCCTTGTTATGATTAAGCTATGGTATTAAGAAGTCACACCAAATTAACCACGCTTCCGCAAAGTCAGGGTGTGACAGCTTGGTATCAGAGCTCTGATCATAGCGAACTAGGATTCCTTCTCGAGTCTAGACTATGATCACTAGGGCTCTCACGAAAACATTTTTCTGCATACCACTTAAGTCCAGATCCAAAACCTTTTTATAAACAAATGTTGAGCATATTTTATTTATTATTTTTAGGCTCAGTCTGGGAGGCTGAGGCTCGGTCTGGGAGACTGAGGCTCGGTCTGGGAGGCCGAGGCTCGATCTAATGGATCGAGGTAGTTGTCTAGTGGGACTAGGGAGTCAGTCTGGGAGGCTGGGAGAATTTGCTAGTGGGACTAGGGAGTCAGTCTGGGAGGCTGGGAAAGTTTGCTAGTGGGACTAGGGAGTCAGTCTGGGAGGCTGGGAAAGTTGGCTAGTGGGACTAGGAAGGACAGTCTGGGAGGCTGGGAGGCTAGTGGGACTAGGAGAATTATGTGACTATTATTTGGTAACTTATGTGATTACCTGATTTACTGATTATTTGTGCATACTTGTGATTGTGTTACAGACACATGGATACATCAGGCACCGGAGACTCAGATACCACTGGACCACTACCCATAGTGTCGGATGACATTGTGTCATCGGAGCGTGAGATGCATACCTCAGACTACTCGAGCACGGATGATGATGACTTCCAGCCGTTCACTCTACCCGACGGCATTGATGAGCATACTGATGTCTCCTTGCCCTTCGCTTTACCCGAGGGTGCCTATGAGCCTATTGATGGTGATCCTGCTGAGTATCTTCCCCTTGTTGTGATTCCAGCTCCGATTCCTCTTGCTTCTTATCCAGCACACGAGCTATTACTAGACGCCGAGGCTGACGGCGACATTGATCTTTTCGAGGACGAGCCTTTTGAGGACGAGGATCCTGATGCAGCCCCTTTACCCGCTGGCGGTCTCTTGATGATTGCTGATGCCCCAGCTGGAGACTCGCCCGTCCACTCACCAGTCCCAGACTCTTTTGAGTCTGTGGCATCTGCTCCGTCTCACGAGGTGAGTATTCAGCATTTTGTTCATGACTCGGACCCCGATCAGGCGTCTTCTGCCGCCCCCATTCCGAGCCTTGTATTTGAGCACGACGTTATTGAGGACTCCGATCCTGTTTTCCCTCCAGGATTTGATCCTGACCGTGATATTGAGTATGTTCCTATGGACCATCATATGGAGGACCCTGTTGATCCCGTCGATCCTATCGATCCCATTGATCCAGACTTTGATTTTGATATGGCTTTTGACGACCCGGAGCCTGCCGTAGCCCCAGAGCAGGCAGCTGCTTTCGATCTTGTACATGAGCATGACTTGGTGCATGCTGATGTTCCTGTTGAGCCCGTTTTGGCTGACCCGCCTGTTGGCGATCTTCCTGTTGATGATGTCCCTTTGTTAGTTTCTGATCATGCTATCGATCCTTTTGTTGACCCACCTTTGATTGCTGACGTCCCTGTTGACCACCATGTTGATCATGTTGATCTTGTCATTGCTCCTTTTGATCCTGTACCCATTGAGCCTGAGCACGCTCTATTTGCAGAGCATATGGATCCGCCTGATGAGGAGGCTCAGCACGGTTGGATACCGGCTGACGAGGATGTTCCACCGCTTCCACCACACCACACTGAGGCACATCACGCTGACTTTTCATTTCAAATCCCACAGTTTGTACCTCCAGCAGGGCCTGGAGAGGGCTCTTCAGCCCACCCCTTTGGGCACATCCCGATGCCTATGCCTTTCGTACCTCAGATGACACCTGTTCCATCTTCTGTTCATGTAGCACCATTCGATCCCACCAGCATGCCACTGCTTTGGTCATCTTCCTCACCGATGCCACCTACTGATCCATATCATCCATTCCATATGGGGCATACCATAGAGGACGTCTTGATGTCCTTTGTCCATCAGCATGATTCCCATACACAGCGACTCCAGGAGCTCGAGAGAGCTCAGTTATCACTAGGTCCATATCTTGGTCAGACATCTTCATCTTTTCAGCCTTTTCGATCATTACCTCCTGACTTTGCTGCCCGACTTACGACTATGGAGCAGCAGATTGCATCTGTTATTCGCACTCAGCAGGCGATGGAGGAGGATTGGCTTCACTTACGCCGCTTACTCTACACTCACTTTCCCCCTCCTCCACCCCCATCCGCATAGGGCTCATTGGTACCATAGTGGTAGGCGATGGTGAGACGACCGCGATTGTGACTGCACAGCCTTTTGGAGACCATCTGACGATACTGATTTTTGTTGATATTTGTTGATGTACTGGATGTATGTGACACTGATGTGATATTGTTTTTGACAGGGGTGATGTAGCCCCTATTTGATTTGTGATTGTATGATACAGTGACGTACTGATACCCTTACCACATTATGGTCTCGATATATATAACAATCGCCGTATTCTCACCATATCTGATTCACTTGATTGCTTATTTATGTTTTGGGACATGGGATGTTGTATGTATGATATTTGCAACATGGGATGTTGGGACATGGGATGTCATGTGTATGGTATTTGTGACATGGGATGTTGTGTGTGTGATATATAGATAACATGAGATGTTATATGCTACTATCATTACTATATACGTATGTTTATTATGGCCTAATCGACGTACGCATCTTTAGAAGATGGCACCGAGACGTCAACCGCAGCCGATGCCCACTACTCCTGAAGAACTACAGCAAGTTATTGCTGCCGCCATTGCTCAATATGCTGCCTCGCAAGGAGGACCAAGCGGAAGTAGCTCGAACATCAACGGCAACCAAAATCCTCCTCATGGTAACCCTAAGTCATTAAGACATACCATGGCCTAAATGGATTCCTTTAGCAGATGCTAATGCCGTTCCTATGATGTAATATATGTGCAGGGTGCACCTACAAGCAATTTTTGGACTGTAAGCCCACAAACTTCGATGGCACTTGAGGTGCTGTCTCTTTCGTTCGCTGGGCCGAGAAAACAGAGTCCGTACTTCGCATGAGCAAATGCGCGCCCGATCAGCAAGTCACCTACATTTCAGGGCTTTTTGTGGACGGAGCCCTATCCTGGTGGAATCTGCAAGTCCAGACCCTCGGCGAAGCTGCTGCTTACGCACTAACCTGGGCTGAATTGAAAGAGCTTATGCGTAAGAAGTACTGTTCTCGCGCGGAAATCCAGAGGTTAGAGACCGAGTTCTGGCACCTGAAGATGGAAGGTTCGAAGATAGCTGAGTATGTCCAGAGGTTCCACGATTTGTCGCACGTGGTACCCTACATGGTTACACCCGAGTTCAAAAGGATTGAACGCTTCATCTGGGGATTGGCTCCTCAGATAATCAGTATGGTGACTTCTTCCAAACCTGCAACCATCACAGAAGCCATTGATCTAAGTGTGGCTCTCACCGAAGAGGCGATTCGGTTGAACAAGTTCGATGAGATTGAACCCAAGAAAAAGGAGACTCATGTGGAGTCATCTGGTGGTAATAAGCGGAAGTTTTCGAGTTTCAAGCAAAGCACCGGGACGGTGGTTAAAAAGGGAGAGTCGAATGCGCCAGCTCATGATTCAGCTGGTGGTAGAAAGAAAGGGAAGGGATACATGGGTGCACAACCCAAGTGCAACTCATGCCAAAAGCATCACTCTGGTCGATGTGGGTTGAAAGTTTGTGAAGCATGTGGAAAGGTTGGCCACCTGAAGGAGACTTGTTGGACCATTGCTGGCCGGGGAGGTCAAGGAGGAAATGGGAATAGGAACAATCGTGGTGGTGCTGGGAACCGCCCACAAGGAAACCTGGGAGGTGATGGAAACCGTGCCAACAATGTTAACCAAGCGGACACCATGAATCGGAACCAGGGAAACCATCAAGTTGGAAACAATGGTGGGAACGGGCAGAGGCCCGGATGTTTTAATTGTGGAGATCAAGGGCATTTCAAGAGGAATTGCCTCGAATTAAACCAGGCACGTGGAAGAGTTTTCAACATGGAGGCCAGGGAAGCGCACCAGGATCCTAATGTTGTCACTGGTACGTTCCCTGTAAATCATCGCTATGCATCCGTTTTGTTTGATACTGGTGCCGATTATAGCTTCGTATCGCTAGAATTTAGAAACATGCTTGGTTTAGCCGCTAGTAAGTTAGATATCCCTTACTCGATCGAATTAGCAAATGGGAAGTTAGTGGAAGCCAATGAAGTGATTAGAGGTTGCGTAATCGAATTAGGAGAGCGTGAGTTTGCTCTCGATCTACTACCAGTCCAGTTGGGAGGCTTCGACGTGGTAGTAGGGATGGATTGGTTATCGAGCAACAAGGCGGAGATAGTTTGTCACGAGAAGATTATTCGTATCCCGACCGATGATGGTGAGACCATTGTTGTTCATGGGGAGAAGCGTGAGACGCCGTTAAGGATGATTAGCTGTCTGAAAGCAAGGAAGTGTTTGCAGAAAGGATGTGTTGCTTTTCTGGCACACATTGTGGATAAGAAGGCTGCTGAGCCAAAGATCGAAGACATCCCTGTCGTGAGGGAATACCCAGAAGTCTTTCCAGAAGACTTGCCTGGCTTGCCACCTCAAAGGCAAGTGGAGTTTCGCATCGACTTAGTTCCAGGCGCTGCGCCTGTGGCTAAGGCACCCTACAGACTTGCTCCGTCTGAGATGCAAGAACTGTCGACACAACTTCAAGAGTTGTTAGACAAGGGTTTTATCCGACCAAGCTTCTCGCCTTGGGGAGCTCCAGTTTTGTTTGTAAAGAAGAAGGACGGTAGTTTCCGTATGTGCATCGACTACAGAGAGTTGAACAAGCTGACAATCAAGAATAGGTATCCCCTGCCAAGAATCGATGATCTGTTCGACCAACTTCAAGGTTCAAGCTTCTATTCAAAGATCGATCTTCGATCTGGATACCATCAGCTACGGATACAGGAGGAGAGTATCCCGAAGACAGCTTTCAGAACTCGATATGGGCACTACGAGTTTCTGGTTATGCCGTTTGGTTTGACAAACGCACCTGCAGTGTTCATGGATTTGATGAACCGAGTTTGTAAGCCGTACTTGGATAAGTTCGTGATTGTATTCATCGACGACATCTTGATTTATTCGAAGACAAAGGCTGAGCACGAGCAGCATCTTAGAGCCATTTTAGAGCTGCTAAAGAAAGAACAGTTGTACGCCAAATTCTCTAAGTGTGAGTTTTGGCTAAGAGAAGTGCAATTCCTTGGGCACGTGGTGAATGGAGATGGAATCCATGTGGACCCAACCAAAATCGAGGCGATCAAAGATTGGGAAACGCCAAAGACGCCAACCGAGATTCGGCAATTCTTGGGTTTGGCTGGCTATTATCGAAGGTTCATCGAGAACTTTTCTAAGATCGCTCAACCGTTAACACTCCTCACGCAAAAAGATAAGAAGTTTGATTGGGGAATCAAACAGGATGAAGCGTTTCAGACATTGAAGGATAAGCTTTGCAACGCGCCGATCTTAGCTCTACCGGAAGGTACCGACGATTTTGTGGTATACTGCGACGCATCGCGTCAAGGATTGGGTTGTGTGTTGATGCAACGTCAAAAGGTTATCGCCTACGCATCACGCCAACTGAAGGTGCACGAAAAGAATTATACCACGCATGATCTGGAGCTAGGCGCAGTGGTTTTTGCTTTGAAGATCTGGAGACACTACCTTTACGGTACGAAGTGTACAGTCTTTACAGATCACAAGAGCCTCCAGCATATATTCAACCAGAAGGAGTTGAATATGAGGCAAAGACGATGGGTCGAGTTGTTGAACGATTACGACTGCGAAATCAAGTATCATCCAGGGAAGGCGAATGTGGTCGCCGATGCCCTAAGTCGTAAAGAGAGAATCAAGCCCATAAGGGTTAGGGCTATGGAGATGATAATTCAAACCGACCTTACCTCGCGCGTTCGTGCAGCACAGAAGGAAGCTCTCAAGGAGGGAAACCTTGAGGAAGAATATCTCCGTGGGATGGAGAAGATGTTGGTGCCAAACAGGGAAGGAACATTGTGTTTTGGGAAAAGGATTTGGGTTCCTCTGTTTGGTGGTTTAAGAGAGGTTATCTTCGAAGAAGCTCACAAGTCACGGTACTCTATCCACCCTGGAGCGGATAAGATGTACCAGGATCTTAGAGATTATTACTGGTGGCCTAGGATGAAGGGCGATGTTGCCATTTACGTGAGCAAATGCTTAACTTGCGCCAAAGTTAAGGCGGAATACCAGAAGCCTTCGGGACTTCTGCAGCAACCAAAAATTCCCCAGTGGAAGTGGGAAGAAATCTCCATGGATTTTATTACGAAGTTGCCAAGGACGCCAAGAGGCCATGACACTATCTGGGTGATAGTGGATCGCTTAACAAAGTCAGCACACTTCTTACCTATCCGTGAGAAGGATAATACAAGCAAGTTGGCCGAAATCTATATGAGAGAGATTGTTACACGCCATGGAGTACCTCTCTCGATTATTTCAGATAGAGACGGGAGGTTCGTATCGAGGATATGGCAATCCTTCCAGGAAGCTTTTGGCTCAAAGCTGAATATGAGCACAGCTTTTCACCCGCAGACCGACGGCCAAAGTGAGCGGACAATTCAAACGTTGGAGGACATGCTGAGAGCATGTGTGATGGATTTAGGCGGTAGCTGGGATAAGCATTTACCCCTGGTTGAGTTTTCGTACAACAACAGCTACCACACCAGTATTGGTGCCGCGCCGTTCGAAGCTTTATATGGACGCAAGTGCAGGTCGCCGCTCTGTTGGTCAGACGCAGGTGATAGACAATTAGTAGGTCCCGATGTAGTTCAGGAAACTACAGATAAGATCGCGCAAATCCGAGATCGCATTAGTGCGGCTCGTGACCGTCAGAAGACCTACGCAGATCTGAAAAGGAAACCTCAGGAGTTTGAGGTTGGGGATATGGTTTTGTTGAAGGTATCACCCTGGAAGGGTGTAGCACGCTTTGGGAAGCGTGGGAAGTTGAATCCACGCTACATTGGTCCTTTCAAGGTTTTGGAAAGAATTGGAACTATAGCATACAAGTTGGAACTACCTGCCGAACTGAATAATGTTCACGATACATTTCATGTATCCAATCTGAAGAGAAGTCCAACTCAAGTTAACGTTGCCATTCCTACTGACGAAATTCATATTGATGACACGCTCCACTTCGTTGAAGAACCTGTCGAGGTCACGGATTGGAAAGTTAACAAGACCCGCCGGAGCAGTGTCAAGCTCGTCAAAGTTCGTTGGAATGCTAGACATGGTCCTGAGTTCACCTGGGAGCGTGAAGACCGAATGAAGGAGAAATACCCCCACTTATTTCCTGAGAACCCTGCTTCTACAAGCAGAATTTAAAATTTCGGGACGAAATTTATTTAACGGGGGGAGAATGTGACAACCCTCACAAAACCAGGTATCCGTACGACTTAATTAACTATTAATTGTTGCCTAATTACTGTGCTTAACTGAGATTTATGATAAACTGCTACTTGATTGTTGATACTTGCACATATCTGCATCATACTTTGATTTTTTCCGTCACTACATTACTTACTTACTGAACTCTAGTGACAAACATGATGCACAAAAGCACAGTAGCATTTGAACGGATAACCTATTGAACATGCTGATATAGCCAGCATCAGGCAAACACTGCCTCTAAAGGCCTGTATGAGCCAGAATTATTTTACTACACCTATAGTGTGTGTAGGAATACAAGGGTTGTATGATTACGTCTCTAGGAATAAGATATAGAGATTTGGATGTGCCTAAAACATACTTTAAGCACGAAACACAGCACTTTTATCAACATACTAGCTTCTAGCTAATTAATAAAGTGCCAAAACATGAGAAATTATTCCTGACACTTCGCAGAATAAATTGTGTCGCTAAAAATATTATTTATGACGCTTAAAAGATTACTTAAGCACTTTAACGGATTACTGATGTGTGTAAAATGCAACATATAAAACACATCAATTAAGGCATAAAACTAACCCTTTTTAAGTACTAATGTTGGAAAAAGAGTGTTTTTGTCTTCCTTTTGTATTTTCAGGATGAAATGAGCTCAAAATCACAAAAGAAGCAAAAAGACTACTAAATCTACCATAAATACAAGAAAAGGAACAAAAGTGAACTGCCCGGACCCTCAACGGCACCTCCCAAGACAAAGAGAAGAGAAACAGAGCCTGAACACGCCCCGTGTCCAGTGAACACGGGGGCGTGCCCAGGAAGCAGCAGAAAAGACAAACCAGTAGAAGCTTCCATTGCTCACCACGGGGCCGTGCCCAGCGGACACGGGGGCGTGTTGAAAGTACAGCAGGCGCATTAATTGTAATTCGCAATTACAATTAATGAAGAGAGAGAATGTCAGACGGGCACGGGGCCGTGTTCAGCGAACACGGGGCCGTGTCCAGCGTTCTGTTCAGCCTATAAATAGAGGAGCTTGGCTTCATTCTCTCTCATCCCTTGGCACACCACCTCTCTCACACTTCATCCACCACCCACCACCACCATAACACCATCATCCACCACCATCATCCATTGTCCATCATAGAGTGTGTGAGTCGTCTCGGGATCCAAGATTGATCGTAAGAGTTCTTGACAATCAAGGCCATGTTTGCCTAAGTCTCTTACATCACTTGGTGAAGACAAGTGTTTAGTATAATACTTTTTATTTTTAATCTTTTGCACTTTTTATTTGGTTTTGTATTAATGACTTTAATAACTAGTTACTTATGTTGAAGGTGATCTTTCCTTATCGTTTGTCCGTGGTGTCTTGGCATTATTTTACTGTCTATATAAAATAAAAGATTTTCACCATTCATATCTCCACGGTCTATATGGAGGTATGTTGGCTACCTGGTCGGGGGTTAAGGGAACGGTTTGGTAAGGGTCTTGCCCTTGTTCAGCGTTTAGAGGTCCTGCTTGGGACCTGGGTCAAATTTAGTAGGATCTCCTTCAATGCCCATAGGTATTGGATGGCGGGGATCCAAACTCTTTGACCCCCTCATAAGCTAACTACTATTAATACTATAACCCGGCTATTTAGGACTGTATCCCTGCTGACTCAGACTACTTAGCCGAGGGTAACGTCGCCGCCAAAAGCGGGGCCTACCATAATTTGCATTAATAACTTAATTCATTATCTTTCAATAATCCAACCCTTTAGGATTGTATCCTTGCTGACTCAAACTACTGGGTTGAGGGTAACGTCACCTCCGAAAAAGGGGCCTACTACAATAACTAAGATAATCTCTTAAACAAGTGCAAAAGTGCGAAAATAATCAAAGGTTATACTAATACACTTGTCGGATCCAAGTGATTCATCTTGTCTATCTGTTTTTTATTTTATTTTATTTTTCAGCATTTAGTTAGTTTTTATTTTTCTTAGTTTAAAACATTTTTCTAACTTTTTGATTTGATTAGACGTTGAGGATAAACCGGTATTAAAAGCTCTTGTGTCCTTGGACGACCTCGGTATCTTACCAACACTATACTACGTCCACGATGGGTGCACTTGCCCATATGTGTGTTTAGTGTTAGTAAATATCGTGTTTTATAAATTTAAAACTTGGCTAAAAGTGTAAAAAGGGCTTAAATATATATCAAAAATTATATACACACCGACACACATCAAGTTTTTGGCGCCGTTGCCGGGGACACAAGGATTTTAAGAAAGCTTAAAATCGACGGCCTAATCAGTTTTTCAAAACATTTTTAAAACGCGCGCATTTTTCTGCATTTTAGTTTAGTTTTTGCATTTACAGTAGCCTGAACACGGGGTCGTGCTCGCTGAACACGCCCCCGTGCTGCATATTTTTTTAGTTAGATACCCAGATACAGAGCCTGAACACGGGGCCGTGCTCACTGAACACGCCCCCGTGCTCAACGTGACCAGTTAATTTAATTAAAACGCCCAGATACAGTCCCTGAACACGGGGCCGTGTTCACCCAACACGGGGCCGTGTCCAGCTTCTGTTTCCGTCTTATTTTTGTTTTCTGGTCCCGAGACTCAGTCGTAGTCTGTTGAGTGATTCCTATGGATCAATACTCAAGAGGTTACAACTACACCTATGATGAGGATGATTATAGGGGTAATTATTGCACTAATTGTCGTAATGCACACTCGGTTCAATATAATACTTCATATCAACCATCCAATTCATACAACCATTATGAGGAGTCCAGGTACGAGCCATCAACTTCATACACATCCTATGAAGACCAAAGGTATGAACCTCCTTCCTCATACTCGTATTTTGATGAACCAAGGTATGAGCCTTCATACTCATACTTTGAAGATTCAACATATGAGCCACCACCTTCATACTCTTATTATGAGGAACCATGGCGTGAACAACCCACCTCATATGAGTACTATGAAGAACAAAGTTTCGACCCTTATCCATCATATACTTACAATGAAGAACAATGGTGTGAACCATCTACTTCATATGAGTACTATGAGGAACCAAGGATCGAACAACCGGATTCAAGCTTAGAGGATCCAAATTCTTTCAATCTCACCGAAGTGACCAATAGGATATTAGAACACATTAAAACTATCGAACGTTGCATGAAAGAATCTCGCGCAAGGGAAGAGGAATCCCGCGCGAAAGAAGAGTTAAAAAGTAATAATAACGTAGAGATAGTTGAAAATGTAAAAATGGAAGAACAAGAAAGTGAAAAACAGACACATGAGTTAAACAACGAAAATGGTGAGTCCGATAACGTTAAAATTCAAGAAGAGTCTAATTTAGAGGAAATTATTCTCTTATCACCTACTTTCGAAAACCATTGTTTAATAACCCCTCATGCTAAGTTTTTAAAAGAGTTAAACACTAGTGCTAAAATCAAAGAAATGGTAAGTGTTAAGTTAACTAATGATCAAACCTCGCTAATAAAAGAAGATCCTTTTGAAATTAACATCACACCGGTTCCATGTTTCTTTCAAAATTCATTTATTAGTAATGTCACTATTGATAAAGATCTTTGTGTTAACATAATGCCCAACTACATTTTTGAAAAGTTAAGTATTAGTGATTTTACTCCACTTCAAATACCCATTTTTCTATCCGACCGAAAAATAATAAAATCAATCGGTGTAGTCGAAGATATTTTGGTTCAAACAAATCAAATGGTAATCCCAACCGACTTCGTCATCTTAGATGATGCCCCCCTAGTCTTGGGAAAACCTTTTGTACAAACTCACAAAGCTTTGAAAAACCGGAAATTCAACAACCTAACTCTTCAATTAGGGGCATTCAAAAGGAGCATAGATCTTGAGCGCTCAATGAAATATCCTTTTGGCAACAATGACCCCCTAATTGAAGATGAAGCTGAACCACCTGATACAAACCACGAGGAAGACCACTTTGTCGACGAAGAGGTAGCCATAGAACAAACTTTTAAAGTTCTTGATCTAGATGAGCCACAAAATAAGGTGTCTCCTAAAGACCCACCCATCGAGCTCAAAGAACTCCCTAAGGGTTTGGAATATGCTTTTCTAGGCAAAGATGGTAGTCTACCTGTAATTATTTCGTCTAAATTAACTAGCGTAGAAAAAGAAAAATTAGTTAACCTACTTAAAAAACACAAAAATGCGATCGCTTGGAAGCTTGTAGATATTAAGGGAATAAGTCCTTCCATGTGCACGCACAAAATTTTAATGAATGATGACTACAAAACGGTGATTCAACCACAACGAAGAGTGAACCCCAATGTTCAAGAAGTGGTTAAAAATGAAGTCATCAAACTGCTTGACGCCGGACTAATCTACCCTATCTCTGATAGCCCGTGGGTAAGTCCCGTCCAAGTAGTCCCAAAGAAAGGAGGTATGACGGTAATAACTAACGAGAAAAATGAATTAATACCCACAAGAACCGTCACAGGATGGAGAGTCTGTATAGACTATAGGAGATTAAATGAAGCAACAAGGAAAGACCACTTTCCTTTGCCCTTCATTGATCAAATGTTAGAAAGATTATCCGGTCATAAATTTTATTGTTTCTTAGATGGTTTTTCAGGTTACTTCCAAATACCAATAGCACCAGAAGACCAAGAGAAAACAACTTTCACATGCCCCTACGGAACTTTTGCATATCGACGCATGCCATTCGGTCTATGTAATGCGCCTGCAACATTCCAACGTTGTATGGTCGCCATTTTCCATGATATGATTGAAAAAACCATGGAAGTCTTCATGGATGACTTTTCCATCTTTGGAGACTCATATGATCAATGCCTCGATAATCTTGAACGAATGCTATCCCGATGTGAGGAAACTAACCTCGCCCTTAACTGGGAAAAATGCCATTTCATGGTAACAGAGGGAATAGTACTCGGACATAAAATCTCAAGCGAAGGAATGGAAGTTGATCGAGCAAAAATCGAGACCATATCTCGATTACCTCCTCCATCCTCCGTGCGAGCAATCAGAAGTTTCCTAGGGCATGCCGGATTCTATAGAAGATTTATCAAGGACTTTTCGAAAATTTCAAGACCTCTAACAAAATTGCTTGAAAAAGATGCACCCTTCATCTTTGACAAGGAATGCAATCAAGCATTTCTGACCCTCAAGGAAATGCTAGTCAATGCACCTATCATGATAGCGCCAGATTGGAAATTTCCTTTCGAAATCATGTGCGATGCAAGCGACTTTGCTGTTGGAGCAGTCTTGGGACAAAGAAAAGAAAAACATTTCCACCCAATCTATTATGCTAGTAAAACTCTAAATGATGCACAAGAAAATTATACAACTACAGAAAAAGAGTTACTAGCGGTGGTATTTGCTTTTGATAAATTTCGTTCTTATCTTGTTCTTTCTAAAACAATAGTTTATACAGACCATGCAGCCATCAGGTACCTCTTCAAGAAGCAAGACGCAAAACCCCGTTTGATAAGGTGGATTCTACTCCTCCAGGAATTCGACATTGAAATCAAGGACAAAAGAGGAGCAGAAAACACTGCTGCAGATCACCTCTCACGCTTAGAAGACCCAGCTTTGGAGACAACCAGGGACGAGCAAATCAACGAAAAATTTCCCACGGAGTCCCTGGAAATGATGGAAAGCAGTCAAGAACCATGGTACGCCGACTACGCTAATTTCTTAGCCAGCGGTATAATCACCAAAGGATGGCCACATCATCAAAGAAAGAAATTCTTTGCTGATGTAAAGCATTACTTTTGGGAAGACCCCTATCTTTTCAAAATGTGTGCCGATCAACTCATCCGAAGATGTGTCCATGGTAATGAAGCACGAAGAATACTCCGTCATTGTCATGAAGGTCCATACGGAGGACATCATGGTGCCTCAAGTACCGCAAGAAAGGTATTTGATTCTGGATTTTACTGGCCAACCATTTACAAGGATGCTCAAAACCTTGTAAAGATATGTGATGCCTGCCAAAGATCAGGTAATATTTCTTCCAAAAACGAAATGCCTCAAAATGGCATTCTCGTTTGTGAAATATTTGATGTGTGGGGACTCGATTTCATGGGACCTTTCCCACCTTCAAAAGGAAACAAATATATACTTGTGGCGGTCGATTACTTGTCTAAATGGGCAGAGGCCGAAGCTCTTCCAACAAATGATGGAAGAGTAGTAGTAAAATTCCTAAAAAAATTGTTCTCTCGTTTCGGGACACCAAAGGCATTAATAAGTGATAGAGGTACCCATTTTTGTAATCATCAACTCGAAAAAATCTTAACAAGATATGGGGTCTATCACCGGGTCTCAACAGCATATCATCCTCAAACAAATGGGCAAGCCGAAGTGACTAATCGAGGTTTAAAACGAATACTTGAGAAAACCGTAGGGATAAATAAAAAAGAATGGGCTGACAAACTAGACGACGCTTTATGGGCTTTTCGAACCGCTTATAAAACCACTATAGGCACAACCCCATATAAACTAGTCTATGGAAAAAGTTGTCACTTGCCAGTAGAAATCGCTCACAAAGCCTACTGGGCAATTAAAAACGTAAACTTAGATTTAGAAGTTGCCGGTAAGAATCGATTTTGTCAAATAAATGAATTAGAAGAACTTAGGAATTATGCATATTCTAACTCCGAAATTTATAAGGAAAGAATGAAAAATTTGCATGATAAATATATTAAAACCAATGAATTTCGGGTTGGAGACCAAGTTCTACTGTTCAATTCACGACTTCGATTGTTTCCTGGTAAGTTAAAATCTAGGTGGTCGGGACCTTTTTCAGTCACCCATGTTTTTCCACACGGTGCAGTAGAAATTAAAACTCGAAATGGGACACCATTTAAAGTCAATGGCCAACGGCTGAAACTCTACAGAGGATCCATTGAAGATGAGGAAGAGGAAATCGCACTTCAAACGGTCAACGAATAAACTCATACCGACATGTTACAGGTAAGTATACATTCGAAACTGGTAAAATCATCTAACCATTATTCGGAGATAAGGGGCATGCACACGAGCACGTAAAAAAAAAAAAAAAAAAAAAAAAAAAAAAAAAAAAAAATTTTTTTTTTAAAGTTTCACCCGGCACGGGGCCGTGTTCGCTGAACACGGGGCCGTGTCGAGGCGACTGTCGGGATAAAACCCATTTGTTCTATCAGTTACACCATTCCACACGCCCCGTTTCGCCGAGAACTCTCTGGTTTAGAGCGATTTTCTGCCAATTTCGAACGCTACCACCAAGCCTAACAACGTCAAGGTATGATTCTATCCTTCTTAGTAGTTAGATTAGTTACTTGCATGTAGTTAAAACATCAAAAATTGGGGGAAATCTAGGGTTCTTCATGTTCATCCGGATCGAACTCAAAATTTTTGATAAAAATTGTTAGTAGTAGTTTAGAGTAGAGTAATAGGAAGTAAATAGCCATGTATTGTTGATAGATTTGTCCGATTTCCAACTAAAAATACAAACCCTTGTTCTTGAACCGAAAAACTCAAAATTGAAAGGGTAAATGGTTTGATTTTGGAAAAATGACACTTAGGGTTTCATTTTCGGGGGAAACCGCTGCTATTAGGCTAAAAATTTTCAGATTTTCGAAACCGGGACGAAAAAAATGAAAATTAGGTGTTACAGACCCCTGAACACGGGGCCGTGTTCGCTGAACACGGGGCCGTGTTCAGCCTACTGTTTGCAGTTTTCAACCCGAATTTCCATGTTTCGCACTAACTTTCGTTGTATTCTTTTCAGATGTCCAAATTCACACGGTTCAATGCCAACGAACTTGACGCCAGGGCTCGCTATGAGGTCCTACAAACAAGGCCCGAGGAGTATCCAAGGCGGGCATGTACCGATCTGCTGACAATGGTAAACCAACTGGACCGCTTCAACAACATAGTGACTGGTCCACTGCACGTTGCATTGACTACCCGACTTCGGTCGGTCCATCAGTGCACGTTGGAATTCTATAGCACGTTTATCTTCAACTCGAGACGCGACCCATTTGATCACGAGGCGGTCGAGTTTCGATGTGGGGGTACGACCTATAGAACCTCCATGGCGCAGTTCGGATCAATCATTGGGCTGTACACAGACGAAGAAGCGGGAAACGAGGAGAATACCGGGGGATTGCGAGACCTGGACGCAAGTGAACGTCAAGCAGCATGGGCACAAATCGGTGAAGGGATCTATAACTCCAGCAGCACAAAGAGTACCAAACTGAGGGACCCACTATACCGTTACATCCACAGGCTCCTCACGTACTCGTTGAACCAACGCCATGACAGTAGTGGCGTTGTTGGGGTTAGAGATTTGGTTGTCCTCCACTGCATCCATAACCGGAAGCCTCTCGATGTTCCTTACCTCCTACTGCGGAACATGCACTTAAACCGCCTTGCCACTGCTCCTACACCAATCTTCTTCGGGGGATGGGTGTACCGTCTTTTCAAGCACTTCGCGAACATCCCAAAGTCCTTCGAAAGGAGCCCATGGTCGGGACGGGTTGATTACCATATCTGCCGGGCCATGAACTTGCTCTATGAAGCGGAGGACGGGACGGTGAGCTTTCAGAGGACGCAAGGCTACGCATGGAACCCGCAAGAGGCTCTAGTTCTTCACGCACCACCTCCACATTACCAATACCCTCCCCAAGGCGATCAGGGTCAATCCTCCTCTCAAGGAGGCGGTTTTCCTAATTTCCAAAGTTTGCATGATCTTTTGCAGGAAAACCTCATGTGCACCCGGAACACCTACAACCTCGCCAACAACACACACCTCCGGGTAGGAGCTATCGAACGCAGCGTCAACGACATGCAAGATGACATCGGTAGCATCCGGGAGTATATGGCGAGGCAGGGAGGCGGAGGTGAAGACAGTGATGAAGATATGGAGTAGGAGGCCGGGAGGAGCAAAGGGCTAGCCGGTTATGAGCCCACAGGTTTGATCACCCTTTCCTATCGAACAATTCATGGCCTGCGTGCCATTTGTCAAGACAATTTACTTTCCTTAACTCTTTTCTTTTTATTTTTACTTTGTTTTTACTTTGTGTTGGATAATGTTTAACTATGGTAAGATTAGGATGTTTGGTGCTTGGTTGGATGGTATTGAATGCTTGAACAGGTGCAATGCAAGGGTTAGAATGCTAAACATTAGCACTCGCAGCCCTAGGAGGAAGAAACCGGGAGAAAACCATATTTTTCTGGCTAACAGACTGTCCACACGGGGACGTGTTCAGCCGACACGCCCCCGTGTCCATCTCCCAGTTCTGCTGTTTGGCTACTGACCTGCAGATTTTTGTCGGACACGTGGCCGTGTTCACCCAACACGCCCCCGTGTTCACCCTCTGTAAGTTTTTCGTTACTGGCAGTTCAACACGGGGCCGTGTTCAATGAACACGGGGCCGTGTACAGAGTGCCAGTAACACAAATCTTTGTTTTTAAACACACTTTTACATATTCTAATCAACCAAAAACTCTATTTTTGGACACATTGAGGACAATGTGTAATTTAAGTGTGGGGGGGATGCTAAAACCTTGAAATTTTTGCAAAATCCTAAAACAAGCCTTACACAAAACTCTATTGGAACCGCTAAACACCCCAAATTTTTTTTCAAAAACTTTTTCATTTTTTTATTTACTTGTCTTAGTTTAAGTTGGGAATAACAAGTTATAAAAGGGTTATATTTTTACAAACTTACAACCGATAGCGTCGTGATAAAAAGAACTAACATAAGAAAATTATGAAACGGTATAACAAGTCTAGCTAAAATTCGATTATATATGCTTGGTCACATTAAAAACCCATTCCCACAAAAAGTGAGTTTTGAGCCTTTATTGAGCATAAAAATACACATATTTAGATTAAATGCTCATTTTTCGTTTCTTGTGTGAATAGCCGCTCGGTCTTTACAAATCTAGAACTTGCCACGACGATACATTCCCGGTCCTTACCAACTTAAACCCAAGTAAGTAAATGATGGAGGTATTAGGACTAACTATTTTTTTTTCTCAAAACCATTATTTTTCATTTTTTTTTCCTACCCAAAATCCCCCTAGAAAACCCCTTTGAGCCTAAACCTTTCATTTCATTACCCCCAAAACAATTTTCTACCCACCAAAAACCTTTTTCATTTTTTCACCTTTATTTTAGTAACATACTCGGTTTTTCGTAAACATACCCTTTACGTGACGAAAAAAAAAAAAAAAAAAAAAAAAAAAAAAAAAATGATGAAGTCAAAAACAAACATAAGCTACAAAAAGCTTGTTTGGAGAAATACTTCAAAAATAAATGTCACCAAAAATAAGGTATTTTACGAAAACCGACACTTGTTACGATTTTTCGCCCTTTTTACTAACCACTAACCAACCACCCACCTTTAAACCCAAGCCTTCACCCCAAAAAGACCTCTTGATATTTACAAAGGTAAAAGTTAAAAAGGAGGAGGATTGATCGCTTGGCAAGCATATGGAAAGTGTAAATCCGTGCCGCTCTCGAGCGATTCACTTAAATATACACCTTCGGCCGAGTGATTGAGTGATCTCCCGTGAGGTATGTGAACTTGTATATAAATGGAATTTTAATAAGGCATGCTATGCCAAATTAAGTAGTTTATCTTATGAAAAGTTCAAAATAAACCATGACGAATAAGATTGTAAATAAAATAAAAATAGAACCTATACAAACCTTGGATTCCCGACACTCTAGGACAAGTTGAAAAACTTCTCTTCTACCTATTCCATTTGGGAGTGTAAGCCACATTAAAAGAGTTTTGCTTGAGGACAAGCAAAAGTTCAAGTGTGGGGGTATTTGATGTGTGTAAAATGCAACATATAAAACACATCAATTAAGGCATAAAACTAACCCTTTTTAAGTACTAATGTTGGAAAAAGAGTGTTTTTGTCTTCCTTTTGTATTTTCAGGATGAAATGAGCTCAAAATCACAAAAGAAGCAAAAAGACTACTAAATCTACCATAAATACAAGAAAAGGAACAAAAGTGAACTGCCCGGACCCTCAACGGCACCTCCCAAGACAAAGAGAAGAGAAACAGAGCCTGAACACGCCCCGTGTCCAGTGAACACGGGGGCGTGCCCAGGAAGCAGCAGAAAAGACAAACCAGTAGAAGCTTCCATTGCTCACCACGGGGCCGTGCCCAGCGGACACGGGGGCGTGTTGAAAGTACAGCAGGCGCATTAATTGTAATTCGCAATTACAATTAATGAAGAGAGAGAATGTCAGACGGGCACGGGGCCGTGTTCAGCGAACACGGGGCCGTGTCCAGCGTTCTGTTCAGCCTATAAATAGAGGAGCTTGGCTTCATTCTCTCTCATCCCTTGGCACACCACCTCTCTCACACTTCATCCACCACCCACCACCACCATAACACCATCATCCACCACCATCATCCATTGTCCATCATAGAGTGTGTGAGTCGTCTCGGGATCCAAGATTGATCGTAAGAGTTCTTGACAATCAAGGCCATGTTTGCCTAAGTCTCTTACATCACTTGGTGAAGACAAGTGTTTAGTATAATACTTTTTATTTTTAATCTTTTGCACTTTTTATTTGGTTTTGTATTAATGACTTTAATAACTAGTTACTTATGTTGAAGGTGATCTTTCCTTATCGTTTGTCCGTGGTGTCTTGGCATTATTTTACTGTCTATATAAAATAAAAGATTTTCACCATTCATATCTCCACGGTCTATATGGAGGTATGTTGGCTACCTGGTCGGGGGTTAAGGGAACGGTTTGGTAAGGGTCTTGCCCTTGTTCAGCGTTTAGAGGTCCTGCTTGGGACCTGGGTCAAATTTAGTAGGATCTCCTTCAATGCCCATAGGTATTGGATGGCGGGGATCCAAACTCTTTGACCCCCTCATAAGCTAACTACTATTAATACTATAACCCGGCTATTTAGGACTGTATCCCTGCTGACTCAGACTACTTAGCCGAGGGTAACGTCGCCGCCAAAAGCGGGGCCTACCATAATTTGCATTAATAACTTAATTCATTATCTTTCAATAATCCAACCCTTTAGGATTGTATCCTTGCTGACTCAAACTACTGGGTTGAGGGTAACGTCACCTCCGAAAAAGGGGCCTACTACAATAACTAAGATAATCTCTTAAACAAGTGCAAAAGTGCGAAAATAATCAAAGGTTATACTAATACACTTGTCGGATCCAAGTGATTCATCTTGTCTATCTGTTTTTTATTTTATTTTATTTTTCAGCATTTAGTTAGTTTTTATTTTTCTTAGTTTAAAACATTTTTCTAACTTTTTGATTTGATTAGACGTTGAGGATAAACCGGTATTAAAAGCTCTTGTGTCCTTGGACGACCTCGGTATCTTACCAACACTATACTACGTCCACGATGGGTGCACTTGCCCATATGTGTGTTTAGTGTTAGTAAATATCGTGTTTTATAAATTTAAAACTTGGCTAAAAGTGTAAAAAGGGCTTAAATATATATCAAAAATTATATACACACCGACACACATCAATTACTATCCAACCGAACAACCGGACAATACCCGAAGCATAAAAATATTGCCATAAATGTTATTGGTATTTTTCTGAGCTAGTTAGGGTCCCTGTTTACCCTAACACCCGCTTTATAACGCATTAAACAACTAACGGGGTTAATCCCTAAACGTAACCGACTTTAACCAAACTAAACTGTAACTGAACAATCGAGATCCAACCGGGTGGTCCCACCACCCTAATGAAATCGGCCAAGATGATGGGACAAGGGGGGGTACACTTTTATTATATTATATTGGGTTTGTGGATATCTAGAACAAGAAACCGTTGGGCGATAACGAAAATTTTCTCTATAAATACACACACTCACACATAGAACACACACTCATCAACTCACTCTCTCTCTCCCTCTTGTGCTCCCTCACGGCCGTAGCCACCCACCACCATCCATCCATTGCTCGGTTCTTGTCTTGCCATTCCAAGTGCACACTAGTGTCGGGGATCACATACGAGGAAGCCGGAAGCAAACGGAAGTTGAAGGACCTCGCTACGTTGCTTTTATCCACGCCATTTTCGACTAGATTCTTCCCTAGCCCCGAGCTAGAGGTATATTGTTTAAAACTTGTTCTTGTTCGTATCTAAGGTGGTTAAAAGGATTTTTAATGGTTGAAAGTCGGTAACCCATCATTTGAATCTAAAAAGTCTACTAAAACATGAAAATCGTTGGATAAAAGGTCATGTCTTGTGTAAATGTTGTAGTATTTGAATATGTTGATTGTTAAGGCCCGATCTACGATGTGGTGGCTCTTATCATCGTTTAACCCGACTTTGTTAAGATCCCGAATCTTGACATACACTTGTTTCTAGCGGTACGAGGGTTAAAAGGTGAAACTCCACCACACAGGAAGCATGAACTTGTGTAAAAGTGTTTTGACATGTAAAATAGTATTTAAAACGAGCCGATCTACGTATGTACAAGTGGTATATTCGTAGAACCGGGTGTCGAGAAAATCATGTTTTATAAAAGTTGGATGACATGTTAATAAATATGATTTTCACAAACTACAAGTGTATAAACACTTGTGAAACGAAAGATCCGACAAAATAACAATTTTTATAAAAATTGTCGGGAAGTTGTAAAGAGTGATTTGTTCCAAAAACGGGGTTTTTGCAAGACTAAACTATTTTATACATAGATCCACTAAATATAAGGTGATCTACACTATGACTTTCGGAAAAATTACAAGTTCATGTAATTATGCGATTTTACATACTAGTCTACAAGTTTGAAGTGTTGAAACTTGTTTAAATGTGTTGGAAATTGATTGGTTGATTTAAAGAAGTGTTGAAATGATTTTGTAAAAGAAAATGATACGCTTAAAAGCGTGGCCACCTCCAGTTACAGGGGAACTCTGGCGAAATTTTCTAAAATCTAACACTTAGAATTATTTACAAGTGTTAGAGTTATTTTTGAAATGTTTACAAAATATATTTCGCCATGACTTTATCACAAATATTCGGAGGTGGGATTTTCACAAAAATAAACGTGATAAATATTTATTCGATAAATATATTTTTTCACAACACTGTTTATGATTATTTTGCGAAAATGTATAAATATTATTTTTAGAGTAAAAATAATATTTACTAACTTTGTCGAACCCAAAATAATACCAACGCCTATACGACAAACATATAAGTTACAACGGTAATTACTATTACCACTTAATCGCCAAAACGAAACTTACGCTTTATTCGGAAATATTCATAAACGCATGTGTTGTCAATATATTATTTTGGGAAAGTATTACGTGGAAAAGGAAGTATATTATTTTTGAGAAAAATAATTATATTTTTGGAATAAGAAATAAAATGTATTAAGTGGGACTTAATAAAATGATATAATTACACATGTATTAATTCCCCCATCCTTGGGAAGGAAAATACGTTATCAAGTATATACACGGAGCGGTTGTCTAACCGTTTCCCAAAAATATAAACTATGAAGCTAAAGCACGGCCATCCGTCTAATAGAATTAGCACATGTAGGTCGTTGCGCAGCACTTGGATTTTTGGATTACTTGATATTGTGACGCATTCACTGTGAGTTCATGTCCCCCTTTTCTCTTAACTGTTTTCAGTTTTTTTCTAAACTGCGGGGGTGAAATACATGTTACAATGATTATGATTACTTTATACATGGTATGGTTAGCATAAGGAGGGTTACTTTTAGATCATGTGAATGGGTAGGCGGAAACTTGAGGTCATTAATCCTCAGGGTGGGGACCGAGGGGCAGGAGCGGTAGATCTATTTGGGTGTAGCGAGCCCAGTCCCAGGTCCAGCATAACGGACCTTGGGATGACTTTGTTCCCGACGCATAAATTTGCTAGGTTTGAGCCTTCCTACTTGCATTTACACATATCAATGGCCTTGCAAACCATTGGTGATCTCTTTTTCCTTATTTGCTACATACCAGGGTTTTTGATAAAGATAAAGGTTTATTTACTCATTTTTCGCATGAACTCGCTCAACATTATTGTTGATTTTTCAACTTACATGTATTTCAGGGAATTAAGGATCTGGCACGGTATAACAGGTTTCCCGCTGCATAAGACATCAGGGTCATCCAGGATTCGGGGAATGTGACTTCTTCCTGGACGAGTCACGGACCTTGAATCGCGTTATGTCATGTTTATGGTTGTAATGTTTAGACAAGCCATGATTGTTGGGTGTTTCACCCGTTAAGACAATATTTTATATTTTTATTATCAATGGATGATCTTGCATATTTTAATACATATAGCCTTGTTATGATTAAGCTATGGTATTAAGAAGTCACACCAAATTAACCACGCTTCCGCAAAGCCAGGGTGTGACAATATATCTCGACCCATGACCACTCCAGCTTCCCAGACAACAAGTTCCAATCAATGAGCACCTAGAGACCTACAAGGCATGTAATAACGAATCAACAACAAAGTTGAGCGAGTTCACAGTTGGTTGTCCATTTTAAAGTTGTTCCAAAAATCATAAGTTCATTCGAAAACCAGGAGTTAATCAGTTCCTTGTTTCCCAAACCATATACAGTGGGGGCTACCCCATGTTGTAAACCACTAGACCGTTACCATATCGACAACTGACTGAGGAATTTGTGCCCTACCTCAATGTCTATCATCATTGACTAAGTGCCCAGATCCATTAGTACATGCCCGTCCTACCGGCACGGTGTGAGGCTTGTCAACCCTAATAGCGCTATTAACTAATAACCCGCTCGCCGTTGGCCCGGCGATTAAGTCGACATAAAAATGAGGGACTTCATGATAGAGTTTTCTCTAGTAAGTTATATGTTGTCGTCCTTCCCAACCGAGATCGGAGGTACGTACTCTACCCACCCGAGAATACGCAGGTTAAATGTAGTCATCGTTCCCAACCGAGGACGAAGGTACATACTCTGTTAGAGGTGAATATGTAGGTTTCGTTTTAGCTTCTTAACCCATTCCCAACCCACCGGGAATCCCATGCCTTGTAGAAAGTGTGAACTCAGCTTGGCTTGCTCGGTTTGTTAATCTACTTGATCACAGTTTATCAATCAAAGCCTAGAGTATGCATACATACGATATCAGTTTATGTTTGCATGGTTCACGTATAAATACAAGTCACAGTGAGTATCCATTCAGTGGTCACCACATAGCACATGGAAGTTACACACTCGTTCAAATTCACAGTTCACACGTATGATTAGTAACAGTGCTTAACGGTTAATTATGCTAGTCATAACTAGATTATGTTTCCTCATGCATATCTTCAACAGACAAGGGTCAGCATATAATCACACATTAATTACATTCTGTTTGTGAAGTTCTATCCTACGGCGAAACCCCTACACGACGAAACCCCAGGGTGACAAAACCCCACATGTTTCGTCGACCCGGAAATGACGAAACCCCCCATGTTTCGTCGGCATCACATATGGCGAAACTCAATAGGTTTCGTCGACCTGAGAGTGACGAATCCCCATATGCTTCATCACATTATCAATTATCCAATCACACAGAAAACCCTATCAGTTTAGCGTTTTCCCTCAGTCATCCAATCGGATCAAAATTGAGCATTCATCAGTTCACTTTCATGGATCCTAAGTCACCTAATAATCACTAACAGTAGCAGTCATTCAAGCAGAATTAAATCATCCAATAAACTTACAAATTCGTGCTATCACACAAGTTTACATCCAAACCTGTATTATGATTTCTACAACAGTTTGATCATGGAATCTATTAACACAAGTCTTTTTTCGATCAAAATATCCACACAACTTTAGATTCGTTATTTATATTCCGTGTGTTATCCTTATTTCTAGGGTTTGATTAACAAGATACATGTTTATAATATAATTCGGTTCAAGCACACATGGTTTCACATCTACAGGATTTCATCACTCAAACCCGTAACATAAATCGACACAATCGCTACCCCTTATTCACAATTTCAGATCATACTCAACAGTTTTCGATGGCAATTATCAATAACTCAACCAAATTACAATCGAATATAACAAGGACTTGAATCTAATATAGATAGGATGCTAACCGATCAATGGAATAATCACGAAAGTGAAAGAGAACTTCAAGGAGAAGGATAGATGCAGCCGTCGATTACAAGTGAGAGTAGAAAGTGTCTAGGGTTTCACTTACATAACTTATGCTACCCAAAACACAATTCTTATAATCTAAACACTATTGGGCCACACATGGGCCGAGAGCCCTTTATCGGCGAAACCCCATTGGACGAAACTCCAATGTTTCATCGGGGTGATCACTGCGAAACCCCAAGGTTTCGTCGGGTAGTGTGTGTGGCGACAATTCTTGGTTTCGTCGGGATAGTCTATGGGATAGTCATATGCGGGTTTATTTTGTAAACAGTTAGATTTGTTCACTCATAAGCACATAGTAATTCAGTAATCATCACCACTTTAGTCCTACAAACAGTAACACATTACATACACAATACGATAATTTATCAATTAAATAACAAGGTGCACATATTGCTACACACCGAATTATGAAAACACAGTAGTGAGGAAAGACCTTGAAAACTCGAGTTGTCACATTTTTGAAGAATATCGGCATGGAATAAAGGGATCAACACAAGTGCAAAATGCTATTTTGGACTCCATTATTATAAATAGCATCAAGCAAGAGTTGATCTTCAATGACATGCCACCAAACAAGAATACCACACCAAAACACAGGATACCACTAAGCAGCTTCGTCTGAAAAAGACGGGGTTTATGTAGGAAAGTTGGCATCTAGCTAAGGTATTCAAAAGGTTCAAAACGCCAAAACAAATTCAAGAAGAAGAGGCTGATGACAGTGAAGATTCGGAAGAGAAATTAGATTACCATTTTTAATTTTTTTTCCTTTTTCATTTTATATTGTTTTGTTATCAAGTTATCCGTTATTTTGTTATCTAATTCTCTACAAATAAAATACATTATTATATAAAACGCCAAAAACTACAAACACCAAAACACTAGTAGTATGAAAACCGTAAGAACGGGTGCAGGCAAAGCACCTTGTCAAATGTATTAAACGCCAAAAAATTCACTAAACGCCATAAAAATCATTTGGTCTTATTGTAATCTTATGAAAATATTAATGACTCGTAGTGAATTATTATACAACGCCACAAAACGCCAAAAAAATTGACCAGAAAACGCTATAACGCCAAAAAGTTATCTATGTGACACAAAAAAAATTACTTCAATGCCAAAAAGTTTAATAAATACAATTAATGCCAAAATAATCTTAGACGCTAGAAAATGTTATAGCGCGTTGGGAAAATAAAAGAAGATTGAAAAGACAAAAAAAAACCCTCACCCCCTGATCATATCCCGCGCCACGTGTTTGGCTAGAATGCGTTCTCACCGTTCTCACACTTTTGGGCGTTTTCTCCTGATCTCGTTTCCTCTATATATATAGGGTCAGGATTTAGAGAAAACGGTGGAAAGTGTGAGAACGGTGAGAACGCTTATGGATCGTCCGATCAAAACAATCTATGGACTAGATTGGCGCGGTGGTATTTTCGTAAATAACACGAATTCTATTACGTGGACGCGCTTCATTAAGGGTAAAAGGGTCTTTATACTTCTATACCACAAACGCCTAACTAATGAATAAAACGCCATTACGGGCCATAACACATCCCTATATAAACAAAACATCTCAGACATAAAAACACCCCCCCCCCGAACCTGAAACGACATATTTTCTACTATATACTATTCATATTACAAACGCCAAAATCCCCAAAACATCAAACACACCTACTCAAAACGCCATATTTTACTATATACCAATCATCTTAGAAAACGCCAAAACACTCAAACATCAAAGATTCCAAAAAATCGACGCGAAGTTTCATTTCCTCAGTAAAACGCAAAAAATGGCAAATATCATTTCTTGTATATTCAATATTTTTCTACGCGAAGTTTCGGAGAATGCATTCTTCCCTGAGGTGCTGTAACTCAAATAACATTTTGCTGCATGAGATGGACAAACATAAACAAAAAGATGCTGGTGTCAGACTTATGTCATTTTTTGTATTTTGTTATTGATGAATATTATAATGGCATGAAGAGACGAATGACACTGATGAGTGGTTTGAAGATATGTATTCAAAAAAAAACTCATGTCATTTTGTCTTTCCAAACGGCCACAAAAACACAAGCATGACAAAGCCAAACCGCCAATGAACATGTTTCAAAGAAGAAAGAGACTGATGACAGTGAAGATTTGGAAGATGAATTGTTTCTATTTTTATTTTTTTAATTTTCGTTTTCTATTATTTGTTATGTATTTTTTAACTTAGAATAAAATAATACATTATATCAATAAAACGGCAAACAGTCATAATGCTTGTGAAACGCCATAATGCAGTAAAACGCCAAAAACTCCCAAACTATAATAAAAGTAATTTGGAGAAGTATTATTAAAAGCTAAAAATGGAAAAAACGCCAAAAACTACTTAAAGCCATTAAAAAATGCCAAACTTGGGAGATGGAAAGTCTATGACCCCAAAAACTCATAAAAAGCTGAACAAAAACAGTAAAAATACACACAGTAACTGAAAAGACGGCTACTTTATTAACATCATTTATTATAAATAAAATCTCGCCTAAACTACACAACAAAAACATCCTATAAGAGAGATGTCTCTGCACAATCAACTGATCACAAACCAAAAACAACGTCATGTTTCCTAGAAACCATTCACTTTAAAACGCCAAAAAATAGTTAAAAAAGCCACAGATGCGAAACCTCGTTTCTTCTATATTGAGTATTGTTCTGAATGAAGTTTCACTGAATGGATTCTTCTCTGAGGTGGGTATCTCTATAAGCTTTTGCTGAATGAGATGGACAAATATTCATGAAAAAGAGACTGATGACACTGATATGTCATCATGTCACTTTGTTCTTGATGGATATATGGATGGCATGAAGGGATCAATACATTCGAGCAGGCGTTGATCTTCAACATGTCACCAAACAAGTATATATCAAACCACAATAAAGGATGCCACAACAAATAAGCATCTTTTAAAGACGGGCGTTATGTAGGAAAATAAGGATCTACATAAGGTATTCAAAACAGGTTCAAAATGCCAAAAAGGTTAAAGTAGAAGATGCTGATGACAGTGAAGATTTGGATGAGAAATTAGATTACAATTTTTAATTTTTTTTTCATTTTCTATTGTTTGTTATCTAATTCTCTAATGTTTATTATCTAATTCTCTACTAATTAAAAAAATTAAGTATAAAACGCCAAAAACTACAAACACTAAAACGCCTGATAGTGTGAAAACTGTGAGAACGAATGCTAGCAAAGCACGATGTTGCTATATAAAACGCCAAAATGCCAAACAAAGTATTACTGGAAAACGCAACACTAATTGACAGATGAAATTGAATGAAACACTAATTGCAAAACAGTAAAATGAAGAGACGGTAACATTATTGCCAAACATTTATTATATTAAAAGCCACTACATGGGTAATTGCAATTTATTTATCTTTTCAAAACGCCATAATTGTCTGTCACATTATGGACATGCATCCTACATGGCGCAACACTTGATAGAAAAAATAAACATCAAGAAAATTACTAATGTTTTTTACATTATAGGCCTGTATCCTACTTGCCACAACAAATCAAAGCCATACATAATTAAAACGCCAAAATATTTACTATGATCCTGATATAAAAACAATAAAAACGCCACGTATTTGTTAAACGCCAAAAAATGGAAAGGTGATGTGACACGCGTTTAAAAAAAGAATCTGAAAGGACAAAAAGCCCCTTCGCCTTTCTCTATGTCGTGTGACACGTGTTGGGCCAGGATGCGTTCTAACCGTTCTCATAGTTTTGGGCATTTTCTCCTGATCATGTTTCTCTCTCTCTCTCTCTCTCTCTCTCTCTCTCTATATATATATATATAAGTATATATATATATATTTAGGCCCATCCTCCACACCCTAGGTCCCTCCCCTTCCGACCCATCCTTACACCCATCCTACGTGGCAGAGCATCCGTTGAGGACTACCCCCTCCACACCGAGTAGTCTAAGTTTATCACCACTAATTAAACCTTTCTGTAATAACTGAATTTCGAGGATACATTTTTTTTGAAGATTGAGCACAAACGTCTATGTAGACAAACCCATTACCCATTGATTGAACAAGCAGTGGCGAAGCTTGCAAATTTCCATCGGGGGGTCGGAAATCACCGGACCTAAAAATTCTATATAAGTAATTTTTTATAAAACCGAGGGTCGAAAACATATATACCTAAAAAATTATATACGAAACGTACATACGTAACACTACTAAGCGAAAAGTCCAGGGAGTCAGGCGTTGTTGGTGCATCCGTCTGTCGTCTACGTCTTGTATTGAGTCTTGTATAGAATGTATTAGATTAGGGCACAAAATTCGAGATAGTGGTTTTAGGGATGATTCCGCTCGAAATGACATCTTGTCATTTCAAGCGAAATCACATAAATATGCTGATTCCGCTCGAGTAGTTAGATGCTGATTCCGCTCCAATATGTAATGTTGTTTCCGCTTGAAATGCACATGCATGTTCAAGCGGAACCTCAGGGCCTATATATAGGTCACCTGGAGCGAAATCATTATCAGTTGTTCCGGTTTTGCCACGAAGTGCTGCCGAAGTGTCGACTCGTTGTAAACATCATTATTATCAATCAAACGACAGTTTAAAGTGTATTGCTTGCTGAATTGAACTCAGTTTCTTAGTTTCCGCCTCTGAAACTGAGATAAACTCTTCTGATCGACTCGTTCGGGTCTGAAAACGATCCTACAAGTGGTATCAGAGCTCAGGAAGAAGAGTTCTATACAATTCAGCTGCGAATTCTGTTTCTACACCATTCTTTTTCAAAATTCAAAACTTTTTTACTGTTAAATGTCACACCCCCAAAAATCCACACGCGGAGTATCACCGCTTGGGAGCGTGACTGACCAGGATCAAGCCACCAATCATACAGAACATTGTATAAAGTAAAAGTAAATGCAATATAATCCAAACCAGTTCTATATGAAAGGTGTTTCCAAAACATAAGTAAGTTGTCATTGTTTAGCGGAAGCGTATTATTGTAAAACCCATAGCAAATAAGTATCAAATATCAAAAGTGTTCAATAAGATGATCAAGATCCAAGCCCCACAACGACCAGCTCCTCCGTGTGCAAGCTCCAAGTACCTAACGATCTGCAAGGCATGTAACAGAATGATCAACAAACTAGTTGAGCGAGTTCACAGAAAGTAAATGCGTAATAGTAAGTTCGTTTGTAACAGGTGGCTCTACTGGGCCGTTTGCATGTTCTATTGGTGGTGGTGTTCCACGTTATTGGTGGTGGTGTTCCACGTTATTGGTGGTGGTGTTCCACGTTATTGGTGGTGGTGTTCCACGTTACTGGTGGTGGTGTTCCACGTTATTGGTGGTGGTGTTCCACGTTACTGGTGGTGGTGTTCCACGTTATTGGTGGTGGTGTTCCACGTTATATAACCACTAGACTACTCGTAACTATAAGTATCCTTCACATCCGAGGATAGTAATGTGGTAGTCTAGTCATAGTGTCAATAGTGTATCTAATCAACCTTTCAATCCCATTCCCAACACCCCGGGAATCCCATGCCTTGGTAAGAGTGTGAACTCACCTTGGTTTGCTCGGTATGCTAGGTTATGCACTCACAAGTAATTTAATCACGTCCTATTGTATGCACGTATAACAAATCAGTTCATGTTCACAATGATACGCATGCAATTTAATGTTCACATAACAGTCAGTTTGCATATCGGCACAACACGTATTATTTCACATTAAATCATCAGCTAGTGTGCACGAATACAAGTGTTAACGTTCACCACCAAGCATGGCATGCCAAATAAATCAAGCACATGTTCCATCATTCAAAGTATGTTCATAATCCCTAATATCTTTCGATCCAGCTGTTATCTTTCGACACATAGTGATCTTTCGACAAACAGTTATCACAGTTATCATTCGGACCGAATGTTATGTTTCGAACCAATGTCATCTTTCGGTCAATGCTATCCTTCGGTCAACACTACTATGGTTCGGTCAAAGCTATCCTTCGGTCAACACTACTATGTTTCGAAGGACATGTATCTTTCGGTCACAACTATGTTTCGAGTAACTACCATCCTTCGACAAATAACAGTTACGTTTACACAAAGTTTCCAAGTTTATCCGATTATCAATTAACACAAATTTCACAAATCAGCTAACATCAACAAGATCAAACAAGCATGATTCCCATGTTTATCAAGAACCCTAATCTGAATAACAAGATCATTCAAACTATCCAATTTACACATAGGTGCCGACTACATAAACATGTCCGATTACAATATTCGGCCGATTATAAACCTGATTAACATAAACATCTTAACAACCATGACAATTTAATCCAATTACATTTGCTAAGCCTACCATATCCGATTCATAACAACATACCAACATATTGCAATACTAACATACATATCCGGTTATCATAGCCGATCCACAAAACATTATCATTGAACATCATCAAAACAGATCCGATTAACATACTAACAATATATTGCAAGACAATTTATTAATCATGAAATCAAAACATCATAAACAACATCACACACTAACCGGAAATCTGGATTACGGAATGAAATCCTTCGAACAGAGAGTAGGTTTGCTATATGCCGTCACACACACACAAGGGAACTAGGGTTTTCGAAACTAACTGTTGACTTACATGCATTCACGTATTTAAATCGTATCACAGGAATGGGCCAAGCCCATCAGAAAGACTGGGCCGAAAGATGTCGAAGGATCTCTTCTTGGCCCGAAGGATATGTTTCGAGACCCTTCAAGTCGAAAGTTGATCTTTCGGATCGAAGGATATGTTTCGTGATCCTTCGATCCTTGAGCCATGTTTCGTGGACATCCTTCGAAGGTTGGACATCCTTCGAAGGTTGTTTGTGTGATGTAATGTGTTTCACACTAACTAGTTTACACATTTACAAGTTTCACAATGTAACAAACAAACAACTATGTACAGTCAAACAATCAAAACGTATAAAATTTCATGGCAACCAAATGTGCAAATGAACAACTAGTCAATACATGATCGTGTAATACATATGAAATCGAATCTTGGAAATTCGAGTTGTCACATTATCCCCAACTTGAAAGAAATTTCGTCCCGAAATTTGGTACGCACTCACTGAGGAAGCTAGGTAAGTTACATCGTTCACTGGTTTTCCTGGGGTGTCACATCATCCCCCCGTTGATTTGGAATTTCGTCCCGAAATTCAGTAGTAGTAGCTTCAGCCTCAGAAGTGGATGCATTGGTTTCGAATAACTGGGGGTACTTTTCTTTCATCTGATCTTCGCGTTCCCAGGTATACTCTGGGCCACGCTGGGAGTTCCAACGAACTCGAACAAGAGGGATTCTCTTGTGTTTGAGGACCTTAACATCCCGGTCCGTGATTTCAACTGGTTCCTCGACGAACTGCAACCGCTCGTCGATAGTGAGTTCCTTAAAAGGAACTATAAGGGTCTCATCTGACAGGCACTTCTTCAGATTCGACACGTGAAATACATTGTGAACTGCACCGAGTTCAGCTGGTAGGTTTAATCTGTAGGCTACTTTGCCAATCTTTTCTAAGATTTCGAATGGTCCGACGTACCGCGGATTCAGTTTGCCTCGTTTACCAAATCGAACCACACCCTTCCAGGGTGAAACTTTCAATAAAACCCGGTCCCCGACCTCAAATTCCAATGGCTTTCTACGCTTGTCCGCGTAGGCTTTCTGACGGTCGCGTGCTGCCGCCATGCGTTGACGTATCTGTGCTATCTTTTCTGTGGCGTCCACAACAATCTCTGGACCCGTAATTTGACTATCCCCCACCTCTGCCCAACAGAGAGGTGACCGGCATTTACGTCCGTACAATGCCTCAAATGGAGCGGCTTGAATGCTGGTGTGGTAACTGTTATTGTATGAAAACTCCACTAAAGGGAGGTGCTTTTCCCAGCCGTTGCCGAAATCGATAACGCACGCTCGAAGCATGTCTTCTAGAGTTTGGATAGTTCGCTCAGACTGCCCATCCGTCTGAGGATGATATGCTGTGCTCATGTCTAAACGTGAGCCGAAGGATTTGTGCATCGCTTGCCATAGCTCTGACGTAAATCGTGCATCCCGATCCGAAATAATAGAGGTTGGCACTCCGTGCCTTGAAACAACTTCTTTCAGGTAAATGTCTGCTAAGGTAGAAAACTTATCCGTTTCTTTGATAGCCAAGAAGTGAGCAGACTTTGTGAGTCGATCAACGATCACCCAAATAGTGTCATTCCCACGCTGGGATCTAGGTAAGCCCGTAACGAAATCCATGGAAATTTCTTCCCATTTCCACTGCGGTATCTTGGGCTGCTGAAGTAGGCCTGATGGTTTCTGATATTCAACCTTGACTCTCGCACAGGTTAAGCATTTTCCAACATAGGTGGCGATGTGGGCTTTCATACTAGGCCACCAGTAAGTAGTGCTGATGTCGTGGTACATTTTATCCGACCCTGGATGTACCGAATAGCGAGACTTGTGAGCTTCATCCATTACAAGTTCGCGTAAACCGCCATAAAGTGGGACCCAAATACGCCCCGTTACATAGTAGGCGCCGTCTTCCTTTTGTTCTAATCGTTGCCGTGATCCGCGTAAGGCTTCAGCCTTGACGTTTTCGGGCTTCAGTGCTTCTGTCTGAGCAGCTCGTATCTGTGCAGGAAGGCTAGACTGAATCGTAAGCTGTAGCGCTCGCACGCGCTTAGGTAGAGTGTCTTTCCGACTGAGGGCATCAGCCACAACATTGGCCTTGCCTGGATGATACTTGATGGCGCATTCGTAGTCGTTCAGAAGTTCAACCCATCTCCGTTGACGCATATTCAAATCCTTTTGCTTAAGAATATGCTCGAGACTCCTGTGATCGGTGTAAATCGTGCACCTGGTACCGTACAGGTAGTGTCGCCATATCTTAAGCGCGAAAACAACAGCTCCCAGCTCTAAATCGTGCGTCGTATAATTCCGTTCATGAACCTTGAGTTGCCGAGAGGCGTATGCAATAACTTTATCCCGCTGCATCAATACGCAACCAAGCCCCTGTATCGATGCGTCACAATAAACCACGAAGTCATCCGTGCCCTCTGGCAATGAGAGAATAGGTGCGCTGCAAAGCCTATCCTTTAAGTACTGAAAAGCGGTCTCTTACGTACTACCCCATCTGTAAACGACACCTTTCTGTGTTAACATAGTGAGTGGTTGCGCGATCTTGGAGAAGTCTTTAATAAATCGCCTGTAGTAACCCGCCAAACCCAAGAATTGGCGTATTTCTGTCGGTGTACGCGGTGCTGGCCAATTTCTGATCGAATCTACCTTGGATGGATCGACATGAATCCCATCCTTGTTCACCACATGGCCTAAGAAGTGGACTTCACGAAGCCAGAAGTCGCATTTTGAAAACTTTGCGTACAGTTGCTCTTTTCGAAGAAGTTCCAAGATAAGGCGTAAGTGCTGCTCGTGCTCCTCCTGACTCTTGGAGTAGATCAAAATGTCGTCTATGAAAACGATAACGAACTTGTCAAGATACGGTTTGCACACCCTGTTCATAAGATCCATGAAGACTGCAGGCGCGTTCGTAAGCCCGAATGGCATGACAAGAAACTCGTAATGACCGTAGCGAGTTCTGAAAGCGGTTTTGGAGACGTCCTCATCCCGGACTCTCAGCTGATGATACCCTGACCTTAAATCAATCTTGGAATAGTAACACGACCCTTGCAACTGGTCGAATAGGTCATCTATGCGCGGAAGAGGATAACGGTTCTTCACCGTCACCTTATTGAGTTCGCGGTAGTCGATGCACATCCTGAACGTACCGTCCTTCTTCTTTACAAATAACACTGGAGCTCCCCAAGGCGAAGAGCTTGGACGAATAAAGCCCTTTTCCAAGAGCTCTTGTAGCTGCTTCGACAGTTCTTCCAGTTCGGTTGGAGCTAAACGATACGGTGCGCGGGCTATTGGTGCTGCTCCAGGAGCTAACTCAATCTGGAACTCGACTTGACGATGAGGAGGTAAACCAGGTAAATCTTCAGGAAACACTTGAGGAAAATCACGCACAACTGGTATATCCTCCAGCTTCTTTTCCTTTGCTGACGCGTCAGTGACAAGTGCCAGAATGGCAGTATGTCCCTTTCGTAAACATTTCTGCGCCTTTAAGAAAGAGATGATGCCAACCACAGCACCACTCTTGTCAACTTGTACTTCGAGAGGTTCTTGACTGGAGCGAGGAATACGAATAACTTTTTCCTTGCATAAGATCTCCGCGTGATGTTGGGATAACCAATCCATACCGATGACGACGTCGAAACTACCCAAAACTATGGGTATGAGATCAATCGAGAAAGTCTGACCCGCTAGAACAATACTACAACCCTTGACTACCTGTGCGGCTTCTACACTTTTACCATTGGCTAGTTCTACGACGTGTTTGGTGTCTAGAGGTGTTGGTGTACGTTTTAATAATTTACTCATTTTCAATGACATATAGCTTGTATCAGCACCCGAATCAAATAAGACAGTAACATAAATATCGTCGAGAAGAAACTTACCCATAACCACATTGGGATCATTCACCGCATCTCCTCGACCCAACACAAAAGCACGACCACGAGCTTCATTGCCGTTGTTGTTGTTGTTTCCCCCGTTGTTGTTGTTACCATCACCCTGATTGTTGTTGTGATTGTTGTTCTGGTTTCTGTTCAACTGAGGGCATTGCCTTTTGAAGTGACCCTCTGCACCGCAATGAAAACACCCTTTGTTACCCTGCTGTTGATTCTGCTGTGCTTGAGGTTGCTGCTGATTCTGGTTTGCAGGTCGAGCGCTTCTACAATCTTTGGCCTCATGACCCATCTTGAGGCATCTTTGACAACGAACCTTATTACACTGGCCACTGTGATGTTTGTTGCAGGTGTTACACTTTGGGAGATTTCCTCGATACCCTCCCTGTCTGTGGCTGCCTGAGGAGTGCTGACTTGGACTCTGGTAACTGTCTGTCTTTCGCTGTTGAGCTTGCGACTGCACTGAAGCTGATCCCTTGCTAGAATCCCCATCCCATTTTCTCTTACTTTCACTGGGAGTAGCAAGTGTAGTAGAAGCAGTAGTGGTAGCAGTAGCACTAATACGCTTTGGCAGTTTGTTCTGATCCACTGCCTGATCGGTGATGCGATGAGCGAGACGCTGGATTTCCTGGATGTTGTTGAGGTTAGCCGAGGTAACGTGGCTCTGTATTTCTGGTGCCAAACCTTTGAGATACAACTCAATACGCTTGTATGGAGGGTCCACCATAGTTGGACATAACACAGCCAACTCATTTGATCTCTTGGTGTAGGCTTCGATTTCCGAACCAACCATTTTCAAGTTATACAACTCGTCCTCCAACTTGTGAATGTCTTCTCTAGTGCAGTATTCCCTCTTGATCAGTTCTTTAAAATCATTCCAGGGTGTGGCGTTAGCAGCTGCCAACCCTAAGATCTGCACTTGTGCGTTCCACCAAGTGAGCGCAATCCCTTCAAGTGTGCCAGTGGCGAACTTCACCCTGCGAGCCTCAGGGCATTCACACATTTCGAAAACCGACTCGAGCTTTTCAAACCAGTGGAGGAGTCCAACTGCCCCCTCCGTGCCACTGAACGAGCTAGGACGACAGTCCATGAAATTCTTGAATGTGCACCCAGGTTGTTGCTGAGCGGGTTGACCTATTGTGTATGAATAGGGCAAAGTTAAGTACAAGAATTAATGTAGGATCTAAGGATCCTAGTGTCTATACTGCAGGGTACACTACCTGCTTGTGCAGCTGCAACTGCCGCAGCAACGAGAGCCTCTAGCTGGGCTTGAGTCATGGTAATTCGTGCGGCCATTGATCTTCACATCAAAGGCAACATAAGTGAGAAAGGTTCGCGAATAGTGCGATGACAGAAGAGTGTAAGCACATAAGTGTTCTCATGCAATGTCAAGTTGTGAGCAAGGTAATGTAAGCATACTACGAGCAAAGTTCTATGCAAATTCTAGCATGTAGGCAATAAACATAAACCTTATTACCTAAGAAGTTGAGTCTTGCACGTGGAGCGAAGCGTCGTTGTGGATCGTTGAGAGCACTGTTCTGGTTATAGTCTGGTTTTAATAAAACGTTTTTCCATATTAAAACCGAGTTCTCTATAACCAATGGCTCTGATACCAATCTGTCACACCCCCAAAAATCCACACGCGGAGTATCACCGCTTGGGAGCGTGACTGACCAGGATCAAGCCACCAATCATACAGAACATTGTATAAAGTAAAAGTAAATGCAATATAATCCAAACCAGTTCTATATGAAAGGTGTTTCCAAAACATAAGTAAGTTGTCATTGTTTAGCGGAAGCGTATTATTGTAAAACCCATAGCAAATAAGTATCAAATATCAAAAGTGTTCAATAAGATGATCAAGATCCAAGCCCCACAACGACCAGCTCCTCCGTGTGCAAGCTCCAAGTACCTAACGATCTGCAAGGCATGTAACAGAATGATCAACAAACTAGTTGAGCGAGTTCACAGAAAGTAAATGCGTAATAGTAAGTTCGTTTGTAACAGGTGGCTCTACTGGGCCGTTTGCATGTTCTATTGGTGGTGGTGTTCCACGTTATTGGTGGTGGTGTTCCACGTTATTGGTGGTGGTGTTCCACGTTATTGGTGGTGGTGTTCCACGTTACTGGTGGTGGTGTTCCACGTTATTGGTGGTGGTGTTCCACGTTACTGGTGGTGGTGTTCCACGTTATTGGTGGTGGTGTTCCACGTTATATAACCACTAGACTACTCGTAACTATAAGTATCCTTCACATCCGAGGATAGTAATGTGGTAGTCTAGTCATAGTGTCAATAGTGTATCTAATCAACCTTTCAATCCCATTCCCAACACCCCGGGAATCCCATGCCTTGGTAAGAGTGTGAACTCACCTTGGTTTGCTCGGTATGCTAGGTTATGCACTCACAAGTAATTTAATCACGTCCTATTGTATGCACGTATAACAAATCAGTTCATGTTCACAATGATACGCATGCAATTTAATGTTCACATAACAGTCAGTTTGCATATCGGCACAACACGTATTATTTCACATTAAATCATCAGCTAGTGTGCACGAATACAAGTGTTAACGTTCACCACCAAGCATGGCATGCCAAATAAATCAAGCACATGTTCCATCATTCAAAGTATGTTCATAATCCCTAATATCTTTCGATCCAGCTGTTATCTTTCGACACATAGTGATCTTTCGACAAACAGTTATCACAGTTATCATTCGGACCGAATGTTATGTTTCGAACCAATGTCATCTTTCGGTCAATGCTATCCTTCGGTCAACACTACTATGGTTCGGTCAAAGCTATCCTTCGGTCAACACTACTATGTTTCGAAGGACATGTATCTTTCGGTCACAACTATGTTTCGAGTAACTACCATCCTTCGACAAATAACAGTTACGTTTACACAAAGTTTCCAAGTTTATCCGATTATCAATTAACACAAATTTCACAAATCAGCTAACATCAACAAGATCAAACAAGCATGATTCCCATGTTTATCAAGAACCCTAATCTGAATAACAAGATCATTCAAACTATCCAATTTACACATAGGTGCCGACTACATAAACATGTCCGATTACAATATTCGGCCGATTATAAACCTGATTAACATAAACATCTTAACAACCATGACAATTTAATCCAATTACATTTGCTAAGCCTACCATATCCGATTCATAACAACATACCAACATATTGCAATACTAACATACATATCCGGTTATCATAGCCGATCCACAAAACATTATCATTGAACATCATCAAAACAGATCCGATTAACATACTAACAATATATTGCAAGACAATTTATTAATCATGAAATCAAAACATCATAAACAACATCACACACTAACCGGAAATCTGGATTACGGAATGAAATCCTTCGAACAGAGAGTAGGTTTGCTATATGCCGTCACACACACACAAGGGAACTAGGGTTTTCGAAACTAACTGTTGACTTACATGCATTCACGTATTTAAATCGTATCACAGGAATGGGCCAAGCCCATCAGAAAGACTGGGCCGAAAGATGTCGAAGGATCTCTTCTTGGCCCGAAGGATATGTTTCGAGACCCTTCAAGTCGAAAGTTGATCTTTCGGATCGAAGGATATGTTTCGTGATCCTTCGATCCTTGAGCCATGTTTCGTGGACATCCTTCGAAGGTTGGACATCCTTCGAAGGTTGTTTGTGTGATGTAATGTGTTTCACACTAACTAGTTTACACATTTACAAGTTTCACAATGTAACAAACAAACAACTATGTACAGTCAAACAATCAAAACGTATAAAATTTCATGGCAACCAAATGTGCAAATGAACAACTAGTCAATACATGATCGTGTAATACATATGAAATCGAATCTTGGAAATTCGAGTTGTCACATTAAAATCGGCTCAAATTCACACAGTGCACTCGGATTTACATATTAACAAATCCTTAAAAGTTTCAAGTTAAAATTCGAACTAAAACTGGTATTTTTGGCTATTCCGCTTGAAAAACAGCGACAAAAATATGACGTCAGCAGCATTTTCTGTTGATTTCGCTTGAAATCGCATTATTCCGCTTGAGATTTTGATCTTGATTCCGCTTCAGACGTGGTGATTTCGCTCCAAAGTGTTTTGGTGATTCCGCTCTAAACATTTTGGTGATTCCGCTTGAGAAGTTCAGTTTGATTCCGTTTAAATCAAGGTTTCGCTTGAAAAGTTGTTGACTATTTTCGCTTCAAATCAGTGTTTTCGCTTGAAAAGGAACTTTTCTTAAACTTGGTATTTCGATTGAACAGTCTATTTTTGAAAAATTCTTGATATCCGAAACATGGACGAGGATTTTTATAACGCATTCGCTACTTCGGTTACCCCAATTACTATTGCACAGAACACGATGCTATAAAACAAAACGGGGACTATGCAAAAACCGCCTATGCTAATGAACATCGAGGAGTATAAAGGTTGGGAAGGTCGTTTTGAGAATTGGGTACAAGCAAACTATTTAGATGCTTGGGAATGTGTTGAGACGAAGTATGTAAGACCGTTAAATGACGATGAAGAGGAGATTGCTATCAAGGATATGAGTGCGGATGACAAAAAGAAATACAAGAATGAAAAAATGATGTTGAGTTTGCTACAACAAGCTGTGAAAGAAGACGTCATGGTCTTATTGCAACACAACGGAAGTTCTTATTCGATTTGGAAAGCATTAAGGTCAAAGTTTGTTGGTAGCCAAGAGATGATTAAAAACAAGAAATCACTTTTGAAGAAAGAATTTGATTTGTTTCGTGGGTTGAATAATGAAAGCACAAAGCAGATCATTGAAAGATATTGCAATTTGTTGGTAAACATGAAGAGGTAAGCATCAACAAAGACAATGAAGAATTAATAGAGAAGTTAGCAGATGCATTGCCACACGAAACATGGGGCACGTATTTGATGATGCTCAGAAACAAGAAAGGGTTTAACACGCTCACATTGAGTAAATTCATTGAGAAATTCGAAGCTCAAGAGATGGAACAACGAAAGATTGTTTGAATGAAAGATTTCGATGGTAAACAAGACATTGGGCTTTACTATGAAGCAGGGGTAAATGAGAAAACCACAAATCTTTCTCCAAAAGTGGAAACTGCATTCAATGCTAAAGGATCATCAGGAAGTTCATCAACAGGATCAAACAGCAAAACAAGTTTCTCATCATTTCCATCATTTGATCCGAACATTTCAGCAACAAAGAATGGGAGAAAACTTCAATGCAACATTGTATTAAATCTTGAGAATGATCAAGATTACTCAGAGGAAGTTGCTAAGAATCACATGTCTTTGTTGGGAATGGTATTAGAATCTTATAGTATTTTTGTGGCAGGAAAGATCGGGAATCCAATGCTTACAAAAGAGGATTACGATCAGATCGATGCTGAGGAGATGGAGCTTATGGATATAAAATGGTGTTTAGCTAGTGTGTTGAGGAAAGCTGAGAAATTCAAGCAGATCACAGGACGAAATGATCTTCGTGAGGCTAATATTTCTACTTTGGGTTTTGATAAATCTAAAGTCACTTGTTTTCGTTGCAGGGAGAAAGGACACTTCAAGAGGGAGTGCACCAATCGTGAAGCAAGTGGAGCTCAAAATCCTTTCAACAACAAAAATGATTACTACAGAAAAGCCATCTACCATCAAGTTGCTCAACAACAACATCAGGCACAAACTGCACATGGAAGGAATGTGATTGAAGATTGTGGAAAAAGAGCTTGTGTGGTTAATCAAGATGAACAGAAATCATCAACTGGATTTAATTGGGATAAATATATTTTAGCTGATGGTAAAGCTTTGGTAATAGATCAAGATGATGAGAAATTACCTGAAGGGTTTAGCTAGGAGAATTTTACTTGGGATGATTATATTCCTGACCAAGTTCCAGCTCACACAGCGTTTGTTGCTCGTATTGATGAAGATAGTGATGATGATGGTGCTGAATACTATGCAAAAAGAATGGCAGAACATCTGAAGATGATGGCTGAAAGTGACAGCGAAGATGAGAAAGCCAAGAAGAAAAAGAAAAAGGTCAAGACACCGGTGAGCAGTGATGATGAAACTTCGGTGGTTAGAAGAAAAGTTAAAGAAGTTCCGAAGTTCGAGATTGATGAAGAAGCTATTGCGAAAAAAAGTCCTGTAATGTGTGAAAATTGTGAAACAATGAAGAAACAAAATAGTTCATTGATTCACAACATGAACAGATTAAAGGAATCTTATGATGTGCTAAACAAAGCAATGAATATGTACAATGACACAAGTGAAGAGCAGGCAACGGCAATGAAGACACTTCAGGGACCATTCATGATTAAACATAAAGTTGTGAACAACTATATCGAGAAGTGTGCTGCTCTTGAACAAAAGCTTGAGTTACAAAGAATTGAAACTGAAAGAGTAAATCGATTGTTGAAAAGTTACTCATGTACTTCTTATGTCATTGACAGGATTTATCCAACTGTTGAGGGCATGAAGGCATTTGAAGAGGATGAAGTAACTGAAGAAAAGAATGATGCAAAAGTTTCTGAAGAAAAGACTCCAGAAAAGAAGACTGAGAAGAAAAGCGACACAAAGAAAAAGAATGACAAGAAGACATCTGGTAAGAAACAAGGTGTCAATTACAATAAGTGTCCACCCCCGCTAGAAAATGGATATTTGCCCAGAAATCCAAATTCTGAAAGAGTCCAAAAGGCTACAAACTTACAGTGGGAGTCGGAGTCGTCGGTCAATTTGCCAGAAAACATTGATGTCGTTTTTACATCGTCTGACACTGATCAACAATCTCAATTGATGAAGAAAGTAGTGGATCATGTGTTAGATAACGATGAGACAGAGGAGTCAAAGTCGGAGTCTAGTTCAGAGTCAAAGTCTGAGTCCAGCACTCCGGGTCAAACAGAAAAACAGGGCAAAATAGTTTATGACAAAGAATTCCTGTTATCAAAATCTAGTTTGGATGACGAACTGTTTAAAGTTGCTTATACTTTGAATGATTCTGACAAATTATATTCTGATAAGGAATTTCCAATAAGAGGTGTCAAAACCAAACTGATAAACAAGGTTTTCAAACTCACAGAAATTAATATTTCTGAAATAAAAGATTTACATCTTAATGAAAAACCTAAAAAATAAACCTCAAGAGTACAACAGAGATTAAACAAGAAAAAGGGTTACAGTTCTGGTTCTGGTTTTCAAAAGAAGCCAAACCAAAACGGTAATTTCAAAAAGAAAGGTCTTGGTTTTAATCCAACAGAAAAATGAAAAATATGTTCGTGATTTTAAATCAAAAATGACATTTGTTTCAGGAACATCATCAGAAGAAGAAGAAAAGAAAGCATTTTAGAAACAATCAAATAGAGAGTTCCTTGCAAGGAAGCAAGAGGAAATGAAGAATACTAATCAAAGAAAGAAAACTCGAACCTGTATCAAATGTGGTAGAATTAGATATCTTGCGGTGAACTGTTCGCAAGCAATTCAAACCAAACAGTGAGTTTCAAAACTCAAAGAGAAAGAGGTTGAGTTTGAACCACCAATTGACAGAACCAAATTATTCAAAAATTCAAAATTTGAAATTGGTGAATGTTCAAACAAGTTTTATCAGAAGAAAGCTAAGTCTGAAAAACAGAAATGGGTAGTTAAGAAGTCTGTTGAGAGTTCTAGCGATGATTCTGATAAGTCAAAGTCAGAGGAGCTATCTTCTGGCGATGAATCTGATTCCACAAAATCAGAGGAGCTACAGGTTGAGGTAAAAGGTGAAAAGTTAGTAACTCAGATGGATGATGAAAATTTTCCACCATTGAGTGCTGAAAATTTTAAAAAGAAAATTGGTAAAGTTGAGATATCAAACCAATTTTATGATGATAAAAAGGTTTTTGATGTTAAAAAGGCTTTTAACCCCAAGATAAAACATATCTTTGGTAAAATGATTGATCGAAAAGTCAAAGGGGTTAAAGAGTTCTATGAGAAGAAGAGGAAAGGTAAGAAACCGAGTGATGAAGACTCGGCAACACCCAAGGCTGGTCAGGCTTGGGTGGATATTTTCTTTGAATAGAAAAACCTGACTTGCCGGAGATCCCAAGTTGGTAATCGTGGATCATGAATCGGCATCATTCTTTGTATTTGGTTATGTTTGTCGTACAAGTGGTACAGAGGTTTGTTCTGAAAAAGTATATTAGTCAAGGTCATTAATTTGAACTTGATGATATCTAATTCAAGTGGTTGAAGACAATATGATGAACCACATCCCCATACCTACAAATGGTAAAATCAACAAAACTTATTTTCCGGAAAAACCATTTTGATTAAAACAAACTTAAGTGTTTTGAAATCTTAATGGGAAAATAGTTTGTTGTGAGGGGGAGTTCTGATTGTTTATGCCAAGAGGATGGCGAATTGATGCGATTTGATATCGGTTGTCAAGTTTCTGTATAGTTTCTATTAAGTGGGTCAAGAGCTTAGTTTGTTTTTCAAATTTCTTTTTGTGTTTGCATTTTAGGGGGAGTAGAAAATTTCAGAAAATCCAAAAACATTAGAAAATTTGAAAAAAAATCCAAAAACATGATAAATTCAAAATGAGTTTTGTTGTGAAAAAGAGGAAATGATAGTACATCAGTGGTCTATCACAACATGCTAAAGAAATGGAAAGTTAAAATGTGATAAACAATTTCACTACGGATATGCCAGTAGCTTTTTGCACATGTAGTAGATTGTGACGAGATATAAATCTAAAATTTCAAACTTGCTTATATCGTGGGTAACAACTTCTTGGATATATGGGTAACCCCCGAAATCTTGTTTAAAAGGTCCCTCTTTCTGTAAATCCCGTAACGCATGCGGATCGTAACAGAATCGTCGATCCAACCTAGAGTGCGGAATCCTCTAGATCAGATTTCACAGAAAAGTGTAGAAAACAGAAATCCTTCAAACCCGATCTTTATTGATTATCTTCGTAACGATTACAATCAATCAAGATCCTAATTCGTCCAAGCCGTTATCTTTCACGAATTCTCTCCAAGTGATTAAGGTGATTAGATGATTAACCTAAACCCTAATGCTAAGCTTTGTTTATATAGGACAAAGCTTTGCATATGGGCTAGGTCTTGGGCAAGGCCCAATTCGCAAACCCTCCCTCATATGTGGGTTTGGTTTGGCCCAGTCACTCTTAATTCACTATTACAAACTATTACAAAGCTAAACCCGCTAACTGTTTATCGTTTTACTAATTACAAGATATCCAAAGACCAAATCTAAGTTGTTGTCACAAAACATGCACCAACAAACTCCCCCTTGACAATAGCTCGCAAAGGTAACTTCAGTCTTCAGAATCTCACAGTCTTTTGATCTTTGGATAGCTTCAGCTTTAACAGCTTCTGTCAGCAACAGACTCCCCCTAAGCTGATGCATCCAATCACCAAATCTTCAAAACGTTAGCGCTTGAGTAAACTCCTGTTCAGCATTTGAATAGCAATCTTCAACTCTTCAACTTTGTCTGCAATGTAGAAAGGAGGTCCTACCATGCATCCAAGCAAACTCTCATCCTCACAGCAACGCTTCAGCAACATACAGCTTCAATCTGTATACTATAAAACAAACATCTCGAGAAACCATAAGAATTTTTCAACAAAAGTTAAACAAATTATTATTATTCAAGAGATTTGTTAAACTGTGTTACAGATTAAGCATTTTCTATTCAGCACCAACACACACAAATTTCAAACAAAACACATCATAACCTGCTTGATTTGAAAATTTTGAACTCACTTACTAACACCGTCTCCCCCTATCAGTAACAATTCCTCCAAGAATAACAGTTTTCCATACGTTAAGAATTTTAAACAGAAAAAGACACTATTTTTTGGATTTTTATATTTTTCTGAAAGCAAGTAAATACAAAACAATAAACACTCTATTTTTGTGAGAATCACTGGTAAGAAGATCATATCAGCAAAATCAAACTGTTTCACACATTTAGATAATTCTTTAGGTAATTTTCGTGAAAAGCAGTTCAAGACGATTACCAGTATGTTTGTCCACTTAAACAAAATGCATGAACATTTCAAGTACCATTACCGTATGATACGTTAAGGTAATTTTAGAATACCGAAATACAAGCGTGTCCCACTTCAGGATGTACCCCCGCGATCAAGGTATGCACAAAGATTCATCGTAGTAGGTGAGTATACTGAATTCATCCGTTTTGTTTTTCAACGATAGATAATTGGTGAACAGGTCAGTACTTTCGTACAGCAAAGAGACCAAAATATCTTATCGAGGGCTAAGACAGATACCATTTTTGGTACGAATTGTGCATTTTGCACTTATTGAGTGACTCTCTTTGAGAGCTTTTTCATTTTCAGGGTTTTGGCATTTTTTAGCTCTTTTAAGATATCCTGGGTGTGTCTAGGTCAGCGTGTATCTGGATGCAGCAGAAGGACACCCATGATATCCCCGGATGAAATAACAGTATAAAGACCCAAAACTTCAGATTTTGGCAATCTATCAACGCAAGAATTAAGGTCATTAAACCATACACCACTGATGTGTTCCCCACTCATACTCAGTGCATTTAGGTTTATATCACTTTGGTAAGTTGATTATTTCATGCTTTTGCCTACTGGAACATCATATGATGAAGCTGCTATCACACTTAAGCAATTTTGGTTCAATTTCAGTGTGACAGTCTAACTTGCTGATGTACTATCATTTCTTCTTTTTTACACAGTGATACCTCATTTTTGATTTTCTATTTTTTTATGTTTTTGATTTTTCAATGTTTTTGTATTTTTGATTTTTGAGAAAGCAGTAAACTATTTACAAAATTCTTATGAAAAAACAGTTATTCAGGATTCCTCATCCCGTTGAGTTCGACTAAGTGTTCAAAGCGAGCTCGATCAAAAGCTTTTGTGTAAAGATCAGCAAGGTTATCTTCTGTGTCGACTCGATGTAATTCAATTAGTCGTTTTTCAGCACAATCCCGTATAAAGTGATGACGTATGTCAATATGTTTAGTTCAACTGTGTTTTACGGGATTGTTTGTGATTGATATAGTGGCATTATTATCTATCATAATAGGAGTACGAGTGAAATCCAAACCGTAATCGCGCATCTGCTGTTGAATCCAGAGAACTTGACAGCAACAGCTACCCGCAGCAATATATTCAGCTTCACACGTAGAGGTAGACACACAGGATTGCTTCTTGCATTGCCAAGACACGATCCTGCCTCCTAAGAACTGACAACCACCAGTTGTAGACTTTCTGTTCGATTTGCATCCTCCAAAGTCTGAATCAGTGTAAGCAACGAACCTCAAATCACTATCAGCTGGATACCACAACCCAAGTTTAGGTTTCCCCTTCAAGTAACGAAGAATACGCTTAACTGCTTTCATATGTGACTCTTTCGGATTCGCCTGATATCTGGCACACAAGCATACGGCAAACATGATGTCAGGTCTTGAAGCAGTCAAGT